>NC_046299.1:26911742-27214772 GCF_004115265.2 Rhinolophus ferrumequinum | reverse complement strand
CCCCTGTGTGGCCTTGATCTTGCTTTTCCAAAGAGCAAGCAGTCTGAGTGGGCTTTGCAGAGAGAAGGATGCTAGTTGAAGATTCGGGGACAGCTCTATCCAAGGGTGGTAGATACCATGCTGAGAGTGATAAGATCACTCAAGAGAATCCAGACAATAAAGCAATTGAAGCCACCTTTGGGGCCGCCTAGACTGCTTCACTCCCAAACCCACTTACATCCTAGCAATTAGCCTTGTTGTTTTCCTAACTGTTACATAAACTCTTCATTGGCCTCAAATAGATGGAAGAGAAAACAAAACAAAATCCAGAAACCAATGGTATTAGAACCTTGACTTAAATAGTTCCAAACAGAACTGCCAGGGAGCCTGCAATGAATAAAGAATGATGATTAATGCAATTGGCTGGCTTTGATGGTCCAAGGAATAGACAGACCACATTTTTTTTTTTTTCAGGAAAAACTGTAAGAATTTTATGTGAAAATAAATTTCTACTTAAAAAACAGTCTTTGATATTTAAAAGTAAATCTGACAAGCATTTCCTGGTGAAGAAATGTCAGCTTCAAATTGCTAAAGAGACATATGTCAAAAGTCGATATTCAGATATGATAATTTTTACAAGACCCATAATTCATATGAAAAGGCAATGTCACAGAAACATTTTTATTTTTTTCTTAAAATGCCCCATTCAGAAATTCCTGAGTCTCTCATGGTCTCTCTCCCATCTGACTTCTTTTCATATGGTCTCCTTTGCCTTTTCCCGGCCTCTTTTAACCCCCTATCTCCTTTAGGATGTTAAGTCCAAAATATCATTTTGGGCTTATCATCTTTTCCATGAAATCTGAGATTTCATCTAATTGTTAAGTCTGCTTAATTTTACAGACTTACATAAAATGTTGGAATTGGAGGGAGGATGTGGAGGAGATGACATAGGCAAAGAGGCCAAATATCAGAAAAGAAAGAAAAAAAGAAATTGAAAAAACAGAAATTAAAAGCCTTAGAAAATACGGAACTGCTTTTTGCAGTAAAGAAATTTGGCAAGGGCCAGGCAGGAAGGTGAGAGCCAGATGGTCAAGGTGCCACTTACATAGAAAGCTCTCTGTTGCACCGTCCATACTTCCAGCAAGGGCTGATTCATTTAGTTATAGGCACAGCTACAGATACATACATGCGGGCTGAGGCAGGTACTTGGGGAGACGTTGGGAGGCGAGTTTCTTCTTTTGGCAAGAGAGCCGAAGAAGCAGCTCCGTGCCCCAGAGGCCTGGTGCCAGGGACCAAGCCCAGCTGCTCAGGCGACAGAGGAAACTGGTGCGTGGTGAGCAAACTGTTGCTGTGCATGTGATGGTGGCAAAGTTCCCAGGCTGGCAGCTCGGTAGACACATTAACTACAAATGTGTTCTATGGCACAAAAATAAACCACAGAAAGCAGAAGTCCTAGCTCTCAAACGGAATTTCCATACATAGATACCTACACTTTAATTGGGAAGGACAATAGAAATCATTGTAGGGGGAAATCTCTTGATAAGAAATGTAGAGACCTCCAATTCTGGCTCTGACCCTTCCCAGCCACGTGTGGGGTGAGATCCCCTTTCTCCTCTCCGACCTTAGTGTCCAGATAAATGGTCTAGTCTACCTGATGTGACCACCTAATGCCATGATGGATGTCAACGTGCTCTGATAAATTAAACAGTTATACAAGTGAAAAGTGTGATTGGTTTCTTGTTAATTAGCTGGATCCATTGATCTTTACAGCAGAACCTAAGGAGAGGGTTCTCTCTCCATAATATGAACCAGGTCAAATGATCTAAACAAATAGAACAAAGACAGGAAGGAAACCCATCAAAATGTTATAAGTGGTTATTTTGGCGGAGTGGGGGAAGGGTGTAGTAGGGAAGGATTTTAGCTGCTTTTATGCTCTGTGTTTTCCAAATTTTTTACAATAAGCATATATTTTAAAAATGAAAATAAATAAAACTGATTTTTAAAAGAAAGTATGCTTCTCAATAGTGAAGGCTAGCTATACTTCGTCTTTCTAGTAATCAGAGATAGGGGAGCTACGAAAAGAAAAATGTTCTGAAAATAGGCAACAGTCTCCATAGTTCCTTGCACGTTCTTTGGCTGCCAGAAGGATTAAATTTGTGGAAAACTCTGATTCTTACTTTACCTGGGCCTGAACACACAGCTTAGAAATGGCTTACCTGAATGCATTGAACTTTCTGGGGCTCTTTCATTCTCCAGCACATGTGCACTGTATCCTTACATGTGGATTGGGCTTCATTAATATTTATGTTATATTGGAAAAATGTGCTATTCAAGGTGCCGTAGGAAGCTGGTTCTTAACAATATAAATCAGGAGGGTTATCAATTCATGCCATTTGAGGCATTTTTGCACATTCATGAAAAGGATGCTGAATTTTATTCCATGGCTAACGCCCTAAATTTTTGAGCAACTTCATCATCTTCAAGTTATCTAGGACAAGCAAGAGAAGGGTCAGAATCTAGTGCTTATCAAGCTCTTGTTTCATCCTTGCTTCCAGTACTTTGAGCTATTTTAAAATTTTATCTGTCATCAACCCTCCTCTCTGAACACATTAGCGAAGCCTACTCTGTATGTCTTGACCTAAATCATTGATATTGAAGAAGAAAGAGCTGTGACTAAGAAGGATGGCTCTCCAGGGTTATATCACGCAGCAGTTTAACACTTGCTGAGTTCCACTGTTCAAGCAGTAGAAACCCACCAGATGACACTTTCATCCTGCCTAGACCTCCATCATTTGTCTACAAGGGTACCTTTAGAAGGCATTGTCTTGGATGAAAACAGGATATACCATCGTGGCATCATAAATAAAGGGTTCCATTAGTACCCACTCTGCACAGTATTTGTCTGTTTCTGGAGATACAAATTAGTAAAAGACATGAGCCCGGAAAGCAAAAAGTTTGCAATTGGCCAGGGGAGTCAGGAATTGTACCTTTGTTGTCACCTAGAATTAAAAGAGATCATAATGTATTTTCCAAGTATGTACTAGTCTTCTTCTTCTTCTTTTTATTAGTATTTTCCTACACAGCCCTTCACTTTCAGTTTTCTTGTATTGTGTTGGCTTAGTTACATCTAACCTGCCTGCCTGTACTTTACATCTATTCACTATGTAATATTTGATATGTGGTTTCTGCCTCACTCATTATCCCAATACTATTGTCTCCAATGTCCCAAGGAATCTCATGATAGTAAAACCCATGTTTTCTTCACCTGAATGTTCATACAAATTCTCTCCTTGACCAAAGTCTAGAATGGCTTCTAGCAGCTTAAGGCCATGTCCTTAGGATGTTGCCCCACCCCCAACCACCTCTCCACCCCACCTTAAAATGCCTGCCTGAGAAAGCTCAAGGCTGCCGGGAGAATTTACTATTTGTTCCAGCCAAAACCTAGCAGTAGGCAGATGGGTCCCTCAAGCCCCTCTTGGAACTGTTACTTTAGAAACCTTTCTAAATCCTTTCTCTGCCACCTTTGAGATGTAAATCTTCCAACCACCCAGAACTGTCTTCTCAAGGACCAGAGAGGCTCTTTGAAAAGCAAATATTCAAGGAGAGAACTGTCATTCCCATTCTCTGTGGGAAGGTAAAGGCCTAACTTTAGTGGACACCTTTCTCTAACTTGCACCCTGCCTCCTGTCATAAAGATTCAAGAAATTTGTTTCTCCTCTGCATACACGCCAATTAGCAAATCCTGGTGGCCTGGTCATGTGGACCAACCCCGCTTAAAGCCCCTCAGTGCCTTACCCTTAGCACAGCCAGGCTTTAAAAGGGCTCCTTGAAGTTGAGCTTCCATCATGCTGGACCCCCTTCTCTATTGCAATAGTCATTACTAAATAAAATACACTCTTTTTTAACTAGTGTTCCACTTTGTTTATCCTTGACAATGTTCTATCATTTCAAATTTGTGGCATCTGAAATCAAAATATTAAAAGTCACTGTCTGCAAAAGAAACTGAATACCCCATGCAAAAGATGGTACCTGCTCTAGAAAACATGATGGTCGACTAATGCATCTCTAGGCCCCTTCCAGGTCCAATGTCCAAACACATCGTCACTAGTTTCTCTTTACGTTATTTTCTCACTCTTTCCCCCTGGCCTTGAACCTCTCTTACCTACCCCTCTCTACATCTAAGATCCAAGACCCCTGGAAGCCCTCCTAGAGAAGAGAATTTCCTCCCTGGAGCACAAGTGTGGTCCATGGCCTAGGGTTGGCCGCCAGCGCTCCCACTGGCTTTGTTCCTCATCTCCGCCAGTTCTTCATCTCACCCTCTCTGACTCCATGAGGACAAAGGTGTCATCTTGTAGACCTCACTCTCAGACCACTGACAATCTTCTTACACATAGTTGGCTTCAGAAAACATTTTCTCAAAAGAATGATTTATCTGGTGAATATGAAACCAGCCAGAGGAACTTGGGATTACCAAATTAATTTTTTCTACAATGCACCAGTATTACTTTTGTAATCAGCAAAATAATAATGACTTTATTTTTATAAATTCAAGAGCATGTATTTATAGTCCTGCTCTGGTCCAAATTACTTTATAGTTCAAATATTGTGGAATTAAAATTAACGAACATGTTCATAACACCTTTGAAGATGGGCCAAAGAAATCAAGACAAGACTCTCAAGTTTATCAGGGCTGGGAATAGAAACCTGTCTTTACCGGTGCTATTAAGAGTGTGAGATAAAACCAAATAAAACTGCTTTGATTTTTCTCTTTCAGGGATTCTGAAAGAGATCAGTTTCTAAGGGAAATTAGTAGGAGGGTTTTAAAACTGTAAACAGCTCAGCTTAATTGTAAATTACTATTTAAAGTCATTATTTACAAAATAAGCCCTACATCAGATGGGAAGAATCAGAAATCACCACTCCAGGGAAAGAAAACAGATAAAAAGCAGGTGACCATCCATGATGATTGGGGGAGTCAGACTGGGGGTCAGTCTGTCTCCAGGCAAAAAGGATGGCTGTCTCTTTCTTCATGGGGAGTTTTCCTAATTATCTAGAGAAGCAGGACCAACTAGGAAAAGAAAAGCAGGAAGAGTCAGGATACAGGTATCAGAGGGAAGAAATTCAGAACTGAGCTTTGTGATTCATCCCATAACTCAGGGCCTTCTGGACATCTGAGTGCCACATTCATGGTTCTTATAATATCTTTTACCTCATGTGTTATCATATACTTAATGTTTCCTTTCATTGTTCCTAAACGGAATTGTTGAAAATAATTTAGCTTTGTCCTAAGGAATAATATGAAAACCATGAAACCCATAAAAACCATGTCTGATATGCATAATCTAAAAATGTAGATATAAATATATGGTGCATGCTTTTTAAATGCCCAGTTGTGTATTTGCTAAAATCATCTCATGTTCCTGCAGAGAAATGAGTACCACCCTGGGATACATTGCTGTAATTGAGCCCAACGTCCCGCGTGGGGCAATTAAAGAAAACTTTCTTTACAGCAGTGTTTTCTCAAAGTGGAGTTCTTGGGCTGTGGGTGGGTTTTAAAATATGGGCGCTCCCCTGGAGAAGCAGGAGCAATTTTCCCTTTCATTGCATCTGGAAGGGCTCTTGACTACTTCCACCAAGAGTGACACTATGTGACTTTTGAGGCTGGATCATAAAAGGCTTTGTGGCTTCTGCTGTTCCCTGGGTCCCAGAAGCTCATGTAAGGAGTTTTGAGTTCCCTGTGTGAGCGGCCATGGAAAGGTGTTCTGATTGGCGGAGCTGTGAGCCCGGCCTCCCAGCCATCTTCGCCAAGGTGCCAGACATGCAGAGCCATTTGGAGCGTCAGCTCCATCAGCACCACACCGAACAGAAGGATGACCAGCCAAGCTGCCTGAATTCCTGACCCACAGAATTGCAGATATAATAAAATCATTGCCTTTTTTAAACCATTACATTTTGAGGTAGTTTGTTACACACTAATAGATAACTAGAACTGACCGACTACGTCAGAATCACCAAGGGAACTCGTCCAAATACATATTCCTCGGCCTTCGGTAAGATTTACTGAATCTGAATCTCTGGTAATAGGGCCCAGGCACCTGAATTTTAACCCAGCTTCCTGGGTGTCTTGGGTAGACACTAGAGTGTAAGAAACATTCCTTTAGCGCCATTGATTAATAAATTCATATATTCATTTTACCAGTAGTCTATTTATTGACCATTACTGTGAATCTGGCCACGTGCTGGGCACCAGGCATGCTTATAACCCAGATCATAATCAGGCAGATTACAACCCTGACCATGCCCTCGGGGACGCCAGTGAGCAGGAGCAGGAGGGGCACAGTTTGCTTCCGCGTGAGTTGAAGGAGAAAACCCTGCATCTTTTTCCCTGTGGGAAGCTGAGGGACAAATTCTAGTCCAGAACTGCCAAACCTAGTCCAAGACACTAAGTAGTCATGGCTAAGAAACCAGGGGCTCTTAAGGAATTGAATCCACCGGTATTTCAGGAACAGCCCTCTCAGCAGCACCTTGGGGTCTTTGAAAGAGGTTCGGGGCAGCTGCCTGATGCTATCGCTCACCTTTTATTATAAGGAGAAAGCCCAGGCCTCCAGTGGCAAGGCAGGAACTACCTCAGCCCCAGCCCCAGGTTTGTTTGTCCTTGAAAATGACGTTCATGTGTATTTTTTCTCCTAAGTATAAAAGGGATGATAGAGATGGTTCACGACAGAAATTTACAGAAAAATACTGAAACAAACCAACCCTCACTCAGGGGCCTAACCACAGTCTAGCAGAACGTTGAGAGATTGCTTGAGTCATGCACACCTGGGTTTGAATCCTGGCTTCATGTGACCTCTACAAGCCTTGGTTTTCTTATCTGAAATTATATTGCCCACCTCCTAAGACTCTTGTGAGGATTAAGTAAAAATGTACAGTGGGCTCTCTGTATCTGTGGGTTTCTCATCCACAGATTCAACCAACTTCAGATTGATGATAATTTTTTACATTCCAGAAAGCTGATGCCTGAACAATACGGTATAACAACTATTTGCATAACATTTACATTGTATTAGGTATTGTAAGTGATCTAAATATGGTTTAAAGTACATGGGAGGATGTGCGTAAGCTACATGCAACTACCCCATTTTATGTAAAGGGCTTAGCATCTGAGGATTTTGGTATGGGGGAGGGGGGGTCCTGGAACCAATCCCCTGTGGATACCGAGGGACAAGTGTGTGTGTGTGTGTGTGTGTGTGTGTAGCTATTATTTTTTCTAATAGTCTAGAGTATCTCTCTAGTCTTTTTCTTTTATATATATGCCTGTGTGTTACATTATCTGTTCATTGTTCTATAGCATCCCTCCCCTACTTCCCCATGCTTCTGGGTGTCTCTGTTAGAGGCAGGGCTGTGTCCAGGAATATCCTCAATAAAGAGATGGTGATGGTGGAGCAGGGGTGGTAAGGGTGGATGGCGAAGGGCCTGAATTTGGAAGACAAGCCCCAGGGCTCCTCCTTGGCATACCCGTCTCCCTCCGAGGTTTAGGCAAAGCCCAGAGCTCAGAGTCTGCCAGCTTCCCTGTGGCTTCTCCATCTTGGATTGTAGCTATAGCAACTGTTCTTTCAGACTTTCTGGGACAGTTCTACACGTCTTGCAGTCTTATTATAGCCCACATGATATTGGATATAAAACACCAAAACATAAATTCTATGTGACAGCAGCAGGGATAGTGTGAATAATAGTATTATATAGGAAGTGTTATTGTATCTTTATTTCTGCCCTTTGGGGGGAATCAGGTTTTTTGTTTTTTGTTTTTTTTAATAATCATGATACCCATCCAGATGTTGTTTCTTCTGCATAAAGGAGCAGCTCTCTCTACAGCCATGGAATAAGCACCAAGTCACAGAGGGTAGCTCAGTTTAGTCCAGCATACAGGCTTTGGATTAAAATAGAACTAGGTCAAAGCCTCGCTCCCCCAATTATTAGCTGGTGAATTTTTACATCTCCAAAGCTCTCTTTTTTTATGTTTGGATGGGGGTGATAATACCTAGCTCTTAGTGTTATTGATAATAAATGAGGTAATCCATGAAATGTGCCTACAATAGTGTCTGGTACATAGTAACATTCCAATATTATTAATATTTTCAATATTAGAGTACTCAGAGCACAGAGAAAAACCACTGCACCAGCAAACAGGTAAATAGCTGTTACAACACAGCAGTAAGAAATTGTCAGCAAAACACTAGAGGCAGTGACTCTCCTTCTCCCTCTGAGGTTTAGACAAGATCCTAAGGGCAGAAATATAAACGGAATATGTAGTCTTATTAATCCTTTCGTTGTCTTCTTAAAGTCTTCACATAAACAACCTTTCAAGAAGTTTATTATAAATAACTTTTGGAATTATGTGGACCCAGAATAGGGAAGCAGTGAGTCCATCTTCCCTCAACTCTTGTAAAATGTTGTTTTACAACGACTTATTTCTGCAGGGCTTCCAGCGCATCCTGCCACCCAGACAATCTCAGCTCTGATCCCCATTTCTCTCCCAGCGTCGCCTCAGATCCCAACTGTCACCTGGATATTTTCATTGGGATCTCCTACCATCTTTCAAATGCAACATGCCTAAAAAAACTTCAATTCCACTCCCCCACCCTTTCTCCTAGAGAGATACAACTTCCTAAATCCCTGTTTCTACCAAAAGTGCTAGTACTTTACTGTGATCCGTATGCTGGAATAATAGTTGATTCTATTCTCCACTTCCTTTTAGAAATGAACTAATGCCAGAGGTCCATCATTTATCTCCTTTGCCTTTCTTCCTAGTGCTATAGGAACCAGACTGGGTTAAAATCATCTCATATTTGGTCCATTGTTTCATTCTTCTAAGTAGCTCCCCGACCCTCCCCACCCATCACTCTCTCCTCCAAATCATTGCATGTACCAGACTAGTCTTTAAAAATAACAGTAATGCTATCGATGTCCTGCTCAAAAAAACCTTCATTGGCTCCATTATCCCAGAAAATAAGATCTAACCTCCTCAACCAGGCTTCTAAGATCTTTTATAATGTGGTTGCCCCCGCTGACTCAGTCATGCCTACTGCTTCTCATCATAAACTCTTCATCCAACCCAGGCCATTCTCCTACTTTTCCTTCTGGCCTCTGAACCTCTTCTTCCAAGAGGGCCAACGTTCTGCCTTTCAGGTACTTTATTCCTCCGCATACATCAAAACTAGACACAAACCACACTTTTCCATAAAGCCATCCCACCTCTCCCAGCTCACCCTAAGTTTTTTCTTCTCAGCACACCACGTGCAGATCTTGTGCATGCCTCATGTCTTGTCATAACACATCATTAACCATCCGTTTCATGTAAAATACTAATGTCCAGGAACTTCCCTTTTCTTCTTTAGTACCCAACACCTACCACCACCACCACGATTACCACAAGGAACTTAGGGCTGTGAATTTAACAGTGAACAAAAAAAATACCCGATGAATCCAAGAGTCAATCAAGAAAAGGAGGAGAAAAAGGAAGTCAGGGAAGAGAAGTAAGAAAAAGAAAAGAATTCTATTTTTCTCTTGGATGCCTAGATATGCATCTTGCTATCTCCCAGATTCACAGACTATTTGAACTGAAAGGGCCGTAAAAATTACTGGTTCCACTGACATAATGCTGATTGTGAAAACTGGTTAAAAACTAGAAATAACACACTTGACCCAGAAAAGACAATTAAAAAAGGATAAATATCATTTAATCGCTGTGTGACCTTCAGGATGTCCTTTTACTTCTCTGTTCTTCAGTTTCCTCATTTTTAAAGTGTGAATGACGTAACACTTACTTGAGGAGCTATGTGAGTATTAAATGAGATGATGCGTGTAAAGTTCTTAGACACTGCTGAAACATAATATGTGCTCAGTAGTTTTTAGGGAAAAGATCCCTGCCCGTCTTACATCACAGAGTTGTGCTTTGAAAAACGTGTAAAGCAGTCATTCTCAAAAGCTGGTCACCACCTATTAATGGGGTGTGCAATCAATTCAGTGGGAGGTTATAAGCATATCTACATCTATGTCAATTTTTATTTGGGGTCATGTATGAAATGTATTTCTAACTGTGGGTGACAAATAAAAATGAAATGGCATACCAAAGCCATATGTAGAGTGCTAGGTTCTATTTTAAGAACAATTCTATCTTCCATCTTCTCTGGACCTCAGTTTTTTCCACTGACACCACAATATTGCTAATGTTTTCTTAATTTTTCTTGTGTCTGACATGTAACATACACCACTGTTGCTACAATAATTAAAATAGAGAGAATTCCCTTGCACGGAGGTCTAAATTCTCCGTGCCCATAGTCAAGTCTAGTGTGCGTCTTTCTCCATCAGATGGAGTACTCCGAACACCTTGAGAAAAGAGGACAGCGTCTGATTTTGAAAGCCCCTTCAGCTGGTAACTTAGTCTTGCCTTCTGCAGTGATTCCGTCACCCACATTGTGGCAGAAAACAATTCTGGTTCCGATGTGCTGGAGTGGCTTCAGGTACAAAATATAAAAGCCAGCTCACAGCTGGAACTCCTCGATGTCTCCTGGCTGATAGAGTGTATTGGAGCAGGAAAACCGGTGGAGATGACAGGAAAACACCAGCTTGTCGTAAGTGCCACAGTTGTGATTTTCAATGTCCTTTGCTTGATGATTAGGAACATGGGCTGTTGGATCAACAGGTCTGGGTTCTCTGCTTACTGCCTGTGTGACCTTGGGTGAGTCACTTAGCTTTGCTGAGCTTCAGTTTCCTCCTCTATGATATGAGATAACAATAGTGTCTACCTCATAAGATGGTGCTGAGGACTAGAATAGCATACACGTAAAGCATTTAACACAAAGCCTGACCTATAGTAAGTATTTAATAAATGGCAGCTATATTTATAAACAAGTCTATACACAAGTATTTCAAAATATTAAATTTTCTGGTAGCCAGGAAAGTAAAGGGTTCCTTTTTTTTTTCTTACTATGACCATTCATAAAGAAAAACAATTAAGGAAGGTAAGCTCTTAATTCAAAATTCTTCACCAATAGTGCTAGACTCCTGAGGAAGGAAGTTCAGACCGTAACTACATCAGTTCATGGAAAAGGAAAAGGGTATTTAAGTGATGGTCCTTTCTCACGTTTTTTTTCCCTGATTGCAAAAGGAATACATAGTAATTATAGCAAATTCAAATATTAGAGATTCAGATAACTTAAAATTTGACTCTCCTATAATTTTATCCTCTTCCCCGAAACAATTGCCATCCTAGTGCCTCCATTTTCTTCGTACCTATCTATTATTATTACTATTGATTATTACTAAAAATGGATGCTTACACATTTGTTTAGGCAAGAAGAGACTTTTCAGCTAGCTCCAACCCCGAGCCCCAGAAGATTCCACCACTTGCTGTGCAAAAGATCTCTCCGTACGCGTGTCAGAGAAGAACCACTTTAAACAACTGTAACCACATATTCACGGTAATGGGGCTTTACAACATCCAGAGTAAATGAAGCACTTGCAGCTTCTTTCCATGGATCTACAAATTAAATTATAAAATTTCCTGAAAATCTAGGAAAGTTTTCCCCAGCCTCACCCATCCACCTACCCAGGTCTGATCTCTGGTTCTTCTTTCTGTCAAGAATAGGTCTACTTCTGTCACCGACAGGGATAAATATATTTGAATTATATTCTTAAAGGTGATAGATTACTACCTATTGAGAGTTGTCAATATTGGGCACAACACTTGTCAAAGGCAACTACTCTGAAAAAATCAAAAACTATAATTAGTCCAAAACATAGTAAGAGCAAATTACACAGAAACAGCAATAAACAGCTTTTACTGGGAAACCAGAAGATTAAGAGACAACAGACCTAGAGTCTTGCCTGTGTGACATTACCTATGTTGGACAAGCCAGTTCCTCTCTCTGAGCCTCAGTTTCCTTATCCATTCAGTTAGAAATTAGCTAGATCATCTCTTCAGCCACATTGAGCCCTGAAGTTTGGCAATTGTGTTTCAAATGACCCTAACAAGCCCACAGCTGCTTGTCCTCGAGCCTAGAGGCAGTCCTCAGGTGGATAAAACATGCAACAGTATATCAAATACAAAACTTCTCATTCCAGCCCCGCATGTGCGAGGAAGACCAGGAAATTGGCAGCTACTGGGCACCATGAACACGATGCCACACAGCGGCAACTACTTCCTCCTCTGCTAAAAGTGCAAACATGCCTTACCTTAAATAACCCCAGCCTTGGCTCTGTGCCATCTATGATTACACCCGTTTGTTTCAACAAGTTTTTGTTAAGAGCTTACTGTGTTTCATGTACTAGCTAAGAGATGGAGGATACCCCGTGATCAAGGCAGAATCCTGGCCACAGGCTGGTGGGACAGTCAGCACGCAAAGTAGGAAGGGTCATGCTGAGTAATGATTCGTAGGATGCTGTGACCCTGAGATCATGTTTTGGTTCAATCATTCCTGAATACCTACCTAATGGCATCGAACTCAGTTTCCTTACAAAGCACTCCATGGCCTGTCTTTTCAATTCAACTCCACTCATCCAACGAGGGAGGGGTACGAGGGTACTGGAGACCCGATCCTGACCTTCAAGGAAAAGGTCAGGAAGTGTTCCCATGCTTAAAGGAGAGCAAGAGATGTTTGCGAGGGACCACTGGCTCAGGGGTTGGAAAAAGACCGTGTTTTACTCACCTGGTTTTATTCTTCAGGACGCCTTTGAGGTACTGGCTGAAAATTATGAGTTTAGAGAAAATGAAGGCTGCTGTCTGGCATTTATGAGAGCAGCTTCTGTACTTAAATCTCTGCCATTCACAATCATCAGTATGAAGGACACAGAAGGAATTCCCTGCCTGGGGGACAAAGTGAAGTGTATCATAGAGGTAAGGGTGAAATGGGATTTGTCACACCTCCTAACAGATAGGCAGGGAGGGAGGGAGTGTGAGGGAGAGGAGAGAGAATAGATTTTCCCGTCAATTATGTAGATGTATTCATGACTTACAGTACTTTCTCTTAATAGATCAGATTAGATAGATAACAGATAGATAGATAGATAGAATCCATACTCCAATGTTATCACATCTGGAGCTACGTGGTACCAGCTAAGTGGAAAAAGAATTCTCCCATATTGTTAGTAATCACAGTGAGAGAGTCAAGTGATCTGAAACCTCAACAGCAGATGATGGTCTGATTTCAAATGCAGGCTGTGTGAAGGACCTCAGTTCCATCAGGGAACGTCACCCTCCAGAATGGTGGTGGATATAATAGATGAAAAGTCTTCTTGTTTCAGCAAGTTCACATCCATTGAAAAGAAAATGATCACGAGAGTGTTCGGATCCCAGGTTTCGTGAGGGCGTTTAGGATTGTTAAATGCTGCAGGACGCGAGTTCTGTGAACCTTGGTGACAGTCCAGGCATGTACTGCAGACACTCAAAAGGACACTTCCACTCAGCCAGTGTGCTCTTGGGGGGAGGATCTGTGGGCACGGGACCAAGCTCAGCCATTGCCTTAGGAGCTTATGGACAGTATAAGGAGGATTTTAAAAAACTAATAACAGGAGAGTTCTAGTCAAGATGGCACAGTAGGTAAATGCTGTCCTCACCTCCTCTCACAACCACATCGAAATTACAACTAACCTACAAAACCACCATCATTGAGAATCGCCTAAAATCTTGCTGACCCAAAGCCCTACAACTAAGAACGTGCAGAAAAAGCCACCTAGAGACTGGTAGGAAGGGCAGAGACGCAGAACATGCTGGTCCCACACCCACGTGTGACCATTAAAAATCAGGAGGGATATCTTGGCTGTGGTGATCCTCATCAGAGGAGTGAGAGGTCCCAATGCCACCCCAGCCCAGGTTCCCAGTGCCAGGGAGAGAAGTCCCCATAATTTCTGGTTGTGAAAACCAGCGGCGATTGTGACTGAGTGAGACAGAGAGCAACTGCACCCCCAGCTGCTCCTCTTAAAGGAACGTGCAAGGACTTACCATCAGAATCACTGAGCTCCAGTGCTGGGGCAGCAGATGAAAAGGTGGCAGGGACATACGGTGGGGAACTGAGTTGTCTGGCTTAGGACAGGGGCTGGAGGGGCAGCTTTCTCCTGGATGGAGAAGCTGGCGGAGGCCACTTTCTTTTTTGTTGAGCCCTCCTTCTCCCCAGTGTGCATATGCAGTTGGCCACCGTATCTGTGAGTCTCCATCAAGCTGACTAAAGCTGTTCATTCGCCACACCCTGGTGATTCGAGACACTGCCCAGCCCAACTTTTGGCCACACCCAAGCTACTTCCCATGCCTTTTTCATATAAATCACCTGCCTTAGCTCATGCTGCAGATTTCCTAGGATCTCTCAAAGGTTTGTAGAGCCCAGATAAGCAACATCTGGCCTGAACATGTCCTCTACCTCTGACTGAGCAGCCCTAAGGCCGGCACTAGTGGCAGCTGGCCTTGGTTTGCAGCTTGACCTCTTGAGGTACGTCCATGCACGGTACAGGTGGAAGCCATCTGCAGATTTCTTTGTGGCTCCTGCTGGATGGACCCAGGTGGGGCACAGGCTGCGGCAGAACTTGACCAGCAGCGAATCCCCTCTAAGGTGGTCCTGAGGCTAGCGCCCCCAGTGGCCAGCTTTGAAATGAGCTAGAGCATCACCCAGCTGCCTCCAAGAATGACCCATGCAAGGGGCAGATTGGGCAGGCACCAGAGCCCTGCTAAGGCAGATCCTACTCTGTAGGGTCAGCCCCTGAAGCACAACTCCTCCACTGTAGTCTCAGCCAGTCTTCACAACCAATGAGCCCAAGGGTCAGTCCCTCTTATTGATGTGCAAATAGCAACTAAAACTCAACTACAACAGGAGGGCACACACAACTCATACAAGGGACACACCTGGAGTGCGTGGCTCAGATGACCAGAAAGACTGTGCCACTGATCCCCACAGCACATCTACTACAGAAAGCTACTCTACAAAGACCGGAAAACATGGCAGCCCTACCTAATACATAGAAACACACACAGAGGGGCAGCCAAAATTGGGAGATAAAGAAACATGTCCCAAATAAAAGAACAGAACAAAGCTCCAGAAAAAGAACTGACCAAAATGGAGACAAGCAATCTACCAGACACAGAGTTCAAAACACTGGTTATAAGGATGTGCAGTGATCTCAGGGAGAACTTCAACAAAGAGATAGGAAACATAAAAATGGAGACAGAAAACAAGGAAAAGAACCAGTCAGAAATAAAGAATACAATAATGGAAATGAAGAATACATTACAGGGAATCAACAGTAGATTAGATGAAGCAGAGGATCGAACTAACAATGTAGAAGATAAGATAGCAGAAAACACAGCAAAAAGAAAAAAGAATCCAAAACATTGAGGACTGTTTAAGGGGCCTCTGGGACAACATCAAGTGTACAAATATTTGGATCATAAGGGTAACAGAAGGAGAAGAGAGAGAGAAAGAAATTGAAAATCTATTTGAAGAAATAATGACAGAAATCTTCCCTAAGCTGATGAAGGAAATACATATAAAAGCCCAGAAAGCCCAGATAGTCCCAAACAAGATGAACCCAAAGAGGCAAACACCAAGACACATCATAATTAAAATGCCAAAGGTTAAAGACAAAGAGAGGATCTTAAAAGCAGCAAGAGAAAAGCAGTTAGTTCCTGCAAGGAAGACCCCATAAAACTATCAGCTAATTTCTCAACAGAAATTTTGCAGGCCAGAAGGGATTGGCAAGAAATATTCAAAGAGATGAAAAACAATGACCTACAACCAAGATTACTCTGCCCAGCAAAACTATCATTTAGAATCCAAAGACAGATAAAGAGCTTCCCAGACAAGAAAAAGCTAAAGGAGTTCATCACCACCAAACCAATATTACAAGGAATCTTAGAGGGCCTTCTTTAAGATAGGGGGGGAAAAAGAAAAGAAAAAAAAAAAAAATATATATATATATATATATATATATGAATAATAAAATGGCAATAACTACATACCTATGAACAATTCCTTTCAATGTAAATGGATTCAATGCCCCAATTAAAAAATAGGGGGAATAAGTGGATAAGAAAACAAGACCCTTACACATGCTGCCTACAAGAGACTCCCTTCAGATTGAAAGACATGCACAGACTAAAAGTAAAAGGATGGAAAAAGATATTTCATGAAAATGGAAACAAACAAACAAAATCTGGAGTAGCAATACTTATACCAGACAAAATAGACTAAAACAAAAGCTATTACAGGAGACAAAGAAGGACCTAGTAATCCCACTTCTGGGTATTTGTCCAAAGAAGTCCAAAATGCTACTTCAAGGGGACGTGCTCATCCGTATGTTCACTGCAGTATTGTTTACAATAACCAAGATATGAAGGCAACCTGGGTGTCCCTGAATGGATGAATGTATAAAGAAGAGGTGGTACATATATACAATGGAATATTACTCAGTCATAAAAAAGAAGGAAATATTGCCATCTGCAACAATATGGATAGACCTAGAGGGCACTGTGCTGAGTGTAATAAATCAGACAGCAAAAGACAAATGTCATATGATTTCACTTAAGTGGAATCTAAAGAACAAAATAAACAAACAAAACAGAAACAAGCTCATAGATACAGAGAATATTTTGATGGCTGTCAGGTGGGAGGAGGGTTGGGAATGGGTGAAAAGGGGAAGGGATTAAGAAGTACAAATTGGTTGTTACACAGTAGTCACGGGGATGTACCGTGTTTCCCCGAAAATAAGACCTCATTGGACAATCAGCTCTAATGTGTCTTTTGGAGCAAAAATTAATATAAGACTGGTATTACATTATATTATATTATACCCAGTCTTATAGTAAAATAAGACCCAGTATTATATTACATTATGTTATATTATATTATATTATATTTATTATATTTATTATATTTATTATATATATTATATTATATTATAGACCAGGTCTTATATTATAGTAAAATAAGACTGGGTCTTATACTAATTTTTGCTCCAAAAGACACATTAGATCTGATTGTCCAGCTAAGTCTTATTTTTGGGGAAACACGGTAGGGTATAGCATAAGGAATATCGTCAACAATATTGTAATAAATATTTATGGTGTCAGGTGAGTACTAAATCTATCGGGGTGATAGATGGGAGGGGTGTTAGGGGCAGGATGAAAAAGGTGAAGGTTTTAAAAAGTACAAATTGGTAGTTACAAAATAGTCATAGGGATGTAAAGTATAGGGAATATAATCAATAATATGGTAATAACTATGTATAGTGCCAGGTAGTCAGGGGTTACTTCCTAAATTACATAAATGTCTAACCACTATGCTATACACTTGAAACTAATATAAAATAATATTGAATGTCAATTCTAATTGAAAATTTTTTAAAGGAGAGGAAAGATCAATAATAATGTGTTAGCATGGTAGTGTCAGATGTTTGCTGGACTTATCATAGTGATCACTTCTTTAGCACAGGGAAAATAATCAATAATGTGGTAATAACTCTGTATAGTGCTAGATGAGTACTGTTGAATAACGATGATGTGTACCTGAAAGTAATATAATATTGTATGTCAATTATATTTTAATAAAAATCTTTAAAAACAAAGAAAATGATCACAAATATTTAGACACACTTTGGTCAGTGACTATTCTGGTTTGGTGTTCTGTAGATTTGGACCCAAATCATTCTGCACCTTTATCACTGAGGGTTGTAAAGCGATACTTGGAAATATAATGATCTGGGATTTTCAATATTATAGAGAAATGTCTTCTTTTCTCCAGATCACCTAGGGAAACATCCTCCACACAATGGGTGTGCATTTTATAAAAAAATCAAGCTACTAGAATCTATGAATTTGAAAGTCTTGGACTATGATTGTCCAATATCACTAACTTAAAATATTTTTCAACTCTCCATGCAGGAAATTATTGAAGATGGACAAAGTTCTGAAGTTAAAGCTGTGTTAAATGATGAACGATATCAGTCCTTCAAAGTAAGTGTGATTTTACTTATATTTATCAAAAACAGTTTTTCAGTTAATCCTCGTTCTTATTCTAGGTAATTATATTAGTCAGCCTGGGCTGCCCTAACAAAATGCCATGGACTGGGTGGCTCAAATAACAAATATTTCTTTCCTCACAGTTCTGGAAGCTGGAACTCTGAGATCAGGGTGCCAGCCTGGTTGGATTTGGGTTAGGGCTCTCTTCCTGGCTTTCGGATGGCCTCCTTCTCAATGTGCCTGCACGTGACAGTGTGCAAGCTCTCTGGTGTCTTTTTTAAGTGCACTAATCCCATCTTTAACGCCCCACCCTCAGGATCTCATATAAACTTAATCGCTTCCCAAAGGCTCCATCTCCAAATACCATCACACTGGGGGTTAGGGCTTCAGCACATTTATTTTTTGTGGGGGAGACAATTCAGTCCCTAGCAGTGGTCTAGGAAGCAGATGCCAACATACGCATTGCCATGCTATGGTAAGATACAAATTGCCTCACCTTCCAGACGTCTGTCACTCATGGGTACAAACACCAGGGGACACTAGAACCATGGGACGAAATAACCTTCTCTTAAAGAGCAAACCTGCGTTGGAAAGATCCTTACTGCTTCCTTCTCCATTTTGAAGCAGGGTTCGCTACCTCCCAGTGTTTCCTACCTTGCAGTTGCAGGAGGCAGGGACTTCTGCCAACCCCTTCAGTTCAGAAGTGCTGCACAGTCCTAAAAGGTGGTTGTGGGCAGGAGCCCAGGCTTGGAGTGCACACAGACTGGGTGTGAGTCTGGGCTGTGCCACTTACTAGCTGTGTGACGGTGGAAAATTTTTACAAACTACATGCACATCCATCTTTAAATTCAGGGATGAATATGCAGAGCATTCGTGTGTGTAAGGGACGCTTGGCAAAGGGGAGTGCCCGATAGGCCTAGCTGTTGTCACAGATTGACAGCACTGGCCATCCCTCAGTCAGATTACACTGAAGCCCTATGCAGATGCCAGAGCCTGCCTCCTCATGTTTGTTTCATTTATCAGAAAAGGATCCTTCTGAAACAAAAATGTTTTTTAAAAAATCACCATCACACCCACATGCCTGTCATATCCAGGAGAAACTGGGTCAGACATTTACTTACACTTTTTCTCAATCCCTTGACTTTCAAAGTATCATTTCATTGTCATAATGATTAATTTTAGAAACTAAAGGCAAATCTTTCTCTGTTTCAGC
This sequence comes from Rhinolophus ferrumequinum, assembly GCF_004115265.2. Taxonomy (NCBI): domain Eukaryota; kingdom Metazoa; phylum Chordata; class Mammalia; order Chiroptera; family Rhinolophidae; genus Rhinolophus; species Rhinolophus ferrumequinum. The sequence goes on along the minus strand of NC_046299.1, from coordinate 27,195,579 downwards.
TCTTCACTTCTGTATTTGGAGTGGGATTGAAGACATCTGAGAAATGGTTCAGGATGGGTTTCAGAAACCTGAGTAACATAAGGTCAGATAAAACCCTGAAATTCACACGAATGCAGAAAGCAGGTAAATCGTTTCTCCTAAAAATCTCCCCTTGTTAACATGGGCTGGGCAGGTTGCAGTAGAGCCGGAAGTCTGGTGAATTTCAACTCTAATCTTGGTGAGCTGGGTCCCTTGTTTGGCCTCTTTTCATGCTATGGTTGAAAGCACACGGTTTTTTGCCATCAGACAGACCTGGATCCAAATCCTGGCTCTGGCACTCTGCAGCTCTGTGACCTTAAGCAAGTTTGTTAAAATCTTTGGGCTTAAGTTTCCTCATCTATAAAAGGGAGGTAACATTGGGACTTAAGCAGGAAATAAATCAGGTAACACAGGCAAAGCCCCTAGCACTGTAACTGGCACAGAGCAAATACGCTCTTCTCGGGGGCTGTTGTCATCCCTTTATCCAGTTGTCGAACCAGGTTGCACTGTTGATCTGGTTCTGACTGAGCCGATCCTTCTAGACATCTGGGTCCCAGTTGGGTAAGAGGCATGTGTGAGGAGCAAAGGGCAGAAAGATGATATGGAGGACGGGGGAGTAAAGAATATTTGAACAAACTAGAGTTGTTGCCCGGCACAAGTATGGATCTGCTTTAGAAACTGTAAAACATCAGAACATAAAGAGAAATGGGGAAAATCTAGATAGAGGATTGCTCTACCCAACCAGACTCGTTAACCTGAGAAAAAATGACTATGTTGACACAAGTATCTGAAAGCCAGAGGGGGGGCAAATGGGGGGTGGGGGGTCTTCCAGAGGTTGAAGGTGGCTTGGTCACTTCCATTTATGGAGGGTCCTCATTAACTTTTTTTAAAATGAAGAAATGCTAATACAGGGTCAAAAAAATTGTACGTGCTTTAAACATTTACTTTTAACATGCAATAGAAATATGATAAAATTGGGGTTTGAAAGGGAGTCACAACCACCCCAGTCCTGAGCACTACGGCTCTGAGTTGCAAAGAAAGACGAGTCATCAACATTTTTATTGATGTTAAAGTAAGGGAATCTTCTACAAGAGGAAACCAGGAAGAGAAAAAAAAAAAAAGCTGTCTTCTGCTTAAGTTATGAAAAGAAACAAGCAACAGGAGAGGAAACAAATCAAATCTTGGTGGTTTGTACTAATGCTGCTATAGGAGACCCCTACTCATCTTTCATAAAGTTGCTAACCTCTGAGAGATTGCGAAAAAGCTTTATAAGATACCACATAAGAAATAAAAGAATCTAAGAAAAAAAAACCAACAGTATTTATATTCTGGGTTCCTGAAAGTATACCAACCAGCTCTAGAGATGAAACTTATGCAACTTTACTAACAATTGTCACCCCAATAAACTTAAATTAAAATAAAATAAAAAGAAATTTACGTAAGTACTAAATATAAGTAGTAAGTGGCTTGGAATGATAGTAAGGACTTTCAACACATAGAGAGAACTTTGGGGGAGGCAATGAGTGAGTGTTTGACTTCGATGAAAAACCCTTATCAAATGACACCAAATGCTCTCAAGATCTAAGTAACTTCCAATTCCCCAGCTTTGTAAACTGGAATTTTCTCTTCCTCTTCAGCTCTTTGAGCCCACTGAGTGAAGCAGCTCGCTTAATCAATTAGTGATCACCATCAGACTGTTTAAGACTCTTGTTTTATGCAGAATTCTAGGAATACCTTCTTATCATAGCTTAAAACGTCTGGCTGTATGTATTCCGTTAGCTGCACTGCAATGAATGGCATTGTCAATGGGAATAGTTTAGATTACCTCCAAGGGTAAACTAATTGAACACATTGAAAGTATGATCCATGGGTCAGATGGAAAACTTGATTCGGTTTTACTTAAAATTGTACTTGGTTTAGTTCCCTGAGAATTCACATGCCACATTGGCCTTGAACAGTCAATGCCTGAAATATAATAGCACACCGATAACATTACGCAGTGTAATAAGTTTCTGGTAATAAGTTAACCTCCCCAACCATACCAAAAGGAAGTTGCTTTCATGGGTGTCAACAAATTATTGTAGTCTCTCCATGTCCCTACCTGATATCTGCACATTTTATTTAAAAAATTGTGAATCATGACTCTTGGGTTACATACATCCTGAGTAAGCAAAGGAATCGTATGGTTACCAAGTAAGTTGTACTTTGAATGTCAGTCATGATGAAAAATTTGGTATCAATAAAAAGCTTAATGGAGCATTGCTGTTTATTTTGTTCCACACATTAATGAATTATGTATTTAATTTTATGAAATTGATATTTTTACTGTAGTAAGAACACTTAACATGAGATCTACCTTCTTAGAAATTTCTTCCCCATTGGTACCACAACTATTTATCCATTGCCTGTTGATGGACATTTGAGTTATTTCCAGTTTTCAGTTATTATGAAAAAAAAAAAGTGTTAGGAATATTGTTGTACCCGTGGATATATGTCCTCACCTCCCTCGTGCATATACATAGGAGTGAAATTGCTGAGTCAGAGGGAAATAGCTATTTATTTAGCGCTAGTAGATACTATCAAACAGTTTTCCAAAGTGGTTGAACCGCTTTACGCTCCCATTAGCACTGTATGAGATTTTCAGTTGTTCCACATCCTCACTCATACTTGCTATTGACAATCTTTTCTGTTTTGTCCATTCTGGTGTACGAAAGGTGTTATCTTATTGTAGTTTTAGTTTGCATTTTTCTAGTGACCTTTTCAAGTGCTTCTTGGCTAATTCCTCATCCAAGAGGTGCCTGTTCAAGTCTTTTCCCTTTTTAAAAGTGTGTTATTTTGTCTTTCACTTATTGATTTGTAGGAATTAGTTTATGTTCTGGATGTAAATCCTTGGGCCGACAGATGAAATTCAAATATCTTCTCCCAGTCTGTAGATTGCTTCTTCACGTGCTTAATAATGTCCTGCAATGAGCCAAGTTCTCATATTTAATGAAATCCAAATTATCAATCTTTTTGTTATAGTGGTTTTTTCACTCTGTTTTAGAGATATTTGCTAACCCACAAGATTATGAGGATATTTTCCTGTTTTTCCTTCAGAAGCCTGATTCTTTTAAACCTTTGCATTTAGGCCTTTGCTCCACATCACATTAATTAACAAATTTTAAGTGTACAATAGAATGTCGTTAATGACAGGCACAGTGACGTACAACAGATCTCTAGAAGGCAAACCTACCCTCTTCCTGTTCTTGACGTTAATTCTTTAATTCAATTATCGCTTCCCATCCCTCTTTATGCACTGTCTTCTTTAAATAATAGGGCACAGCTTATTGATCAGGAGGGCTGGTGCTTCAATAGGAAGTCAGATCTGAACAGCTTGGTTTCTACAGGGATATGAAATATTGTGTCTTTCTTAGTCAGGAAATTGTAAGACTTTCCATCAGAAAGCAAAGAGCCATTGTTACCATGAGACGTTCACAACCAGGAGAACAGAAATAACTGGTCTCTGTGCAAACTGTTTGGTGTTAATGCCCGTGGCCATGTTAGCTCCGTGTGGGGGCAGAATCCCACCCCGCTGAGGGCTGGTTGTTTCACACAAGACATGTCACTCTCTCCACTGACGTGTCCAATGCCTCTCAGGATTCCTCTATTACGAAGACCTTGTCAGCTGTGTGACCAGGGCAGAAGCAGAAGCGGTCAGTGTGCTGGTTAACGAGGCTGTCTGGGCATTTCTGCCGGATGCCTCCGTCACCATGACAGGAGGATTCCGGAGGTAAGTAAGGGGGGCTGCTTCTGTCTCCCCTGCTCTAACCCCTTCAGTGACTCCCCATGTTCAGAGTTCAGTTCTGAAGATGGCACAAAACGCCTGGGGTGGTCTGGCGCCAGCCTCTCTCTGAACCTCATGTTTCACTCCAGCAATCCTACATGGCTGTCATTCTGCACACACATAGCTGTGTCTTGCCTCTATGACCTTGCTGTCAGACCCTTCTGTTTGTACTGGCTGTCCTCAGATTGTCACCTGGCTGACTTCTCCTTTGTCCTTTAAGACTCAATTCAGATGCCACCTCCTCCAGAAAGCCTTCTTTGACTCCCTCCTCCCCATGCTGGGCTAGGCACCCTCCTCAGTGCTTTCTGGACAGCTGCCCAGTAGTTTGTTTGTATGTGTGCTTTCCCCAAGTTTTTAGAGCTTAGTGCTCCATAAGGACCGGTGCAGGTTGCCTGGCACAAAGTAGGCACTCAAGAAATATTGGTTGAGTGAATGAATGAATGAATGAATGAACTCTTCACAGAGATATGTGCTGTTGTTGGATATGGAAGCCTCCATTTCAGAAACAGACTCCTTCCCTCCCACACTCTTCCCTAATTCTCCCTGTGGCCATCTTACATGGTGACTGTTGGCTGTTCTGGCAAGCGGGATTTGAGGTGAGGAAGAAAGTGGGAAGAGAAGATCAAATCTAAGAAAATGCCCTTAATCTATGTCATAATTCCAAGAGCCCTATCTTACGTTATATGAATATAGTTCTTGGTTTGCTTGTTGTCATACTTGTCTGTGTGTGGAGAGGGGGAAGGTGCATGTGTGAGGGTATAGAAGAAATAATCTTTGTCATTTTTCACCCAAGTGATCATATACATACTATGCCTGATTTTTTATTTTTTCTGTGTCATGTATTTATTTTGCAAGGAATAGAGTTGTGCAACCAAGGATATTTTGTTTTAAAAAAATATCATGAGCATTTTGTGTTGCAAACCTTAAGGGTATAAAGGCATATAAACAAAGGTGACTTTTAAAAGTTAAGAGCTAAAAATCCAATTTACTTCCATTTTATGCTGTGTTGTTGTTGTTGTTGTTGTTTTTTAATCAGGGGTAAGAAGATTGGGCATGATGTAGATTTTTTAATTACCAGCCCAGAATCAACAGAGGAAGATGAACAACAACTTTTACCTAAAGTGATAAACTTATGGGAAAGGAAGGTAAGAAGAAAAATCAAAACTAGATGTTTGGCCACTCAAGCATTATATTAATACTATTGAATTTTACATTATTTGCCTCATAATTACATAATGAGCACCTAATTCATTCTCAATTATTTGCAACAACTATCACAATGTCACCTGACACACAATGAGATGTACCCACTTTGGGTCCTAGCGTCCACGTTACGGATACGTACCTTGTTTAAACACCTTTGTCCTATTCTTGAAGGGGCCAAGTTGGTTTTGTCTCTGCCTTGGACATGCAGAGGCATTAAACCTCTAAACAAAATGAGAAGCACGTGCTGTGAAGACCTGAGAAGTGTGAGAAGAGGCAGAGCAAGTGGAAGGGTCAGGCAGGAGGGCTAAGACTGGGATAAAATCCGTCTAAGAGGTGGCGCTGGCACACTGAACTCTACGCTGGTCAGTGACCACTTTGACCTTGTGCTGAGATGGGAAGAAGGAAACTAAGGAGGGTAACTTGGGCCCGGCAGAGGTCACGGCCCAGGGCCCCCCATCCACTGAGGAGGTCACATTTGCCACAAGCCGCCCATCACCCACTGCAGGAAGCAAAGGATGACCCTGCAGCCAGAGCCACCGGAAGGGTCCTGACCCCCGCTGGACTCTGATGAGAGATCTACTTCCCAAAGAGACCAGAGGGCTCTACCCAGGGACCCGGCGGAGCCTGGGGCTGGGGTTTTTCTGGCACAGCCTTGTCCTCCCTGACTGATGCAGCTTCTGCTGGGGGTAGACCAGGCTCCTTGATATGCCAGAGAGAGAAGCCCTCAGATAAAGTGAAAATAAGAGTTAGACACACACAACCCTGGAACAAGGAGCACCAGAAGTGAAAACCCAACTTTGGAACTAAACGCAAAGTCACCTGTGAGGCCATCCAAAGCCCTCTCTGTCCCTCTCAGAAGAGGGAACCCAGGGCGGCCAGGGACCCTGGGAGTGAATGTAATAGGCCAAGCCAGGGGGAGGCAGAACGAGGAAGCGTCAGCTACCCCTGGGTGTGCGCCACTACTCTGCTCAAGCAGGAAAGATGAAAAAATTCTCAGGGATAGACAGCACGACTCGGGGACCCTGCTGGCTGAGGTTTGGGTGGAGAAGGTGCTGCCTCTCTCCCCACCCCAGGGCTCCTGCGAGACCTTGGCTTGACCTTGGTTTAGAGGCACCATCCTCTGAGACTGTGCAGCCCAAGACAGGGATGGGGTGGGGACATGATGACAGGAGCCTTCTTTCCACTGGTCTTACCTCAGTTTTGAGGCATACTGCTGGTCCCCAAGCAAAGAAATAGGCAGGAACCAATGGAGGCTGACATGAAACATGTGGGTTTTAGATTTGGAATTTTAAAAACACAACCCTGCCATTTACTGGCTGTATGACGCAGGATGCTTACTTAATCTTTCCAAGCTTCTCTTTCCTCACCTGTAGAACAGGGATAACAAACCTTTCCCATTCTGTTAACGGGGAGGATTAACTAACAGAATGAGATGAAGCACATGGCCCCGTGACTGACACATGCCTAATAAATGGTGGTTGATATCATGATCTCTCATGCACACTTACTTCTTGAACTCTGCTAGAGAGTCAGGTCCTGTGCCAGGTGAGGTGATCCAGGAGAGAGGAGGTGCAGGCCCTCGTCCTCTCTCGTGGACAAACAGGGCCTCAGGGAGGAGACGCCCTGGGGTAGTTGGTGTCCCAGCTCTGCTTGTACCCCTGCAGCCCCAGGCCTGGCCCCCAACACCTCAGTTGTGAAACCAGCACACGAGTTCTTCACTTTTGACTTCCGCCTTGACTCACTCCTAACCCCTTCCCTGCTTACCCAAAACTGCCCTTTCCAGATTATCATTCCATCCCGCACAGGCACACGTGTACATCCTGCACAGGCACACGTGTGTACCTACTCATACACCTCCAATGTTTTAAAACACATGCAGAGCAGAGTGAACAGCCCATAGGGATTGGTGTGGGCCGCCTAGCACATGACTCTAAATGTGATTCTAGTAGGAGACCTCGTGGTCAGGGGTGGGAGAAAGAGGGAAAAGAGCTTAGAAATGATCTCTGGGCGAGGTCTCCATCCCAAAGACTCCATTAGCTTGAATCTCACTGGCCACCAGCAGTTCAATCCAACCAAACAGGGGAGGTATGTGTGGTTTGGGTTCACACCCCGTGCGTGGGACCTTGGTACAGGGCCCCTGACTCTTCCCCGCGGCCACATCCCCAGTTTATGGAACTGCCGAGTGATTGACAGTATTGACAATCATTAGAGAGCAAAGAATATTTTTGTGTTGAAAAAATGGATTTGACTTTGAATGGGGAATGGAGAATCTTCTGAGAAAGTGTTGGAGGGAATTGAAACCATAGGGTAGGTGGATCCTATCAAATTGGCCTCGAGCTGCAGCCTTGCTGCCCTCCCTGCTCGGCTGCCCTCCCTAACTGCCAGGCAATGGAGCCTCCTTCTTTGTGAGAGGGGAAGCTAAGAGCCCAACACATGTCTCCTGCCACATGTCATCCACGCTGAGAGCTTGTCCCGTGGGGAGGGAGGAAGCAAGGAGCAGGCAAATGCCTCCCTCCTTGCCAGGAGTCCCTCAATTTCCGGTAGAAAAAGAAGACTACGCTGATGTAAAATCCAGTCCACTTGTGGGTATTGATGAGGAAGCTAGAGCCCAAACCTTCAAGAGTTTTCAAAGAAGGAGAGAAGTTACCTAAAGAGAATGGGGGGCAACAAGGAAGGAAACGGTAGAAAATAGAGATGCCCTGCAGACAGCCCAGGCCAGAGAGCGGAGGCGACCACAGGGGTTGAGTGTGTTTGACAACCGTGCCCCAGACAGAACTGCCTGAATGTGCAGACAGGAGCACGCCATTCAAGGGGTGCACCGGTAATACCCTGCAAAACTCAAAGCAATCCCCTTGCAAAGCTAGCCCCTTGCCTATTCCAGCCAGAGCGTCACCACCATGTGGAGAGAGTGTAAACACTGTTAGAAAGGCAGCTTTGTGGATTTTTTTTTTGGGGGGGGAGAGGTGTTTTTGCAAATCTGGCTCCAAAGTGAGACTTGCTAATATTTTAATAGCTCACTTTTCAAGTGTACATAATTCAAACTTACACCAAAGGCTGCTATAGTGTACTAATTTTAGTAAGTTTTATTAAAAAGTGGAATTGTGTTTTCCCGAAGGGTTATTAGATTTGGCCATAGCAATATCTGTCACCTCCCCCAGAGGCTCTTCCTGACATCGTGCTCCTCCCCGCCTTCAAATGGTGTCTGTTCTTCCTGACACCTTTCCTGGGGGACGCACTGAAGGGTGAAGAGCTCCTTCTCTGAGATCAGCAAAAGGAACGGTGTCCCCTCCTCAAAGCGTTAGGTCGAATTGAAACAATGTCTCATTGCAGAAGAAATGTAAAGCACTTCTAATAATAATAAACTGAACCAGTCATGTCCAAAGCGTGGTCCTTAGACCAGTGGCATCAGCATCACCTGGGAACCTGTTAGAAATGCACATTCTCCCCCCTCCCTCCCCTCCACTGAATCGCTCTGGGGACAGGGCCCTGCAAACTGTGCTGTAAACAAACTTTCCAAAATGCCTCTGATGATAGAATTTGAGAACATGTGACCTAAAGAGTGCATGATAACAAATCTCACTCCCTAATAGCTACGATTGAATTATTTTGAGGCTATTTGCTCTTTTAGTTGCCACTCAGATTTAGCAGTTAATTGCATGTTTCTGCTTCTCCCTACCGTATATCTGCCCTGTGCCACGAGGAATCCCCCCTGAGCAGGTAAATCGGAGGATGGCAATTTACTGGACACATCTTGGAATCACTAGTTAACTTGGAATCACCAGGTATAAAGTTAACTTTCTAACGAGGCAAAGTTAAAGAGATGAGGCTAGTTGCGAGCCCTGGCCTGCCATCAGAACTTGGAGGTAGATTCTCCCGCAGCCTCCCGATCCATGGACCCTGTCCAGCGGGGACTCTTCCTGATGGCTTTCTGTTTGTTTTCAGGGATTGCTTCTATACTATGACCTTATGGAGTCCACATTTGAAAAGTTCAAGTTGCCTAGCAGGAAGGTGGATGCTTTAGATCATTTCCAAAAATGCTTTCTGATTTTAAAATTGCACCATCAGCGCGTAGACAGTGGCAAGTCCGGCCAGCAGGAAGGAAAGACCTGGAAGGCCATCCGTGTGGACCTGGTCATGTGCCCCTACGAGTGCCGTGCCTATGCTCTGCTGGGCTGGACTGGCTCCCGGGTAAGTGCTACCTGGATCAGTGGGACAGCGGCCTAGAGGAGTGACAGTGGCCTGGAGGTGGGGTGACAGGGAGTGGATCAGTGCCCAGAAACCTCTAAATCGAGCATTCCACCTGCACATGGTCAAGTGTGACAAATTAATTTAGAACAGTTAGTCTCAAAGTGTGGTCCCCTAACCAGCAACATCAGCCTTACCTGGGAACAGGTTATACGTGTAAATTCTCCACCCCACCCAGACCTACTGAACCAGAAACTCTGGAGGTGGAGCCCAGCAATTTGTATTTGAAAAAGCCCTCCAGGTGATTTGGATGCAGCTGAAGTGAGAGAACCATTGAACTAGAGAAAGCAGCACGCTGGCTAAGAGCACAGGTTTGGCCATACCAGACCCGGTTACACGTCCCTGCATTGCCTCTTACCAGCTGGATGATCCAGGACCAGTTCCCTATGTCCTTTAAATTTAGTTTTCCCATCAGGAAAGTGAGGGTGATGACCTCAGCGACCACCCCAGGCTTCAGGGACTCAATGAGATGAAGCTGGCGGGGCCCTCAGCACACACCAGGCCCATAGATGCTCAGCGCTGGCCAGGTGGCAGCCCCCAGCTCCAGTCGTGTTACAGGCACAGAGATGGCGCCCCTGATTTGAATCTCGTTAGCATGTCCTCCATTCTCTGAACAAAGCCCTCCATACTATTTCACCAGGATCCCAAAGCAGCTGGCTGTTGCTCTAAAAGAAATGAGTCCTTGGAGGGTTTGATACGGATGAATGACATAACACAAAATAATTGTCCTCAACCTTGGGTTAAATGTCAGGTGTCTTTGCTTTGGGGCCGGAATTATTTCAGCACAGTGTCTTAGCACCAGAATTTCTTGCCCTAACCAGAAATATTGGCTGGCATCTTTTATTCATAAAAATTGGAAAAGCCGATGAAGCAATATATCGTAAATGCTGTTTGTTTGACAGACATAAATCTTTGGGAATGTAGAGTCTGTTGAGAAAAGGGAAAGTTCCAAAAAGAAGTCCAAGGTTATACAAGGTCATGCCAGTTAGGAATCACTGGCAGAAATGGTTGCCCTTTGTCCATTTTATTTTTAACGCAGGTATATTTTCAGCCCATTTCAGTCTCTTCTCTGAGTTCTCTGAATTTACTGCCATTGGTTCTGTGGGCACTGACAGAACACTAAGCTCTGCCACTATTTAGCTAAGTGACTTTAAACAAATTATTTAACCTCTTCAAGCCCAGTTTCTCCATCTGTATTGTGGATAACAGTGCTGCCCACATCCTAATGTTGCCATTGAGTTAAGTGAGATGCTGCGTGTGTTTAAGTGTGGTAATGGCTCAGCAAATGGTAGCTACTTGTGTTATTATCTTTAGGCCCCCACTTACCTGACCACTGAATGTGGTGTGTTTTGTTCCCGGTGGATACGTGTGGGTGGGTGACCAGGATTAGGTCTAGTCTAAAATTTCGTAGGTGAGAAATTCAATTTTACCTTTTTACCCAAAGATTTCAGGGCCTGGAAAATGTTCTCAAGACAAATTCAAGTCATCCATGAATCTCACCTCAGCTTGGGGTCATTCATTTAAAAAGTTGTCTGATTGCTAAGCTGACTAAGCTTCCTTGGGATCTTTGTAGCCCAAGGATTTCCTGAGCAGAATACGTACGTCCATAGGGACACATTAAGCTGAGATTTTTCTAGAGCTATTCAGGTATGGTGCAACTTCTGGACTGGGCGATCAATAGTTAAAAACCAAAGGAAATTTCTATTTTCCTCTGAATCATGTTTCTTCAAAATAGATCTGCTTAATTTGTCAACATGACTTGATTTGCCAAGATTCCTTCAAGAGTATTGTCCATGTTTTTTGTCAGGTGTTGGGAGAAAACATGGCCTCTCCACGGGAAACACATAGATGACTCATTCGCAAGGAGCCTAGGCTAACCCAGGCCCTTTACTAACCCAAATGGCATCCCTTCACCAACTTTAAAGAGCATCTCTTCCTTAAGATACCTTTCTGTCATTTTCCAGAAAATTGTCATAATACACATGCACATCTGCAAAGACTACAAATGTGATTGGCACCCTCTAGAGTTTTCACAGCGCATGTCATGCAGGGTGTCACGCGGGGTCTCTGCTCCTGCTCCCCACATAACGCAGGACATGGTGAGGCCAAAAAGGAACACCCACGGAGCCACAGATAGGGGAGTCACACCACTATATTCTCGCTGGTGGCTGGGTTGGAGACACAGGAAGCAGAAGCCACAGGATCCACAACCCGCCATCTGCTTCTCTGCCAACCAACCTCACTTGCTAACTGCAATCCCCAATCCACAATCCGCCTCGCTTGCTAGCGTAGCCACCGCAGTTATATCAGTGGCAAATGGCTAACCGGTAACAGCTGATGGCCAACTAGTCACAGCTGATGGCCATCTACTCCCCGAGCCAGCACCTTTCCACGTACGGCCGAGAGCCTGGAAACTGCTCTCTGGGACTCTGTCCCCACAGCAGACGACTTGCACAACTGTATGCAGCAACCCTCTGAAATTTGTTGTGACTAATGATACAGCCAGACTGTAGTACCATCGCCCCTGCTTGGTGTTCAGCTTTCTTCATCTGAAACATAAGACAACGTGCTTGCCATGCCTATCTCACAGGGTTGCTGGGAGAAACTAGAGGTTTTAGGGCAGAAGGCAGGACTGTCTGAGTCCTAGCTCTATCATCAGCTGTGTGGCCTCTGGTAAATCACTTAGGCTCTCTGGGTCTCCTTTCATCATCTGAAAAATGGGACTAATAACAGTGCTAACTTCACAGGATTATAATGAGAATTATATGAGACAGTGCTTGCATCTGAGCACAATTTTGAGTTCAATTATGTACTTAAAAGTGTTCTTCAAGAAGTGATGTTAAGCTCTTTTAGAAGCAGTTAAGTACTAGCCATAACAGAGCATATCAGAAAATTAATATAAAGTAAGAACTCTGTCCAGTGTTAGGCACAGAGTAAAGTGCCCATAAATGTTAGCTAGGATATCATTACCCGGAGGATTGCCACAACCTTCCTAACTGGTCTCCCTGCTTCTGCCCTGCCCTCAGCGAAGCGACCCTGTTACAATGTAAATCAGGTCAGGTCACTGCCCTGTTCGAAACCTTGCAGGGGCTCCCCGTTTAACTGAGAGGAAATGCTGCAGGTCTTACAGTGGCTCACAAGGCCCTGCATGATCTCCGCACCCTTTTATTTCTCTGAACTCCGCTCCTACTGCTCTCTTCCTAAGGCCTCTGTTCTAGCGGTTCCCTCCGCCTGGAGTGCTCTTCCCCCGGAATCCACGTGGCTAACTCCTTCACCTCCTTCAAGTCTTTGCTCAAACCCCACCTTCTCAATGAGGCTTGTCCTGTGCCCAGCACTTACCTGTTAAATTAACATATCTTATAATTTATTTATCCTGTTGCTGTGTCCTATCTGTGTCCCCTGCTCACGTCCAAGCCCCATCAGGGTAGACGTCATTGTTTTGTTCACGGTTATATTCCAAGCACCCAGAATATACCCGGCACTTCGTAGATGCTCAATAAATATTTGTTGAGTAAATATTATTACTCTGCAAATGAATGACATCGTTATAATTCCTAAGAGTCTATGGGAAAATGCCCCTGAGGTTTTAGCAGAGGAGTCCAGGAATATACCTCTCCCCACACAGAACTGGGGAGCCTCTCACTGCCCCCCCCAGTCCCTCTTTCTCCAGACTCCCCAACACACAGTGTGAGCAGCCATTATTCTGAGTGCTGGCGGGGGCACAGGAAGAAAGTGGCCCAGGGCTGGGGAGGAGGCCCTGTGCTAAGCACCACTCCACTACTTTCACAGATGAGCAACTACAGCACCCAGAATCTGTTTCACCTCAATTCTTTCACAACCCTGGCTTCCCCTCTGCCGCATTATAGAGGACTTCTGGTTGGAAAGTCTTGTCTTCTCACACACTCAGGTGACGGTCTAGAAGGGCAGTTCCCCGCCTCAGCCAGCTTTCGTAGAATATAATACTAGGAAATGGTTCCTTGCCACTAGAGGGCGCAACTATTCCATAATTTTTTCCTATTCCCACGTGGAAAAGACAGTATTTCTACATCTATGCTTCTCTCAGGAAAATTAACCCCAATGACAACTTCATTTATTGTCCTCCTTTTCCAAGTACTTCCTGTCCTCTAGCTTGGGTTTCGGCTTTTGCTCCCTGCAGCCTCAGAGTCCTCGCCTGATTATAGGAGATGCTATTCTGGAGCAGGTGCTAGGGCAGGTGGTTCAGACCATCAGTTTTAAAGAATGTCATATGAGAAGATATTAGAGCCAGAGGTGACTTTACTCAGGCACTTCTTCCATTCGCCTGCTTAAACAGCCAAGATTCAGAGAGGCTGGGTGATTTGCCGAGAGATGCACAGCCAGATAGGGACAAAATCCAGGCTGGAATCTGGGTCTCCTGACTCCTTATCCTCTTTTACAATAATGATATTCCAAACTATTATTTATCCAGCATTTACTCTGGACCAGACGTTATTCTGGACGTAATCCTCACATATTTATTTACTCATTCAACACACATTTGCCACCCATCTTACATGTGCCAGGCATATTTGAAGAGGAATATAGTTATGAACCAAACAAATCAGATTCCTGATTTCAGAGCTTACATTCTAGTGTGTGCGTGTGAGCACAGAGCTCTGTCATCGTAGAGCTTTGCCCTGAGGGAGAAAATCGCTTTGAGAACGTTTAGTGGAGTTTAATTCCATTTAGTGGAGTGTTTAATGTTGAGATAGATATTTCATTATAGGGATTTAGATATCTCTAAACACATAATACTGAAGACATTCTGGACTAGATAGTAACTTATTTTAATTATCTCTTGTTCAGCAGTTTGAGAGAGACCTCCGGCGCTATGCCACGCACGAGCGGAAGATGATACTGGATAACCATGCTTTATATGACAAGACCAAGGTAGAGTTGTCTCCCTGAGATGGGCTACTTTGACCCTCATCCCCAAGTCTGGCTCCCTGAGCACTTTTCCTTGTAGTGTCCAGGTTCAATTTCCTTTGCCCTGAGAGTCCTGTTCCCACAGAACACAGCTGAGAGAAGTTGGAAAGATTCTGACGGGAGCACAGCCCCCAGCTGGCCCAGAATGCACCTCAGGGGCATTGGGCTCAAAGATGATGAGCTCATGGGGCCCCCAGAACCAGTCCAGCAGTGAACATTAATTGAGTTTTGTATATCTTTGGTATTTGCAATGAGTAACTCCAAAGAAAACCAAAGATCCCCCCAAATCACAAATACCGCTCAAGCACCCCTCAAATGCAGTGGGTGGTAGCATTTTGAGTGAATAGATGTCATTAATGAGAGTCTATTGCAAGAAGGAGAGCAACAGAGCTGCCCTGGGATACAGCTGAGTGGTCAGCTAGTCTCACTCACCAGCCATGTGACTCATTGGGCGTGCTAGCCATGCAGTGGTCATGATTCAAATTCATGCGCCAGCAAAATGATAAATTACTGTATGAATTATGAAGAGTTAAATATTCAACGGTTAAATCCACAAGTACCAGGGTCTACTGTTCTTACAGTGGTCAAGGACACTGAGCTCTGAGGGGAAAGGAGACATAAAGTAACTAAAATTGTTTCTGCCCTCCAGGAGCTTATAGTCTACATAAGGTGTATTTAGTTAATGCTGTCTCAGGTACAAGTGTCAGAAACCCACTCCAAAATGGCATAGGCAAAAAAGGGGGAATTTGGCTTATATACTGCAGTCTCCAGGGTAATATTTACTTCAGGTGTGGCTGTATCCAGGCGCTCAGGCAGGTTTGCCTCAGTGTTGGTTTCATTCTTAGGCAGGGTTTTCCCATGAGTCCCATCCTTTCAGCTTAGCTACCCCAAGAAAGACGAGCCCCTTTCCTAGTAGTTCCAGCAAGAGTCCTAGCTGATGCTCATTGGCCAGGCCTGGGCCATGTGCCCATCCTTGAACCCATTCCTGTGGCTCTGATTGGCCAGGCTTGGACTGTGTGCCCCTCCCTGGAGGTAAGACCAACCCCACCTGACCCTCATGGACTGGAAGTAGGGAAGGAGGGTTTCCCAAAGAAAAATCAAGGTGCTGCTATGAGAAGCGAGGGCTGTGGATGCCAGCAGGAATGCATCAGATGTCGAGCGTATGAGTGGGAGTAGAGGCAGATTCACATAAACTTACTTAGGAATACTTACAGATTGACATAGAATAAATAGTTCAACATAAGCAAGAATCTCCTGTGTGCCCAACACTGTGCTATCGACAAGAAGAGACAGAGGAGAAGTGGTGCTGGGTCTTAAAAAATCACGTGGTGGGAGCCTGGTGGGGGTGAGGGCAGGTGCGGAAGGCCAGGAGGAAAACCGAACACCTACACGTATCCTGTAATTGCCACTCCCCGTTACCTAGAGCAGCACTATTTAATTCTGATTGCACGTTAGAATTACCCAGAGCTTTTAAATAGATCAATGACAAGAACTCTCCTGAGATTCTGATTTCATTGAAGCTCAAGCTTCAATGCTTTTTAGAAAACTTCTTCTAGTAGTTCTAATGAGCAAGTGTGGTTAAGAACTACAGACCCATAGGAAAAACACCAAGTGCCTTTAGCTGAATATGTAAGGCTGTCGTAATTTTACCTTAATTTATTAAGTGATATACTTTGGGGTGGGAAAATATAAAAATTACAGAAGTCAGTTAAGAAGGGCTTTTATGCTCAGAAGAAGGAATTATGTTTTGGCAATAATTCATTCTGACAAGACCGGTTTACAAGTAAAACTTTCACTATGTCAGCAATGAGACAGTTAACAAAAATATCTGAATGCACGCATTTCTTGTTATGCTTTCAGAGGATATTTCTCAAAGCAGAGAGTGAAGAAGAAATTTTTGCACACCTGGGATTGGATTACATTGACCCATGGGAAAGGAATGCCTAGAAAGTTACCAACATTGTTTTCTGTTTCTTTGTTCTTTTTTCAGGTTAAATAAATTAGGCTTCATAGTATAGTGAAAGATGCCTTAGAAAGTTGGGGATTCTTTAAGTCTTACTGAAATGCAGCGTGCCTCTAGAAATAAATAGTTTTGGAAACATGACAAGGCACCACCTGGTAATAGGTTTATGCTCTAATAGGCCATTTGTACAACTGTGGCTTAGAATTCACAATGCTTGCTGCCATAGAAACTGTGTTGTAATTGGTGGCTCCTCTTCAGGGAAGCTCATCAAAGCCCACTTTGCCCATAGTGTAGCTGAAATACTGTGTAGTTCCAATAAAAATAGGAGGACACAAGATGGTGGAGTCTTCATTTTTTCACTCAAATATTATAAAATGCTCTTACGTAAAAATGTAACAAAATGGAAAAATAAAGTTTAAGATTTTAAAAAAAATAAAGTTTAAGATTTATCTCAAGGGGAGAAACAGGTGTCATAAGAAGATCAGCGGTTCCGAGGCAGGAATCACGGAACGAGGTGGTCAGAGCTTGATGTCTGAAATCCAGGTCTCTCCATTATATTAGTCTCTCTCCAAGAGAGGACTGGAAAACAAGGGAAGAAAAATGAACAACAAAATGACAATGCCAGAGATAAATGGCTGGTTAGCCTAACAGGTAGCCTAACAGCGACCTGGTGGGCAAGATGGACAATACAGGCTTAGAAACTGTGGAGAGAGCCCTGTGGACCAGGAGGCCAGGAAGCCTACCAGAGGAGGAAGGATCCGAGCAGGTGTGAAAGGTTGGGAGGATCTGGAGCACCTTTCTTTGCTCTAGGCTGGAACTTTATCAATTAGGTTGGTGAATAGTGCAACTCAGCCTTCCCCACTGCCTCCTGCTTTGGGAGCAGAGCGCCCTCTGGTGGCGAACAGGAGAATCTTTGACGGCAAGTATACAACATGATTAAGGCATATCAAGTAAGAAGCCCAAGAATATTGAGCAGGGCCTTGGAGACCTTCTAGTCCATCCCCCTCGTTCAACGGAAGACAAACCAAGGTCTAAAGAGAGGCACCGGCCTGCCCAACACCACACAGTTAATTAATGCCAGAGCTTTTGCTGATTCAGCAGAGGATATGCATTTGGGCTGGGTTCCCTTAATTACTAGCTGTGTGGCCTTGGGCAAGTTACCTAACCACTCTGAGCCTCCATTTCCTCTTTTGTGAAATCAGGATGATAATGAGTCCTCCCTTTGTGTCTGCTGGAAGATTGAGGTAATGCTGTAAAATGCTTGATTTGGCATCTGTTTGCATTGGGAAAGATTGAGGAACAAGTTCATAATTACCTTGGGTGAAGGGACATCTAAAAATATTGTCAGTACTTTTTGTAAAGTACCAGCAGTTAGTACCAAGTCCCTGAAGATAAAACAGGAGGTGGTGAAGATTAAGGCCAATGTCCTGGCTCTTGGACTCCCAGACCCGAAGCTGCCTGGACCAGCTGAAACTCTCTAGGCACCAGGCCGAGGGTGATGGGAAGCAAAGGTCTGGTCCAGTGGAAGACAAGAGCTACTTTACGGGAATCTCCAGATGCTCACTGCCCTTTATCTCCTAGGGAGCCATCATGGAGGTCACTTTCATTTGTTTTGAATATATTTTTTATCAATCAATTCATATTACTGTAAGTATTTCAAACTCTTCCCACCAGCATATATATCAAAGAACCCCATAACACCGTGTTTCCCCTAAAATAAGACCTAGCCAGACAATCAGCTCTAATGCATCTTTTCGAGCAAAAATTAGTATAAGACCCCATCTTATTTTGCTATAAGACCGGGTATAATATAATATAATATAATTAATATAATACAAAATAATATAATTAATACAATATAATACCGGGTCTTATATTAAATTTTACTCCAAAAGATGCGTTAGAGCTGATTGTCCAGCAAGGTCTTATTTTCGGGGAAACACAGCAATACAGAAACCCTCCCCAATTATCAGTTAAACTCATTATTCTTAACTCTTCATTTCCTGCAAACTTAAGTCATTCCTCAAAGCAATTTGCTTTACAATTTCCAGGACCAATAAAACCTGTGTAGAGTCTCCATTTTCTCATCTGCAAAATGGGCATAGTAATACCTACACCCGAGAGAGCCTATTTGATGTCTTTGAGCCTAGAGGGAAAGCACCTAGATGAAAGCTTTCCTGATAGTATTTCCTCTATTCGGGTGGAGAGACATTTCCAGAAAACCCAGTTGCCTTTAGCTTTTTCGTTACATCACCAATATTATCATAGGACCTGGCAGATCATCTGACATATGAGGGAAACCATGCACATTTGTTAAATTAACTTATGCATTAATAAATCTTATCAGAGTGCAAAGATAGTATGAATAGGCGATGCCTCCTAAGTTAGTCATTCATTGATTTTTTTGTCTTTAATTAGCATTACAGTGTTGCAGTGATAAATTCCAGAAGGAATGCTACACAAAACTGTTGTTTATTGGCAAAATACAAGAGAAATAAGTATCTCCACCTGCAAAGCCAAGAGCTCAGGAAGACCTCAGAGGGTACAGAAAGCTGTGTTATGGGAGTGGTGAAACAGGGAGGCGGAAGGGCATACTTATTTCGAAGGATTTGGGAAAATAAAGGTAGAATGTTTGAACTGGGTAGATGTAACCTTAGAGACAAGCCAATCCAAACACCAGGTGATACATGAAGAAATGAGACCAAAATACATTGTACGACTGGCCCCGGTCATCTCTAAGCTAGCACCGACCCTGGGTTGGGGAACCAGAGCTTCGGGCTTCCGGTCTCAGCGTTTTCCTCACGACACCGGCTGCCCTCTGTTGTGTCATTGGAATTCACCCCTGGTCATTGGCAAAAGGTGAAGAAATTCACAGACTCAGCCTGAAATGAGGAGAGCAGGGAAGTAAGTTTATTCAAGAAGAAAGATGCCGGCATAGAAATTGCAGGGGCAGACAAGTGCCCCTTACTTTGGGTTAGCTTTTTCTTATATAGGAAAGGGCAGGTAAATTTCCTTATAGCAGGACATGTGATGTATAGACTGAGGTCATTTGATTGACATATGGTGGTTATACAATTTTCTTTCTGCACATGCTCTTACCCAGAATGCATACAGAAAAACCCACGGGGCGGGGGGTGGGGGGGCAAACCTTAATGTTCATTTGATTTTAATTCTATGTATTATAATGACGCTCTATATATTATAATTATAATATAATATAATTATAATCTATATATTATAATGTTCAAGGACAGGTTTCAACAGTTTGCCCATATGTGAGGAACCAGTTAATACCAGTTGGGTCTTATCTCCTCTTTTTAGGAGTGTTTGGACACCCTTGATTTATTTCTGGCGGATGAGCCTGGGTGGTTCCTGGCATGGGGATGCAGGCCTGGGCTGTCCCCCTTCAGGCTCACTTTTATTAACCCTTTTTTGCCTCATCACCCTCCATGAAGGACTGAACATCTCCACATCAGCCTCGCAGAGACAGTGCCAGCACCAAAAATATCCCTGGAATAACCTTAATTCCAACGCCAGGGCCAATGCCATGTAATATTGGCAAAGGAAAACCACAGACATGTTGCAGGTTCATAAGAACAACCATTTTACTTTTCACTTTATTCCAAAATAAGGTCTTGTGCATTGTGGCAAGAAAAACGACAGAAATACTGAACCTTACTAGTTTAGTAGAAACAATTTTAAATAAAGACTTTAAGCAATGGATTGTAAGTGGAATTAAAATAAATCGTCTAAAATACAAGCGACACATTATAGACTCCAAGCCTTATTCACATGCACATTTCAGTTCAGCCTCAGAACTGCCCTGGGGGTAGGAGGATGAGAACTGCTATCTCCATTTTGTAGGTGCAGAACTGAAGCTCCCAGTGGTCAACAATGTGCCCGAGAGCTGGCACCTATAAGCAGTGAGGCCAAGGCCACAGTCATGTTCTCGGCAAATTCAAGGTATTTCCCAAAATGTAAGAGAAGTACAAGAACCTAGATCACTGGGCACACCTGCTTAAAAATGGCTAAACCTGTTTTGTCAACGTGACTGGACCCAGGGGACTTGGCACAAAACTAAATTTCACAAGAGACTTTGAAAAGCATGGGTTGGCATATGGCAGTGATTGGGTTTATAGAACCCATTCTTGGTTATTTAAAGAAAAGAGGGGAGGGGTGTTTCTGAACAATCTGGAAAAGCAACATTTCCACAGCAAGTCGAGGTGGTGCATGGAACTGGTAGATGGACTCTGAGATGCCCTGGACCCAACTTCTCCCACCAGGAGACCTGAACTACTCATAAACAGTGGTTCTGGGTGGGGGAACCAGGATTCCTGGAAGCCTCCTCACAGAAGCGATAATGAAGGCCTGGCCCAAGCAGGCTGACACTGCCCATGGCTTCCCACAGATGCCAGGCACACTGCTACCCAGACTATCCCTTTGGTCCGGTGATCATGTGCTCAGCATCCTCTGGGTCTCTCTTCCTGATAATGAGATTTCCCACGTAATAGGCCAAGGACTTGGGCCTTTCTCCCCACTTCCACAGCTCTCATTTCTAATAATCATTTGAAACAACCTCTGCCTTCTCTCCACATTATTTACACTCAACACACACACACACACACACCATTGCAGAATTGTCTTCCTTAAATACTGTCTGATCACAAACAAAAGTGGGGGTGATGAATGATCCAACCACGTGCTACCCCTGTGGTCAGGGCATGTGTGGCTCCACGTGATTTCTATCCTGAGATATTCAGAAATAAGGAACTGCTTCCCCTCACACATCCCTCTTAAGCTTCATTTATACACCAACTTGTACCATGCTGGCCTTGGCCAACCTTCCCTTGGGAGCCAGGTCTGATGGCTTTTTTGAGAAATGGGATGTGAAAAAAGAGCAGAAGACAAGACACTCAGAAATTAAGCCCTTTTCCCAAAATCACAAAGTAAAGCAAATTCTCACTGGGATCAGGAACAGGACCCAAGGGCTCCTTCTGGATGCATAGTGACCTCACTTGGTGCTGCACTGCTTATGAAACCACAAGATCTGAGATTTGGAATGAACCTTATTGGCTCTGTCCCCTAAAGACACAAATCAACCCAATAGATTTCCAGATCTGTCAACGAAATTTGGATTGGGTAAGAAGCAGCTTGCCATCTCTCCTCACGCCAAGCACAAAACCCTGGTGTTTCAGCGCTGCTCCGGCTCCAGCTCCGCTCCTTGACTGAGCTGCGTCATTCCAGGCTCAGTCTGGGCATAAGCCACCACAGTCCTCTCCTTCTCTCCATTTCCACAGGAGGGTGGTAAGTGGCGTGCATGGGCTCCTCGCTTCCTGCTACAGTCTTCACGTATATGTGAGCTTGTTCTTCTCCCATCCGAATCGTCCCATGGGTAGGTACCCTCCTAGGAATCTTGAGAAAACAAAGAGGTTTTGAAAAAATATATAGCAAAGACTTCTGCTTCTGGCCAAATTGGAGTAACAGGAACCAGATTTACCCTCCCCCTAAAACAACCAAAAATCAGACAAAACATCTAAACAATAGTTTTGAAGACTGGCCATCAGGCAAGGAAGGACAGTAATCCTCAAGAGACAGGAAACAAATGAGGAGAGGTCTACAACTACCTGAGCTTGCTGCCTTGGGAGAATTTTTAGGCCATTCAACACACTTTTGTTTAATGTCAGCATGATATCTGTTTTTCTATCCTTTTACTTTTAATCTATTAGTGTCTTTATTTTGAAAGTGACTTTCAGTAGGCAATATATAATTGGCTCTTGCTTTTATATCTAATCAAGATAGCTCTGCCTTTTAATTGAGGCATTTATACCATTTACGTTTAATGGGACTATTGATATGGTTGGGTTTAAATCTACCATTTTGCTATTTGTTTTCTATACCATCTGCTCATTGTCACTTTTTCCTGCCTTCTCCCATATAGATTTTAGAAGCCTCTTATTAAGTTCCATGAAAAAAAATCTGTTGAGGTTTATATTGGAATTACATTTATTATGTAGATCAATTTGAGATTGTTTGGCATCTTTATGCTATCGAGTCTTCCTATCCAGGAGCATGATATATGACTCCCATTATTTCGGTCTTATTACTCTCTTTTACTAAAGTTTTATTTTTCTCCATATAGGGATTATATGTTTTTGCTAGATTTATTCTTCAGCATTCTATATATTTTTATTGCCACTATAAAATGGTATCTTTAAAAGTTACTTTTTCTAATTGATTGTTATTAATTTTTAGAAATGCAAATTACTTTTGTATACTGATTTTGTATCCAGTAAACTTGTTAGGGTCTCTTGCTAATTCTAATAATTTACCCGTGATAATCATATCATCTGAAAAAATTACAGTTTTGCTTCTTCTTTTTCAGTCTTATACTTTCTACTTCTTTTTCCTATCCTACTGCATTGCTTAGGACCTAAAGTACAATATTGAATACAGGTGGTAACAGTGAGGATCCTTGTTTTGTTTCTGAACTTAAAGAAAATTCATTAACATTTTACCCTTAGCTATGATGTTTGCTATAATTTTTAAAAATATATACTGCCTTTCAATTTAAGAAAGTTCCTATTCTATTTTAGTTTGCTAAGAGTTCACATCACAAAAGACTTTAATTTTTTAACTCTCTTTTGCTATTGAGATGGTCACCTGGTTTTTCTCTTTTCATTTGTCAGTGAAATAAGTTATATTAAATTGATTTTCTAATGTTAAATCAACCTGGAATTCCTTTCCAGCCAATAAAAGTACTGAGAACCTCCTTTGTGCTTGAGTTTCATTTGGTCATCTCTTTTCCACATGTAAGCATATTGCACTTCTCCTGTATATAAAAAAGTCTTTAAAACCCTTGTTTTACTACGTTTCTTTACTGTATGATGACATATAGTGATTACAGCCAAGAGTTCTTACCTCAGCTATCTTGGGATTGTCATCAATTTCTGTAATTTCACATGGCCTCTCACTTTCCTAAGTTGGTATAAACAAACAAACAAACAAACAAATAAAATGAAGGGTCACAACATTTGCTCAAGACCATGATTAAAATCAGTGGTTCTTAAACCTGGGTGCATATTACAATCACCAGAGAACTTTAAAAAGAAAACATAATAAGCAAACAGATAATGATTCTCCCCTTCCAAAACATACACAAGAACTACACTTGTGAGTTACTTCAAAAATAATCCAGAGTTGACAGTGTGGAGAAGTGGGCGGGAGTAGAGATGAAATACAATTTGGTCATGAGGTGATAATTAAGTTCATTATACTGGTCTCTCTACTTCAGTATATGTTTAAAATTATCCATAATAAAATTGTGTGTGTGTGTGTGTGTGTGTGTGTGTTTTAAGGAGGGCGCAGCTCACAGTGGCCCATGCGGGGACTGAACCAGCAACCTTGGTGTTATCATCATCACCCTCCAACCAACGGAGCTAACCAGCCACCCCAAATTTAGTGTTTGTTTTTTTTTTTTAAGACCAATGCCACAGCTCTGTTATCCATGGTGATTTAATTGGTTTTGATGACTGGTATTTTTGTAGCCTCCTAGATGACTTTAAAATGCCCTGAAAGTTGAGAAAATGTTTACTTGAATAAATAACACCACCAGCAGCCGCAATCCTTCTTAATGTGTTCCAAGTTTACAGCTGTCAACACATCTTTACACCCAGGAGCTCATTTCATCCTTGCAACTTTGCCTACCTCTTAAAATAGGGAGGGTAGTTTTTATGACTCTTGTTAAGTTGAACTAATCCAGGCACAGAAAAGGTGGTCGCTAGTGCAGGATCACATAGACCACAGATTGGCGGAGCCAGGCTCAGAGCCTGGGTTTTCTCTCCCCGTGAACGCGTACCAGGGTGAGACTATGGGGAATGTTCATAAACAGTGGATGGAATTAGAACCCCGAGTTTATACAGCACAGTTGCATCACAACCATGGAACCTTTTTGGATATCAGTCTGAGTGACCTTTGAATTCTGAGTGTGGTCCCCAGAGCCATCTGGCATTGGGAAGGGGTGGGGTTGGTAGACTCCCTTGTGACTGATGGGTGTTCAGATGTGGAAAAGGGCAAAGATAAACAAAGCCACATCCACCGGACATATGCCACTGGGCACCTCAGTACCTGTTTGTCTCTTATCTTTCCTACGATGATCTCCATTCTCTTTATAAAGCTTGTGCCCTTGGACATGTGTTTGCCATGGCAACAAACATTCCTCTTCCCTCTTTGCCACTCCAAATACCATCCTTATCGCCACGGATTTGCTCAGGTGAGCTGAGGTTGTATGACAAATCAGCTCTGCCTGGACTGTAATGTCATGAGTCTGAGACAGAAATCAAGGTGCAGAAATGTCCACCATTTGTCCTCAGAAAACAGACACAAATCCTGATAGTCTCTGCCCAAAATCCAGTTCATGAAAATACCAATTTCTGCCAATACATCCAGACCCAAAGAAGCCACAAATCACCTCGGTGGACTCAGTGCTGCTTCTTCTTCGGTGAATCAGAGTAAAGAGTAAAGCCACCAGTAGAGCTGTGGCCACCAGGGACGGGATGCCTGCGGCCAGTCCCAGAGAGGGCCCACAGTCCTGGCACAGATCAGAGAAAAGCAGAGTCAGCTTCCACCAGAATAAAGGAAAAGTTCAACTGCTCAAAAATAAAACAAAAATGTTCAGTCACCCTCTAGGCAAAAACGAAAGGAGAATGAAATACTGTGAAAAATGTTTGCAATGTACATGACAACTGTCTCATTTTCATAGGATTTAATTTACGTAATTTAAATCCATTGCAAAAGGGTGATAAACCAGTAGAAAAATGCACAAAGGATACGAACAGTCCATCCCTAGGAACAGAAATACAAATGTCTCATCAACACTGGAAAAGCTAAGATACAGTTTAATGTATCAGCAAAAAGTAAAAGATTTTATTATATCCCACACCATTTTGATGTGAATTTTTTTTACTTATTTACACTACATGCATTGATTCATTTTCAAATTCCCATTTCCCTTTGATCTGAGTGGAAATAGCCACATTTGTGTCCATATAAGTTTTCAGATTTGCAGGTTATCTCAAATATCCTGAAATATCAACGATAATCTGCAACATCCCTATAAATGTGCAATTCTCATATAGAACACATACGCCGAAAGTATATAAATCATAAACATATAGCTTGACGACTTCACAGGATGAACCCCTCCATGTAACGAGCACCCAGGTGAAGAAACAGAACGTTACCAGCACCCAAGAAGCCACCTCATGCTCCCTTCTAGTCACCCCATGTGTAACCACTCTCCTGAAATCTATCACCGTACATCAGTTTTGTCTGTTTTTCAATGTCATCTAGATGCACAGAGCAAGTATGCACAGTAAGTCCTCACTTAACGGTGCCCATCGCTTCTTGGAACTGCGGTGAAACAATGGATAATGAAACCAGTTTTACCATGGACTAATTAATATAAACAAGAGTTAAGCTCCCACAGCATCTCGTCAACACTATAACAAAATGACATTGAACGAAACAACGCTGTTTGAGGACCTGCCATACTCTTGCATCCAGCTTCTTTTACTCGACACTTTGTGAACTCCACCTGTGATGTTGCCAACTCTCTCCCATTTTGAGCTGAGATGGTCGTAAGAATAATACTTGAACCAGATTCTGTGCTTGGTGGCAGTTCACACATCAAACTCTTTAATCCTCAAAACAAATGCACAGGATGGGTTGAGCATTATTATCCCCATTTTATAAATGACCAAAACCAAGGCTCCGAAATTTAACTGACATACTTACAACTTCTTTCCCACCTGTAACAACTGGGGAGGAAGTCTGTGGAAAAAGCATATACATCTTAAGAAAGCAAAATCCATGGAATTCATATTATACAAGACCGTCTGTCAAAGGTGAAGCTATAGGCCTAAAGTTCGCCCCTTTTTAACATTCTATTAAAAACAACACATGCCAACAACTGCCAAACAGAATCTTACTTGACTGCTTCCCAGATAAGAAGGAATTAAATTTGGCTACAAGGAGAGAGGCTTCAGAAATTTAGTTGAGGTCTTGGTTATTCAAGTGTTCTGGATTTGCCATAACACGTTTTGCACCTCAAAAAGGCTTCCCCCTGTCCCTAGTGCCGACTTTCTTCCCAGCACACTTTGGGCCTACCTGTTCCCATTGCTGGAGGGGAAAAAACATAAACACTGGTGGAAGCAAAGGTCTTGAAGGATGCTTTATTGTTTTCAAACATGCAATGAAGCGAATGGCTTTGGGGGGGATCTGAAGTTGTGAAGTATCCATGTTCCTGAGGTGGTTCCACTTGAATGAATACATTGCATGTTTCCGCTTCACGTCTCCGTTCGAGGAGGGGTACTGGATCTCACCACTTATGAGCTATTTCAGGTGACAGTCTCACCTGGATCAATAAATTTCAGGTGAAAGATTTATCATACATTTATCATATATTAGCAACTAACCTGTGTAAATTATGCTAAGTAGTGTAGTGCGGGGTTGAGTGTAGGTCCTGGGCTCACCGCCTGGAGTGGAACGGCGGTGTCTCCACTCACAGGCTAAGGGGCCCCATTTCTTCATCTATAAAATAGGGATGTTAGAACCTATCCCCAGAGCTGTTGTGAGCACCAGAAGTATAAGCTTTTGTCATTCCTTTAAACTTGGCAAAGCTCTGGTCAGACCTGTTATTTATTTAATATTCTCACCAACCTCAGTGAGTATCTTGGAGTCCCTAGGGCTTAGGCTTTTGACAATTATTGTCTCTATTTCACAAAAAAAAAGAAGGAGGAGGAGAAGGAGGAAGAGGAGGAGGAGGAGGAGGAGGAGGATGAGGAGGAGGAGGAAGAGGAGGAAGAGGAGGCGGAGGAGGAGAAGAAGGAGAAGAAAAGGAACTAGATCTCAGAAGTTGTGGAATTTTGTGCAAAGTTCCTCAGATAACCATAAATCTAACTTGAACTTGGGTGTTTGAATTCCAAGCCTAGACCTCTTTCCCAGAGAGTTCCCACCAAAGGAGTGTAACAACAGAGGCATTAACATTTGGTACTTAAATGGTTACAATTCTATCTAAACACAACCTCACTCTCCCCACCCCCCGCCCCCCCAAACCCCGCCCCCACCACCGTATTACCTTAATGCTGCGTTTGCCTAAAGTGTTCGGTTTCTCTGGGTTGTGGTAAGAATCAAATATTGTTTCAGGTAAGATGTTCTATCTTCAGGTTACACAAATTTACTTGGGCTGGTTTTAAGCCCCCCAAAAGGAGTTAACTATAAGGATTCAGGGGTGCTTCATAGAGCCCCAAAGCAGCAGGAATCTGGTTTCTCTACGGACTGGGAACTTGTTGGGACCAAAGCAAGTCCTCCTGGGATCTCTCCATCTCTCCCGGGTACGTGACCTTTCACTTGTGCTGTTCCCTGTTTGTTTCCTTCTTTCTCTCTCCAGATGAATTTCCCTGCCCTCATGAATACCTGCTATCATATGAGCTAATGCTTATGGAGTACTTACTACATGCCAGGCTGTTCAAGTACTTTTCCTGTTTCGGCTCATTTATTCTTCACAATAGCCAGTGAAGCATGACTATAATGATCCCCATTTTACAGATGAGAAGAATGAGGCACGGAGAAGTGAAATAACTTGTGGAGGTCACATAGCCCTAAGTAGCAGGCGCCGTGCGGGGGGCTCCAGGATCCAAGCTCTAACCACAATGATACACTGCCTTCCATGACCAAATGCAGCACCCAACCCAGTGGTTATACTTGACAGTTTAGTATGGCCCAGCAGGGACTGATTTGCATATGTGGCCCTGTTCCCAACCCTTGCAGAGGTTCTGATTAGCCAGGTATCCACCTCTCTTCCACAGTGGCCCCACTGCACTGGCATTCAGCTGCACCAAAAGGGAAGGCTTATATGACAGACATATAACCAGGAAAGGTGACCAATCTTCCTGGTTTTCCAAAGAGGTTGCCTAGGTGGCAGCATGTTCGATGCTAAAACCAGACAGTCCCAGGCAAGCTGGGTGGTTGGTCATCTGACATAGGTTCAAAGGGAGGAGGGGACAGTTCTCAGAGAAATGGGCTGTTAACCAAGGAGGTACTCTAAAAGGTGACGTCTAGCATCATAAGGACTTCTCTCTCACCCACTCACCTCTACCGCTCCAAGCAAATGGCTTCTTGCTTCTCTGAGTACCGTCACAGGGTAGGCCAAGTGAGGGCAAGACAGAACCTGGGGTCTCTACAGACCTGCTGCGTTTGAGCAGCCAGGGGAAACTTCCAGCAGTGACCATATTAAAAGGTTTGACAGTTAAGGAGAGAGATCGGGGAATTTGTCTGCAGACAACAGGCAGAGGCTGAAGCAGAGAGCAGAGCAAATCAGGGGGGTTCAGACGGCAGGGCCCTACCAGAGGGTGGAGCAGGTACCAGGGGAGCCAGAGGACAGATGTCTAGGGTAGCCAGCAGTGGACACCAGAGGGCCAGCAGTGAGTCCCAAGGTTCTACCTTCCTGCTGCTCTCCAGGACCATGCACCCATGTTACAGTAAACATGAGTCCTGGCTAAGGTGTCCTCTTACCGGCTAGATTCCACTTATTCTCTCCGAATAATCATACGACCTATCAGAAACGTTTGAGACAGCCAAATACACTAAAAAACCTGGGCCAGGACATTGCCAGGCTCAGTCACAGCAGCAGCACTGGTCAGAAAACAACCCTAGTGTCATCTCTCCACAGCATGAGAACAGAAGGTGGAAGATCAATTCTGGATTGAAACTACGCTCCATCACCTATGGAAATCTCTCTTTTGACTTGCAGCTAAATGTCAGAATCAAAAGCCATAAAAATGTTCATTCCTGTTGACCCCTAAATTCCCCTTCTAGACTATATACTAAGGAAATCATTTTAAGTGCAAATAAAGGTTTATCTATACCTGTGTTTATGACCAAATTATTCCTAATTGTGATTCAGCAATTAATTAAGAAAATCATTTATTTTAGGAAATATCATGTGGCCTCAGTCATGGTTATAAAGGCTGGTGGAAAACACTCATCCCGTAAAATTATATGTAGAGGAAGAACACAGTGTATAAAGATGACAAAAGTCAAAATCCACATAGAGGCAAACAGACTGGAAGGAGTGACGCTTTCTGATGTTGGTGGGAATTCAGGTGTTTTTTTTGTTTTCCTTTTTGCTGTTTTCCTTTTCAAAATGCATATTTATAACTTTCATAATTGAAAAAATTTCTCTGCGCACCCCCAACTCTTCCTAAGTGCCTTTGAGGAACTGTGCACCCCGTCCCCCCCATGGCTTCCGTGATGGCGTTCTGGAGGCCCAGTATAAGCGCTGCACCGGTGTTTGCTGACCTGCCTGGTGAATGGGGGCTGCTGTACTTACCGTGTTGGCAGGCAGCGTTAAGTTCAGTGAAACACTCTGCCAAAGAGAAGAAAACATTAAAGCTCCTGGGAATGGTCAGCCAGGCGCCTGACTGACCCCTCCACTAAATGTCAATGATTCTGGAAGATTCCAAGACAACTTACTGGTCCCATAGGCTCAGTCAGCCTCAGTGTCTGCTCCCTGTCTTGGGCCCGAAAGAGGGCAGAGGAACAGAGGAGCCCGAGGCCACTGGTTCTTCCCTCAGCGTCCCCTCCCCCCTCCCAGGTCCTCAACCAGGGCCAGGCAGTGGGGCCAGCCAGGGGGGCGAGCCGGCGGGGCGATTGCCTGAGGGATCCCCATCCAAAAGGGCAGCAAAAATATTACTAGAAATTCAGCAACATGCTGGAAAAAACTTTTTTTCTAGGACTTCTTTCAGGGACGGAACTGTGTGAATTTAGAAGTACTTGGTACTTTCTGCGTAGGATAGGAAATAAGAACCCCCAGGGGCACCCTCTCACCACACCTGCTCTAAGGAGATGGTCTAAACCCCTTCCCAGGAGAGGGAATTGGAGAAAAGCAAGGCTTCCGTTTTTGCTGAGTTGAGGAAGAGGGTCTGGGCTGGAACTGAGCTGGTCAGACGACAGAAGAGAAGCTGACCCTCCCCTCCCATCCCCTCCCCCGTCACACACACAGCCTCACCTCTTCCCCAACTATGGAGTCACTATTTAAACATCGGGGGCTCCGTGGGGCACCGAATCGTTAGCCTGCCCAGGTGCCCATACATCTGGTCAGGCCCTGCCCAGGGCCTCTGCTGGCCCCTTCCTGCTCCCTGTCCCCATCTTCTGTCCCTGCATTTAGGGTTCATCGATGCCAGTCTTTCTGATGTTGCTTTTTACCAAGACCAAGATGGACATTCTTTAGGACAACATAAGAGTAAGTGGACCATCGTAGGTCAGGGTCTTCTTGCTCAAGGGACCGAACACTGCCCTTCATGCTAATGCCCACCAGGGCCACAGATGCTGCAAGGACATTTGATGGAAATGGAATGCAGCTGCCCCGAGCCTATCTCATCAGTGAGGACTGGGTACTGATGTCAGCAGGCCCAAGACAAAGCTGCCTTTGGGGGCACGACGGAGGGAGGAGCAGCTACAAGCAGGCCGTTGCATGTGCTGTTTATCAGGATTTGGATGACGACGATTTTGGCCAACTTCAGAAAGACATTCATGTTGTGTAGAAACACACTGCAGTGCTCTCATGGAGAGAAAAACATCACGTAAATTTGGGTGGAGAAGCATCTGACGCACTGTTCGTTAGAGAGGCAGCAGGGTGGGGTGAGGCAACCCTGGGTTTGGAGTCACCTCATCTGGATTCGAGTCCAGACTCAGCCTCTTACCAGCTGTGTGGCCTTGGAAAGGTGACCTGAGCTCTCTGCTCTCCATTGCCTCACAACAAATCTGTTCTCCCACGCTCGGGTTTTCCATTTTCAAAATGGGAATATGGTTAACTTGCCCTGCCCATCTCACAGGATAAGCCCAAAAGAATTCACATCGGTGGCAGCTCTGTCCAAACTGTAAAACCCTCTAGGTGTATGAGGGTTTGTGTGGTGTCATGTTCCTCATGACCTGGCCAGCTCAGCGTGAGCACAGAGAAGACACTGGGAAATTCTTGGATGGAATCACATGCATGGATCAGCAGTAGTCAAAGTATTGGAATTTGGTACAGAACACACCACTAAAATACACCTACTGTTAGTCTGAGTACAATATAATATCTACCTAATGGTTCTGAAGACACTGTAGGATCTGTGGCTGAGTGTCACTTGTGGTAAGTTTGCTCTTTGGGAGGGGAAGGTAGGAGAGATGGGATCCTTACTCACTGTCGCTGAGGGTGTGCTGTGTGTCAGACACAGACTCAGAACCTCCCCACGAGGGGAGCTCTCTCATTCCTATATCATGGGTGACGGAACGGAGACCAAGACAGGTTTCGGAAGGTCACCCGCTGCTAAGTGGTAGAGGCTGGGTTAGATCAGAGATCTATCTAATTCCAAAGCCTGAATTCCACTCCTTTACATAATCTCTTTCATGAAGAATCAGGGAAGCCTCTTCTGTTTTCCCTCCTAACTTAGCAAACTTCATTTGATTGAGTACCAACCCAATTTGTATCACAAGTCAATCCACACAAAAAGGTGGGAGGTTTCTGATGCAGCTGACGAATATCTGTGTTGCTGATCAGGTAGCAGAAGGTGCACCGAACAGCAAGGACCAAGGCAGTGACCTGACCCATTGCGTCAACTGGGAAATGAATTCAGCTGAAACATCTACCTTGTACCCTGGCTGGATGTGGGCTGTTAGAAACAAAACCTTACTGTTAAAGTAAAAGGTAAGATCAGCAAATATTTGATGAGAATTTTTTTAAATGATTAGTTTAAAGTAAGGTTTTAGTTTTGCATATAGGTACATAACTGAAAACGAAGCCCCTTGACTTCATTGTATCAAGGATAGATTTATATTAGAATTAGGATATGTGAGCTTTAAGAATTGTTTTTATAGAGAGAATGAGTTAGGCTGAGAAAAGATGCTAGTTCTCACTTACCATTCTGACAGTCTCCCAAGAACCTTCTCCAAACACTGCCCCCGGCGAGCTCCTTTCTCACTGGTGTTATTGGCTTGTGTCTCACATTTGTAGGAATATCCAGCTGGGAGAGCAAGGGTGACAGGGCAAGAGGTGGCTCCAAGCGAGTCCTGGCAAAGCCATTTATGGTCAGGGGAGTAGCCAAGTTCTCGGCCCATCCCTTGGGAAAGATGGTCTCCTGCTCCATGGCCACTGTGCATGGCCCGGGTCATCCAAGCCTTTGCCTTTATTTTTGGTCCTTCTTACTTTTCAGGCCCCTTCTTTAAACCTTCAACTCAACAAAGAACCCACAGCTGGTCTGAGAGCTTGGAGGCTCCTGCTGCTGGAAATGCTTTAGAAACAATGGGTTACACAGGCTGTGGCTGGCTGCTCCGTGCCCAGCTGCCCGGCGTCAGCGTTGAGCGCTCGCTGTCCCAGCAATGAGGGAGTCAACACGTTGCCGGCATCTTGGTAGAAGATGCCTGCAGAATGGGGGTTGGAACCTGCTCTGTTTGAGGCAGGGCTGTGGCTGCCACAGCGAACACACTCCCTGGCGGATGAGCAGACAGGCAGTGAGTTTGGCCTTATCCCTTTCTGTGCTCACACTGAGTGGGGACCCTCCTAGAGCTGGAGGGGGCCATTGATGTGTGCTGCTTTCTGCTTCTCACAAGTTCTCTGCTAGGAGTTTGCTTCTTTAAAATGGTGAAGGAGTTGGAGTTCCATGCCAACAAAACAACAGAATTAAGACCAATAAATCTGACCATTGAAATGAGTACATATATTCCTTCATATATTCAACAAATTCCTTCATATATTCAACAACTCTTTTCGACACCTTGGATCTACTGAGCAATATTCTGGGCACTGTTTTCAGCATGATGAAGACAAATGAAGCCCCAACTCTTAGGGAGAGTATGTTCCAGGAGGGCAGGCAGACAACAGATCAGAACAGGTGGAACCATTGTGGGAGAGCAAAGGGGGCCGGGGGAGAGTCAGCAGAATGACCAGGAGGCTCCTGACTTTACATGACATTTAAGCTGCATGTAGGGGTAGTGGATGGGGGGAGGGGATTGTCACTGTGTGAGGGATATAAATGATACATGTCTAACTATTACATTGTTTGGTGCACCTGAAACTAATTTAAAAAAAAGAAAAAAGATATACTACATACCCAACAAAAAGCTGAAATGAAAAGGATAGAAAAATACCAAATCACGGTAAGAATGTGGAATTTTTTTATAATGCTGGAGGTTGGATAAATAGGTAAGAATTATATATAATTATGTATGTCTATAACTATGTAATTATATATATATAAATATGTACGTATATACATAGAAAAGTATTATGGGAAAATAAAAAAGCTGCGTGTGGAAGATGAGAAGAGTGTCCCAGGCAAAGGAAACAGCAAACTCAAAATCCTGGAGCTGAAGCAGGTGAGGTGCACTCACAGAACTGGAAGGAGCAACATAAACCAGGGAGTGACCCCGGAAGGGGTTAAGGACAGAGAGCGTTAGGGACCTAGATGTGAGCATGGCAGGGTACAGTAAGATTTCCACTGTAGAGCAATGGGACAACTTTCAAGGATTTTAAGTGAGATGGGAGCCTGATCTCAGTGATTATTGACAAAATTCACCTGGCTTCTCTATGGATCCTGGTTGATAGACAAGAGTGTTTACCCGGAGACTGTTTAGTAGAATCCAAGTGAGTGGTGATGGTGGCTGACCTAGGATGAGGCACGAGAACGAAGAGCAGTGAGTGGGTGTGTGACTTATTGTGCAGGCAGCAGAGGCAGTGACACTTGATGATGGAAAAATTGTGGGGCAGGGGACGGGAGAGAAGATGAGGGAAAGAGCAGAATGAAGCCGACTCCTGGGTTTGGGGCTTTACTATCAGGAAATAGAGGCGCCATTTGTTTAGTCAGGTAATACTGGAAAACAGATTTGGGGTGTGGGGTCCAGGCACTGGGGTACTGTCTGAACAAGACCAACGTGGTCTCTGCCTCACGGGGCTTCCAGTTCCCAAGATTCCTCGGCGATGCCTAAACCGAATCTACTGGCATCTGTATGTCACGGAGACATAGTTCAGCGAGACCTGTGTTTGGATCAGTCATGGTTCCCTGGTCACAAGCCTCAGAATGGACTCTGATTTAAGAAGAAGGGGATTTATAGGTTGGGTGTAGTGGAGCTCACAGAAGGAGCTCCACTTCTGCAAAAAGAAACTTGGCACAAAAAAGAGGGAATGGGTGAAATGATGGGCTCTCCTCCTCCAGAAGTATTAGGCCTGAGAATTATCTCTTTAGAAATTGCAGAAGGAATACCCGTAGTGGGTGAGAGAGGTTAGGGACACCAACTCTAAGATTCTCCGATCATATGTATTTTGCCACCATTTAAATTTGTACAAGCCTAATCACACTGATGGCTTCCCAGGCAACAACTGGTCGGTTTACAAAGCTGGTCCATTCTAAATGATAGGGGGCCTTCTCCTGGTTTTTGAAAATCTTTTATCTAAAACGTCAGTAAGGAAGTAGTGACGAAGTAAAAAGTTAACACTAACAGAAGGATTCTGGTCATTTCCCAATCTATGAATGTCACATGTGAGAACCGTCAGTGGGGTCCACTGGATGTTTCTAGCTCACCTCATTCTTCACCTGAAGAGTAGCCATACGAACAGATTTGGCCAATGACATGGGAATAGAAGTGATATGTCACTCGTTGGCATTGTAAGAGGCAGTGTGTGATTTGTCATACTCTCTTTCCCTCTGCCATAGGTATCAGCAATGCTGTGTAGATACTAGCAGCTGCTCCATCAGCCCAGCCCAGCCCTGACTGAGGACGACGTGGCAGAGCTTCCAGATACCAGAAATGAACATGTAATATGAACAAGAGATAAGCCTTCTTATGTAAAGCCCCTGACATTCGGGGGTTGTTTTTGTTGCAGCATAAGCTACCTTAGCCTGACTGGTACATCAAGCAGTCATATCCTTGTACCATTGGGGCTCATCCTTTAGGTGACGGGTGACTGCAAAAGGCAGAAAGTCATAAAACCTTGACAGTCTATAGCACAAAACAGTTGCATGTGTTAGCTAGTGTTGTATTAAGACGCAGTGCTTTTAAAACCATGGTTCCCTATTATCCTTCCTTGATATGACCCATAAAACTCCAAACATACCCAATAGTCTCTTCATCTGATCAAGCTAACAAGACTATCCTCGATGAGAGGGAGTCCCTGGCTTGTGTTAGAAATGACCCTGTATCAGTCAGGTTCCCGATAGGAAATATACTCAATTTGCTGTATTTAAAGAGGGCTTATCAAAAAGACTGAAAAGGTCCCTTTGGGGGATAATGCAGTACCCCAGGGTTAGGCCAGCAGAGTATCATTACCACCCCTAGGCCCGAAGGGACAAACGGAAGAAGTAGCTGCAAGAGCCCAGAGAGAGAGAGGGCCACCTTACAGGAACCACGACCTTCAGTTTTCTATGTCAGATGTGGTCCTCAGGCACAAAACCAGGTGAAAACGAGTGGAGAGAGGGACCAACAGAAGACGTCTACCACATCTAGCAAAACTGCCGGAGCAAACATCTCAACAACACTTACGTTGTCAGATTTCCAGCCTGTTCGGGTCCAAGAAAGGAGGCAACTTTGAAGCTACCTTTAGCTTTGCTCATGACCTTCTAGGTCCAATTGGGAGCTGTGTTCTGGAACCAGGCACCAGGTACTCACCAGAGAGCGGGGGGCCATAGAGAAGGTCCCCCTTTTTCTGTCTTCCCCAAGTTCTTGTGGTATTGGGCAAAAATCATCATCAAGAGGAACGATCTTATCTGAACTGGTAATACAAACCCAGGACACATCAATCAATTCACATTCTTTAATGAAACAATTCTTTCTAGACAGAGACATATGTTAGCTCCTCTCCACTTTCTCTTTGAAACTGACAACACTTCAGTTAATGAAATGTAAAATTACACAAAATTGAAAATACAGTATATTTCTAGATAACACTCTGAACAGTTTTTGTTTTTTGTTTTTTTAAGAAATCTTTAGGCATTTGGGGTTATTTTTCAGAAGTTCAGTCTACAAATGAAACTTAAAAACCATCTGCTGAAGCCAAGGGAGGATTTGTTCACAAATTGAACAGGGACAATACCATGAGCTACTTGGGACTTATCAGAGGGACCAGATCAATGGCAAATCCCAGTGTGAATTTGATAGTTAACAAGATGTTACATGTGACTTAAACAGGCTGAGCATTTCATGAGTAATGTGAGACTTAACTTTAGAAGAAAATACAGTGAACCAACGCACAGCCTCATATTCTCTGTTTGGAGAATTTCCACAGTCTAAAGTTAATTACAGACCGTGTTTCCCCCAAAATAAGACCAGGTCTTATGTTAATTTTTGCTCCAAAAGACACATTAGGGCTTTTATGTTCAGGGGATGTCACCCTGAAAAATCATGCTAGGGATTCTTTTCCAGTTAGGTCTTATTTTCGGAGAAACACAGTATACCCTGCCCTGGGGTCCAGGTTCTAGCTTCTACTAGACCAGGTTACACTAGAACTGGACCAGGCTGAAGACCCAACCCCAAATATTTCATGAGATCATCAAGCTAATTCTCTGAACTGAAGGTAGTCTTGGAGCTCTGCGACACCCCCAAGGCCCAGCACTCAATTAGAGGACAAAGCAGGGTGGAGCAGTGTCCCCTAGCTCCTTCATCTGCATCCAGAGATGTGTGCAGGAAGGTCACCGCGCATTGGAAAAGCCAAAGCAGAGGGCCTGGGTCTCTCTGCTGAACAGACTTTACTTTCGTGAAGCCAACCAGGTGGTCCCTTGCAGAGCTTGCTTTATGCATAAATCACGTATTGTGAACTTCCAGGGCAGCGGTCTGGGTCTGGCCAGTCCCAGTTGAATCAGAGCTTGTCTTTTCTGGGACTACGTCATTCCCAGAGGCCTAAATAAAGGTTTTCATAAGAGTCCCATTGTTTCAAATTGGCCATAGGTTGATAATTGTTGAAGTTGTGTGTTTCTGAAAAGACTCATACTAAAGAGATAAAAATAAGTACCATTGTTTCACAAGGGTGGCATACACTGAAGCAAAGCTAACTGTTTCTGAGTCCCTCCCACTTATCCAGGAAAATCATTAATCTTACTTAGACTTCTACAGCTTGAAACTACAGAGCTTTCACGTCTTTGGGGAAAGACCCTTAACAGCTTATCGGTGAGCAAAGTCACCGATGCACTCTTTAACCTAATCGGTATCCTGATTTCAGTTTCAACTCGGACAACTAAGGTGCAACAAAATAAAACCCCAGAAAATACAAAAATCAGAAAAATGGAATCCACCCTAACAGGCAGGTGAGACCTGAACCACCAGACAAGCTGCTTCATTTGCTGAATCAAAGATTCCCTGGGGTATATATCATGATATGAAAATGTAGGCTGAACCTCCACACAGGGCCAAGAGAGGCCAAGAGAGAGCTTGGTGAAAGGGAACACATAAAACGCAGGGCCGGTTCAGAAGGGCCTGCTCGGTAAAGCTATGGTTAGTGGGTCGGCATTTATCACACTGCGTTGATTAAGGCCCTGACAGCTGATCCTTTACATACATACATATATACAGACATATATTATTATTAATAATAATACTTTGATTTTTTTGTTTTAAGGAAAAAAATATTTCCATGCATTTTTTCTACCTTTCTTTGTATTCTTCTTCTTCTTCTTCTTTTTTTTTACTCCCAGCATTCATTTTAATCAGACATAGTCCTCTGGGGGGGACATATTCAGATCTTTAAAAAATATAACCTTTAATCTTTTGCAAATACTTTGTTTAAAATAATGCTGATTCATCCCAAAGGAATTCTGATGCTTGGGAACTATCTAGGCGCTCACTGAAAATACTCTCGTGCTCTATCCTGTGTTCAGTACCAACCAAACAGGACTTATGGTTATGTAAACATTATTTAAAATTATTCCAACATAAATACTCTTTTAAAGCTACATACCACAGCTTTTAGCTCATAATGCCCATAGATGCCTTAATGAAATGCCATTCAAAACTACCTCACTGTTTAACATTTACCTGGAGGTTCTACAGTTATGTAAACAACATCCGCCACACTTCTCTAAAACAAGTGCCAGGGGGTGAATTCTGATTGCAAGTTGGTGATTGGATAGTAGTTAGTCTGAGCAAAGTCACCAATGCACTCGTGAACCTAATCGGTGACAGGAAGTCAGTCACAGGTAGACGTGTTCCACAGGGTGTTGATTCTTACATAACTTACAATTAACCAATTTTTCAACAGTGTTCACCCCCCGAGGGAGCTGAGCTGGTCCCTCATAGGAGGTTTTTGCACATTTTGTAAATGCAGTTTGAGTTGGTTGTCAAGGAGTCGAGGTCAACCACAGCAAGGGCCTCCACAGCTGGAGGGAGGAAGAAAGGTTCTTCTAAGCCCATGGAATCCCAAGCACAGGTGGCGTCTTCTCAAAGCCATCGAGTGACGAGTAACGGAATATCAGGAGGAGCCAGGAGGTGTTC
This sequence comes from Rhinolophus ferrumequinum, assembly GCF_004115265.2. Lineage (NCBI taxonomy): Eukaryota > Metazoa > Chordata > Mammalia > Chiroptera > Rhinolophidae > Rhinolophus > Rhinolophus ferrumequinum. The sequence continues at coordinate 27,156,868 of NC_046299.1, read as the reverse complement.
TTCTCGGCAAACTGGGGACCCTCACCAGCAAATGTTCTGCTGAAATTCACAGCAGACGCCTTAGCCTCCTGATGTAATTACGTACAAGGGAACAAGATAACGCGAGCAAGAGCTGATGACACAGAGAAAAGGCTGGAGGACTCCTGGCTCCGTGACGATGATTCTCATACTCAAGCAACCTGTGTGCACCGCTTACCGTCATGCCTTTGTTAGTCCCAATGTCCATATTCTCAGCTTTCCTTACTGATATGTCTCTGACAGAGAGAAGCAAAAGTCTCCAGCCAAAGCTGTGTAACAAATCAGCCACAGCCAAGCTTTAATCCTCGTTGCCCAGTGTAGACACAAGACAGCCTGCGTCTCCAGGACACGGTCATGCAGCTGGCACCTATGGAAGCACGCTCACAAATAGAGGAATGACCATCCCACGGTCTGGTCTTTTGCCCCATAGGAGCAAGGAAGAAGGAGAATGGGTCGGAACAGGCATAACTTGAATGATCAGTGACGTCAAACCTTAATCTTCTTTAAAAGTCCACAGTTGATAATGTTGCAGCCAGAATCCAAGGAACATCTTCTCTCTAACTCGTTGGCTAAATTTCATCAAATACATACCTCCAAGACTAGATTTTGAGTTTTTGTTTGAGAAAAATACTGTACACTGTTTTAGGGCAGATTCACAAGGTGCTATTTTTATTGAAAAAAACAAACAAACAAACAAACAAAAAAAAACCTTCCCCGTTCCTCTCTTTCAAGAACGTTGACATTATTTCTTCATGTGCAGGGCGTCCTGGAATTTGGTACTGGTGTACCGGGCCTGAAAGCCTTTCTTGTTGATGGTGTCATCCGTGTGAAACCGAATCATCAGAGAATCTCCTGCAGAGTAGATTTCTTCCAATGGCTGAGAGAAGGAGAAAGGAAAAGCAGGGGACTTTAAGCCAGTTGGCTGTGGTTGGAGTTTAAAATAAGGAGGATGAGACAGAAACTTACGTAGAGACGTAGGATGTCTGACGCTGCCATGAGGTGCCCTGGCACCAGAGACTCTGAAGGGCTTAGAAACAAGCTCCTTTCTGAAGGAAAGCATTGCAAGTTCTGCTCCAGAGAGCTCCCCTGGACCTGCTTTTCCAAAGATAATCCCAGACACATTGCTCATATAGAATCTATTATTTACTAAGTGCATAAATTGATCTAGTGCACTGCTCTAAACTCTTTCAGATCTTACTGCATGTAAATTTTACAGAACTTCACAAGGCAGGTACTATCTCCATTTTATGCTTGAGGAAACTGAGACTCAAGTGGACACAGCTAGGCAGGACCCTAGCTCAGGTCTTTCTGACGGTATAGTGTGTACCATGAATCACCCAGCTCTAGGGTCACCTCACCTAATTGTGATGTGTCTCCCAGGAGACCTAGAACAAAGACATAATTTAGGCCTATGCCCTGTCCAAGGACAGAACGTATGACGGACAGTGGAACCAAACTGGGCTTCCCGCACATTTCACTCAGGAAGCCCCAAGGTTTTCCTCTGCATGTGGACCTACAGTATGGAAGATGTTAATCTATCTAAGGCTCTGCATTGCTTGTCATAACCTCCATCCTTTCTTTCTTGGGAGGGTGCGGGAAGATGAAGGGAAATCATTCAAACACTGATATAAATGCCAGTTTGAGGTTCTGACTAACACAAGGAGCACTAGTGCCTCCAAAATGATTGGCTGGACGTCCAGCCAATACCAAAGAAGCTTGAGTGATGAGCCCTGGAGCTGGAGAAAAGGAGAGGCGTGGTGTGGACAGTGCCCAGCATGGTGCCACCGGAGTGGGATCCACACACATTCACTGAGCACCAGCTGTACGCCGGGCTGTATGCCAGTCGCTGGGGAAACAGTGAAGCAAACAAGCCTGCCCTCTCTCGGTGAGGTAGCCCAGGAAAGAGGTCATAATGAGAACAACGATAAAGATTTTGAGCATAACTATTGTGTGTATAGTAAGTTGGTGATTTGTCATTTTCATAGGCATTTGGTTTTGCTTGGGGAAGAGAACAGTAACTACGTGGAATATGCAAAAGTATAATTTAAAAAGTCTGAAGGCCAAATAAAAAAATGGGGATGGGGGAGGGTAGGGAACTCTTCGCAAAAAGAGGAAGAAAGTCTTAATGGGAAAAGTCCTTCCACAGCTGACCTCAGTCAGAGGCCTACGTGAAGGGGACTCTGGCTCTCCCAACGCCTCTCTGACAATTCCCCCCAGTTTCCCACTTTGCTCCAGCAAAACAGGCCTCCTGGTTCGTGCTAATAAGTGGCAGGGGTGGCTAGAACTCAAACCCAGGTATGTGTGACTCCACAACTCCTACCCTGAATCACGACGCTCTGTCCTGGGCCCAGGGTCCCTGGGACTCACCCCCGAGCCACAGAAGCGGCCGAGCCTGGGGGCCGTGCTGTCGTAGCCGTCGTAAACTTCCATGTAGTCGTAGCCACAGTCGGCTTCCTCCTCGACCTCAAAGGTCCGGAATATCAACTCCACGCCGTAGCCGTCCTCCGCCACGATCACCCAGTCACAGCGGGCCTGACTCGGGTAGTTGTTGTCCCCAAACTGGGCATGGGAATAGAGCTCTTTGGTCTGCACTTCAGCCTTCAGTCTGCCTCCGCACTCTGGAGCGGAGAGAGAACCATGATGCTCTCTGGGCACGGAGAACCCATGAGCCACAACCTACCCGCTACGTCCCAGTCTAGGACTTCTCTCTTCACACCCTCCACGCAAGCCAGCTTTCTCTACAAAACCTGTGGGTGCTCTGTGGGAGAGGCCAGGCAAGTCTCATCATCCCATTTTACAGAGGAGTAAGCAGAGGCCCATCCATTCCTCTGAGTTTCAGGACTCACGGGGGAGGGATCCAAATTGGCCCTTCACAGCCAAGGTCCTATTTTCCTAGGTTGGGCCACGTAGGGCCTCTGGGAATACCTGAGCATACTCCAGGAAAAAGAATTGGCTGTCTAGATCTTTACCTCTTAATTCCCCGGAAGTGCTAGGAGCATCTGAGAAGGGCTCGCACCAGCCTGACCGACTTACTGTAATTTTCAATTTTTGCCAACAGAGGGCACCAAAAGCACATCGGAACTGCGAGGAAACTCTGAAACCTAGAAATCTCCTGAGACTTGACTTGCTAACGCATTTCAGAGTGCTGACTGCAAGCTGCCTTGAGACCCCTGTGTCAGAGGTGACTCATGCCTTACACTTTGTATTCCGTAGTCTTGACTTCTGGGTGTTTTACTAGGACCGTAACTCTGGTTGGCCTGGGTCCCACACTACCGTGTGTCTAGGCCACTAGAGACCACAGCATATAAATGGATAAATGAGAGCGATCAGAGATTAGAAAGCACCAGAGAATTTGGAGGCAAATTCCTCCACCGTCTGTCCTCAATGTGCTCCATGAACCTGAGAAGCCCAGAGCTCGCCATGTGTGGCTTCTGCGCTGTCCTGTGACACCCAGGCCCAGTTGGCCCCAGTCCTGTCCAACTGCCAGTCTTAGCCCCACGCTTGGAATTCCTTCCAGGTCTGAGCAGTCTTTAGGAAATGTTAAATGCCTCACGTGCAGGTGGCAAGGAAATGGACACAGAGCCTGGCTGGATGGCTTCTATCCATCCTGCCAGAGCTCCTCTCTGTTCTTCCCCACCTGCTCTGGGCCCTACGAGGCTGACCTCCAGGTCGACATGGATGGGCCCCCTTGCCCTCTGCCTTCCAGTTGGAGTCAGCCACGGGGAGCATCAGCAGATCAGAGGAGGGAGGAGAGAGAAGTCAGGGTATGTGGTCCTAGGCTCCTTCCTGCCTGGTTGCCAAGACTGGGTCCTTCCACTGAAGGTCACAGCTCCTGTCTGGGAGCCCTTGGCTTGCCCCCCTTCTGTCTCCAGGCTCCAGGAACAGCTCCCTCATCCAGACCTGAGGGTCGTAACAGCCCTGCAGTCCTAGTTCTGGTGGCTAGCGACACTGCCTCTTGTGGTGTCCTCCTACCCTGCCCACCCCTTTGTAAACAGTCCCTTACTAAATTCTCCTCAAATAACGACTCTATCTGAGCATACCCCCATTTCCTGCCGGGACCCTGAGCCACCTCAAGCACCTACATACGGTCTGTAGGGACAAGAGAGTGAAGTCACTAGTCTGTGGCTTTTAAACTTCTCTCTGGGAAGCTAGAACGCCCTTACAAGCTGAGAGCGTTCGGTAGACAATGAAGTGTTTTCTGCTAGGCAAGGACCACTAAACCTCCTAAGGGTGCTGGTTGTCATTTTGTTTTACCTGATTCACATTTTCTGGCTCTGAAAAACAAATGGGTAAAGGGGCTGTTAAAGGGATCAGAAAACCTCACAGGGTCCCCTTCTGGGGACAGAGCCAGGAGTGCAGTTTCCAGGCTCTCGGACTCACATGGAAAGGTGCTGGCTCAGGTAGTAAATGGCCATCAACTGTGATAGGATGGCCAGCAGCTGTGGCTAGTTGGCCGTCAGCTGTAACCAGTGAGCCACTGGCCACTAATATAACTGCCGTGGCTATGCTAGCAGCAAATGGTGGCTGGCAAGCATGGATTGCAGTTAGCACAGTGGAGTGCAAGTTGTGGATTGCAGAGTAGTGGACGGGAGGCTGTGGATAGTGTGGCTCCTGCCTCCTGTGTCTCCAACCCAGCCGCCAGTGAGACTATAGTGGTGTGACTCCCCCATCTATGGCTCCGTGGGTGTTCCTTTTTGCGCTCACCATATCCTGCATTCTTATGTGGGGAGCGGGACCAGAGACCCCGCGTGACTCCCTGCATGACACCCCTGATCACGATCTCAGACTCTGAGTGGGCCGTGGGGAAGCCACTGCTTTGCCAAAGGCCCACCGTCTAATGCCAGAATCGAAGAGTGGGTTCTAGTCCCAGGTGGTAATATTTTAGTAGCTAAAGCGCAGACAATTTTCTTACTGACATTCTTCTATTTAACAAAGCAGATATATCAGTTATATGTATATACATTTTCCTCCAAAGGACCAAATAAACTATTTACATTTTAAGTAGAGGAAAAATAATGAGGAATAAAAACATGTTTCATATTCCAGAACTGGGCCTTAGAAAGGGCTGCTCTCCACCACTCAGTTCCCAGAGTTTTGGATTTCACAGATGCGTACAATTACAGATAAATTTTTTAAAAGGGAGGATAGGCAGAAGGAAGGAATGGAGGAAAAACACGTGTCACCAACACATAAAGCGTTAACTGTTGTAAATGAAGGACATTACAAGAAAACAACCCTTCCCCCTACCGTTGCCCAGGTTTCATTTTAGGAGGAATATGTTGTCACATACCTCCCTCCCCCCCAGTCAGAGTAACAGGCAGTCCTTTTGTGGCCTTTATCACCTACTGATCTCCAGTCAACAAGGCCGGGCGTCCAGCCCACGTACCTGTGCTGTGCACCACCTGGAAGCCTTTCCTCTGCACCGAGGCATCAGAGTAAAACCTGAGAAACAGGCTGCTGCCTGAAGCCACCACGGGGTCTGGTTTCTTGCTGCCGCAGAAACGGCCAAGGACGGGGGCCAGGCTGTCGGGCCCGTCATACACTTCCAGGTGGTCGTAGGCACATTCCTGGTGCTGTTCGATCTCAAACTCATTAAACGTCTGGGGATGAAAAAGCAAAAAGTGAGGCGAGGGCCTGGCATTCAGCTGGGGTGGGGGTCACCTCCCGAGGGGGGGAGGGGGCTGGGTGAGACGGGACATGCGTCTGCCCAGACAGCTATACAAGGGGTGTGGAGTCCACGGCGACATCTGTAGGGGGCCTGGACTTGGCCCCTCTTTTAGTCCCCAAAACAACCCTAGGAGTTAATTACATGAGCTACTGTTACTGGGACCACTTTCAGATGAGACGGTCGGGTTCAGATTGTTACAACGCTTGCTGATGTCTGTGTTCCTGCCATCCTATCACGCAGCTTCCCCCTCACTTAATAATGAGAGTGTTCAGTCAGGGCCAGGAGCTGTTTTAAGTCCTTCACAAGTATTGATCCTCACGACCCTGTGATGTGTCTACCATTGTAATCCCCACTTTACAGATGAATACACTGAGGCACAGAGTTGTCAGATGACTTGCCCAAGGTCACCATCAGAGCTGGGCCATGACCAGAACGTCTGGCTCCAGAGCCCGTGCCCTTACTCTCTGGACTAAACTGTGCAATCCTTCAGTACAAATGATGTGAAAGAGGCCTTATGACATGCACACTGCTCTGTGTCGTCACCCTCATAATGGCTGACGTTAGTTGAATGTTTTTTTCCATGCAGAGCCCTGCATTTTCTCACTGACTTCTGATGATGCTGTGAGCCAAGGAAGAGCTATTATTATCCGCAATGTGTGGAAGGGGAAACTGAGTCTTAGAGAAGTTAAGTGGCTTGCCCAAGCTTACACAGTTAGAGGAGGATGGTGCTGGACCTGACCTGCAGCCAGCCTGACTCCAGCCCACACTCCTAACCATCACCAGGCTATACTGCCTCCCTCCTCCCTGGCCCCCCTAAAGATTGTCCCCTGAAGCTGGCCAGGGGAGCCCCACAGTTCCAGGCCATACACCAGGCTTTGTAGCCCCAAATGTCGGGCTTCTCAGGCGCCGGGAAGATGATTGACGGCCGCGAGGGAGATGGGACAAGGGGAGAGAGGACAGTGTTTAAAAAAGACTTAGATCAAATGAAAGAGTAGGAGAGAGGACATTAGTTGGGGAGGGGGGAATTTCAATTCACAAGAAGGGGACAGGGCAGGGATGGCGGTACAGAGAGGCCATTAGCATTGGGGCTTTTATAGGAATGACAAGCACACCTGAAATGAGCAAAGCTCTTCACACCTAACAGAAAGGGAGTTGGGGGCCAGGGAATAGGGGTAGGACAGTGGGTGGGAGCAGGAAGGGGAGACCAGTGGCACCAAGGTGGGTGATGTCCTGGGAGACAGTGAATCAGGGGGGGCAGAGAGCTCCGCAAAGGTCCATGGGACACCTTGTTTCTGTCCCCATAGAGTGTAACGCCAACTTTTTGGAAGTATTCAACTCACCCTCTATGGTAGCAAAAGAATAAGAGCATGATCGATATATCCACCATTGACTTCCCAGGGAAGTTTTTTTAAAAACTAGCACATATATGTATGAACCTCAGATAAATTTGAGGTCTGGCCTAATTGTGGCCACTGTAATCGGTTGCTTTAGTTCCTTAATACTGTAAAGAACAGGAAAAGACGTTAGAGACAACTAGTACTAAAATCGTGTTTGCGGCTCTTGGACAAGAAGTGCCGCTTCCTGCTGTGTAGGTTGCGCATTCCGAACACCAGGGGGCGCCATTGCCCCGCCGTCATCAGAGATTTATGTTGCCGTTGCGAACATTTTCCAGTAGATGGCAGTCTTGGGGAAGGAGTGCCTGTCTCTTAAAAGGCTCTCTTTAATTTACCCTCATCCAGATTCAAGGCTGTTCAGACCGACCCAGGAGAGCAGCACTCGAAAGCATTTCCTACATGGAAATGAGGTGCCCACTGGGGGCACCCTGTGATCAGGGGCCCTGTCGTCTCCACCCCTCGATGCCCTAGGCCTGGCAGAGAGAGACACCAGCCCCCACGCTCTAGCTTGGGAGTCTATTCACCTACCTGTCCTCACTGCTGTTGCTAATCAACACCCTCGCAAGCCTCAGGGCCACCTCTATTTATCATCATGTTCTTCTTTGTTCCCTTCCATTCTCCATTATTGTTCATCATTCAGAGGGACATCCGTTTGCCTTCTGAAGAGCTTACTCATCTCCAGAGTCTGAACAACCCATTTAAAAACTGTTTGTCTGTCTCAAGTACAACAACTTGTCCAGCTGGCAAGAGGGTTTGTTTTACACTCCAGACCTGGGAGTCCCTGGAGGCTGAGAAAGAGACTTGTAGGAAAGACTCATTTCTCTTTGAAATAACCCAGTGTGGTGTGCAGACCACAATCTTATGCATGGATGGAACTTTCAAAAAACTCTTGGAAGATATATATTTTTTAATTCAAGAGAGAATTAGCACACAAAACTTAATTTGCTATTGTTGAGAAAACATGTAAGTCATATGAATAATAAGAGCCCATTGAGAAGTTTGGGCAAGAAAAAGTATATATCTTTTTCCTATGAATGCACATACATGACTATATATGCAGGAAATTTCTGGAAGGATTCACAAGAAAATGTTCAGAGAAAACACTTTTAGTGGTGGCGGATGGCTCAGTTGGTTAGAGCGTGAGCTCTCAATAACAAGTTTGCTGGTTCAATTCCCCCATGGGATGGTGGCCTGAGTCCCCTGCAACTAAAGATTGAAAACGGCAACCGAACTTGGAGCTGAGCTGCACCCTCCACAACTAGATTGAAGGACAACTTGGAGCTGATGGGCCCTGGAGAAACACACTGTTCTCCAATATTCCCCAATAAAATTTAAAGAAAAGAAAAATAAAAAGAAACCACTTTAGAGTGGCATGAGGGATCTGGAAATGTTTTATTTTCACTTTCTAACCCTCTGAACTAATTACATTTTTTAACTTTGAGAATGCATTGTTTTGTAAAAAATTAAAACAGGAAACAGATAAATCTCAAACAGCACTGCGGAACAGGTGTGTTGGGTGCCACCTCAAACTGGTACCACTGTGAACAGGTGCTGCTTATAGAGCTTTTCTCACCCCCCACCCTCAGCTGAGGGCTTAATGTGTGTCCTCTCTTTAAATCTGCACAACAGCCCCGTGAGGTAGGTTTCACCAGCACCCCCATTTTCCAGATCATAAAACTGAGTCCTGGAAATGCTGAATAACTTCCCCAAGTTTCAGAGCTGGGAAAAGGCAGAGCAGAGACTCAAATCCATGTCTGTCTGACACCAAGGTCCCTGCTGTCCGTTAAGAAAATGACTCACAAGTTTCACCCTGTGGCCCTCGGTTGAAGAGATGTTCCAGGTGCACTCCCTCCGGCTGGGGTATTTGTCAGGCCAGTTGGGGCTCACCAGGGTCCCCTCTGCACTGCTGATCTTATGCGCACAGCCAGCTGGGGGTGATGGGGACACGCAGAGAGACATGATTCACTTATGGGCAGGATAGGAGGTGTTCTAAGACAGTCTCCTCCCCTTGCTCCTATTTGTCACATGGTCATTAGCAAATGTGGGGGCAGGGGGCAGCCTGAATCAAGTGTCGCCTGGCTCAGAGATTTGCTGGTTTACTTGGCGGTGCTGCCTTCCGGGTGGGGGCTGAGGAGCCAGGTCATCTTTCTTACTGTGGCTATTCACATCCTGGTGATGACTGGAAATATGGTAGAGTGAGTGATTTAAGAGCACAGGCCCTGAGATCAGTCAGGTTTGACCTCGGTTCAAGTCTTGGTACCGCCACCTTCAAGCTGTGGGACTTTGGGTACTTATATAAGTCTTGATGTCCTTATTTGTGAAAAGGGAATTATGTGGATTAAATGAGGTAACGCATGTAAAAGGCCCAGCAAGGGCTAACAAAGATCTGCATCACTATGCCTTCGTCTATATACTCCTTTTAGTTTTTCAAAGCAGTTTCATTTGGAGGCTAGGGATGTTGCCTTGGTTACGGTGCTATTAGCAAAGAGTGACCCCTTGTCTTGCTCAATGAGTAGGATTTTGGCCAATAGCTAGGATCTGTCTCCCTCTGTGTTGGGCACTGTGCTAAGCATTTTCAATGCATCCTCTCATTTCATCCTTCTCACTTTCCAGATGAAAATAAGTTTAGAGCAGGTAAGTGACTTGTTGGTAAAGGGTAGAGTCAGGACTCGAACCTGGGTCTACCTTTGCCTTTTCTGACTAGGAAATAGAGGGAGCTGAGGAGGTGGGCCGGGGACCACTGTGGTTTCAGGCTGAGGTCGCTGGACGGGGCAATTGAGGGCAGGTCAGAGGAACGGGGAGGGTGAAGTGTCAGCAAGGACTTTCCTACTGCTCATTGCTGGCTCTGTTCCTCAGCCACATAGGGAATAGGTACCACAGGAGCAGGGACTCAGCTCCTGGGAGATTGGTTCCCGCACCCCCTGCCTCACCCTGGGGGAACCCCTAGGAAGGGAGCCATGTTGAGTTGGTGGGACCTCAGTGGAGTTTCCATCCCTCATAGCGTCCCCCACACTACAGGAGGCAAGCCTTGTTCTGGCCCAGGCCCACCTCACAGGAGTTTGACAACAACTTTTTAAGTTCTAGAAGGACAGTACTTTCCAAGTTTTTCCGGCCTGACTCTCAACCCAACTTGTGACCACCCTTTTCTGTGTCATAGGGCCGAGCTTGGGGCGTCAGGGGGGCTGTACCCTGCTTCTAAAGATGTCTTAGCTCATCCTATAACATCCCAGGAAGGCCTTGACCAGACTCCGTGAACCCCAGCCAAATCTCCTAACTGAAATGTGTACCCCTCACCCTTGAGATCCTTTGTAGGGCTCTGTGGCTGGGGCGAAGACCCAGAGGTCTGTGTGTTTATCAGAGATGTTCAAACTCCCTTTACAGGGTGGGGTAAGAACAAAGGAAGGCCTTTCCCAGAATGACTGGACATTCAAAGCCATCTGGCCCTGAAGAACTCCCAGTAGTAAATGGAGCAGGGAGCAAAGTGTTCCCAACTCTATTTTTACTATTAAACCTGCACATGATAAATATTACGACATAGATGGCTGACATTTATTAACATTTCAAGTGCTTAATATGTGCCAGACTGTCTGAAATACTTTCTAGGCATTCTCTCATTTAATCCTCAGAAAAAAAATGTAAGAAAGGGTACATTTAGCCCCTTTTAACAGAAGAGAAAACTGAGGCTCAGAGAGGTTAAGTAACTAGTCCAAGGTCACACAGCTAATAAGTAGCAGAACCAGGATTTAAACCTAGGTAGTCTAATCCTGGAGCCTGGGAGTTTAATCACTTTGCAATCAGTAACTCTAGGAGAACACCTGAGGGCCCCTGCATGCCTCCTGAAGGACTGAGCTGCCCTGGAGAAAATCACTCTTCGGCAAGAGGGCAGGAGAAGGGAAGGCAGATGCGGAGTCTCAGGGGGACTCAGGGCTTGGCAGACAGGGAGGAGGGGCTCCTCACTCTCACTCTTACACACCAGCACACTCCTGGCAGCCAAGGTCAGCTCTCCCCACCCCCTGCCCCTGAGCAGAAGCCCAGCCTCACCCTCTTTACAGTCGTGCTCATTCTCATGGAGCCGGTAGCCATTCCTGCACCGGCACAGATAGCTCCCGAACGTGTTGACGCACTCGTGCTGGCACCCGCCGTTGTCCTTAGCACACTCGTCCTTGTCTGGGGAGATCAACGGACTCTCCTAAGGGGAACCACCAACTTGGGATGGTCCCTCTCGTCTCAGAACCCTGCTGAAAAGTAGCTTCCAGTAGGGAGCCTCCCTGCTTGCCCAGATTCTAATTATCCCCTTGCTGAGGGTGGGAGTGGGGGGGTGGGGGTGGGGAGGCAGCATTTGTTGGGTAATACATGGCCCTGGTATATATTGAATTCCCTATGCTCCTAAAGCACTTTAATGTATATTTATATGTTCTCCACCCCTGATCCCCGGCAAAAATAAGGAGCTCCTTAAAGGATAAGCTAATATTAATAATAATAGTCACAATAATAAAAATAACTACCATGTGTTGGGTATTGATTATGCCATGGGCACTGCCCCAATCACTTTCTATACATTATCTAAGTCAATTCTCACACACCCTTAGGAGGGAGGTGCCTATGCCCCCATTTTACAGTTAAGGAAACTGAGGCTAAGAATGCTAATGTGCCCAAGGTTACTCAGTGAGAAAGTGGCCTGTGTGACCCAGAGGCCTGGGCTTATCTGCCATGACCCCACACCACCTCCTGCCTGTGGAGTAGGGAAGTGTGCGGGCCTCGGGCCAGACAACCGCGTGCTAGTCTAGCCCTGCTCCACCACTTAGAACTGTTGTGACCTTGGGCAGTCCTTGACTTCAGTGCCTCAGCTGCCTCACCTGTAAAGTGGAGTCAATAAGGGTAGGATTGTTGAAAGGAGGAAATGAATTAGAACAGGTAAAGCCTTTAGAACAGAACAGTGTCCAGCCCGGAGTAAGTGTTAGCTTTTATTCATTATTACGTATGAATTCAAGTGTGAGCTGGTGTTATTGTTACGGTTCTTACAGCTCACACCAGAGCAGTGTGCAGCCCTCTCCTAAGACGAGTTCTTCCTGTAATAACCGAGGGCCAGCTTCCCTCCCCGGTCCCCCGGCGGGTAACTTCAGGGGTCAAGGCATACCGTCTTCTCGGTACCCTCTGCCCGCTGTGGGTAATGTGCCACTGAATACTTTGTATTTTAGTGTCACCCTCTTATTTCACAAGGACAACTAAGAATCCTTGGAGAACATGTAAAAAATAAAGAGATGAAGCCTACGCAACACTTAAGCACTGAACCACAAGCTAGGACAAGGCACAGAAGGGTCCTCCCCTTGAGCCTTTAGAGGACATGGCCCTGCCCACACCTTGACTTCTGGTCCCCAGAACTGGGAGAGAATCCATTTCTGTTGTTTGAAGCCATGCAGGTAATTTGTTATGGAAAGATGATGAGGGCAGGGCCACTGGCAGGCAGGGGTGGGCAGGTGCCTCAGAGGCTGGGAGCCAGCAAAGCCCTGCAGCCCTCCGCGCCGTGGCCTGGCCTCCAAACCTGCACACCTGAGAAGAAGTGGGCCCGGAAGCCGCGTTTGGAGACCGTGTTGTCTGACTTGAACTCCACACGCATATTGTTGCTCTGTGAGGTGATGACCTCGGGTGTCTCGGAGCCACAGAACCTGCCGTGCAGCCTGGCGTCGGGGGACAGGCCGCTGCGCACCTCCAGGAAGTCGTACTTACAGACCTGCAATCGAGCGCCATGGGGAGCCGCCCGGTGCCCCTACACCCCCATCCCGACCCCCGTGCCCTGCAGGACCCCTTCCTGAGAGCTGCACCCTGCCAGGTGGTCAGAAGGGCTCAGCTAGGTTCAGAGGGAGGATCCTTTTGACTCCTACTGGGGCCCCTCCAGCCCCAGGGGCAGACGCGGGGCACGCCTGACTACACTGGCTGTAGGGTTCTGCCTGGGCCTCGGCTACTTGGTCGTCCCATGACCCCTACTCAAAGAAGGGAACAGGCTGAATATACCTGGTCCCCAGCAGCACCTCACTCCCTTCATTCCCCTCAGCTGGACACTAACCCCCCCAGAGTCCTCCCCCAGGGGACATGCCTGTGTGAACCACCTCCCACCCCCAAGACCTGCTTCCTTCGCTCTTGTCCTGCTTCTCCTTGAATTTATCAGTGACAAGAGGACCCACACACTCTGTCTGCAGAGCATGTGCAGCTAAAAACTGCTGCAGCAAATACTCCCCAGATGCTGCCCAGCTAAGATGCCATGACCCTAGGAAGCCACCTCCCTGCCTGTTGGCCCCTCCCTGGTTCCCAGCCCGGAGCCACAAAGCTGCCAACACAATCCCCAATCAATTAGAGCGCAGAAACATACATCGTTGCCTTCCAGTTCAAATACTTCAAACTGAAGGGAGATCCGGTACTGAGTGGGGGCCACCACCTGCCAGACACAGTTTTTGTTGATGGGGTAATCCTTCGGCCACCCCGGGCTGGTGATGGTTCCGTTCAGCTTGGTAATGAAACCGCCACAGGCCACTGCACGGGGAAACAGAAGCAAGATTCATTTGGTGTTAGTTCCAAGTGAGTGCGATTCCCCTAAGCAATAAGCCCTGCTGTTCTTCAGAGAAAAAGTTAGACAATCTGCACTGATTAATTCAGTGTCCTTTCTTCAACTGAGGATTTGGAGGGATAAAGTTGAGGACAGGTCTTTACTACTTTTAAAAATGACAACAATGCATTTGTGCTGACGTGTCACCCAGTGGCATAGTTGGGAACTCCACATGACTTGGACCAAAGGAGAATTAGAAATGTTTGCACCAAGCCATGCAATGTACCTGGCTTATATAAACAAGCCGAGTCATGCAGGTAGGTAAGGTAGATAGAACACCAGCCAGGTAGAAATGGAGTGAATAAAATGGCTATTAGTTGAGTCGCATCAACGTGCTCAGGGTTTGTTTGTTTTTTTTTTTATTTTTTTATTTTATTTATTTTTTTTCTACCTTAATAATCATGTGAATTTTACATGGTCACAGAAGGAAATAAACCACGGCTCCAGTTTTAGTTTCTAGCGTGGAGTCTGTGTGATTTGGGTGGGCAGTCCTTTCACATTTGTGAATTTATCGAGTTGTTTCTCCCTCCAATCATCCACCACAGCTGCCTGTTGTTACTTCGCAGCCAGCCGGCGCCCCATCTCTGCTCCATGTCCCTTAGGACTTGCAGCCCCCTCCACTTTCATTCCAGCTTGGCAGGTCCAACACCAACCTTCACACGTCTTCCTATCGGCGGCCAGCTCATAGCCAGGATCACACGCGCACTGGTAGCTGCCCAGCGTGTTCATGCAGCGTTGCTCACACCCTCCACGATCTGGCCAGGAACACTCATCCACTTCTGCTGGGGGAAAGGTGACCTCGGTTAAATCGTCACAAGGCTGCCTGGTCTGTTCCCCACCACAGTCCACATCCCAGAGTCCCTAGCAAGTGTCCTCCAAGAACAAGAACGGCTCCTGGGGAGCACCTCCTAAAGCATCTCATGTCCACATCTCAGGACCAGCAGCAGCTCGAGTAAAGGGTAGGATCCTGAGAACACAGCAGGAGTCACGTGTTAGCCAGGAGAAGGGCTCTGCTCAGGAGAGATCAGGCCTGGATAACTTCCCCCTTTGAAGGGCTCAGGCAGCTGTATTCATTTGCGATTTTTAAAAATCTCAAAGGTTCCATAACCAAAGACTTAACTAATTTCAATGCCATGGAATTACCCCCGCCTGAACCCAAATACAGAACTTCTCAGGGACATTAAATAAAGGGCAAGGACAAAGGGACACGTTTGTAGATGAAGATGTTTAAGTGTCCTCCAGAGACAGAACAAGAACATGTGATTTAGCATTTTTATAAATAATCTGAAGAGGTGTGCATAGGGAGATCGTCAAGGTTACGGAAAACACTGGGCTCTTGGGTTAGCCAACGCTCAGGAGAAATCGTCGGCAGAGGCTGCAGGGAGACTGAGTCAGCAGGGCAATCAGATGGCATTCAGCACCAACAGTGTCTAGCGATGTATTTGGGGGACAATTAAATAACAGCAAGTAGGACGCCAGGAACGCTATCCAAAAGGAAAACAAGGGAGTCGTTGGAGAATCTCCCCAGACACATCAGCTCAGGAACCACTGAAGAAAAGCAAAATCCAGGCATTGGGCATCTCCAAGAAGAGTATCAGAAATAAAAGGAAAAATCGTTTTCTGTTGCCCAAGCTGTGATACATCTGTCCCTGAAAGAGAGCATATCGGTTTTGGCCTAACGGAGCCGGAGAGCCTAGTGAAGAGACATCTGAACACTGAGACATTAAACCAAAAAAAAGAGTCCAATCTAGGAAGAAGAAAGGTTGGAGTGGGGGAGGAAAGTATTGGTGGTTCAGAACACCATGGAAAGTAGGAAAGGAGCAAGCACAGAGATGTCCACAAAATCTCGAAAGACCATATACTACAAACAAAATAAATCAGGATGGCTTTGAGTTAGTCAGTAAAGACCTGAAAAGATCCCAGGCCTGCCACCTCAGCAGGGATCCTTTTAATAACACTTCTGATAGATGGCTTATCAGACCCGGCTTGAAAACACCCAGAAATAGGGCTCTTGCTGCTTTTCTTGTCCTGTGCAGTTGGAATTGTCAAAATTCTGACTCCTTGCGTCTTCCAACCCCTGGGTTCTCCAGAAAATGCAAAGCCTTTCACCATAATGTCTCCCTTCACTCTCCTTTTCCAGCTCAAATAAACCCATTTCCTTCCAATCTTCCTTGTTTACGATGCACAAAATACTCATCAATCAGGTTGCTGTTCGCTGGGTAAGGGAGTTTGTAAATATCCTGTCGCTCGTTCTAAGAATTGCTGTGTTCTTGGGCTTAACAATGGCTTACGTGTGTCGGTCGGGGAGACTGGGACGGGAGGACACGCTCTAGGCAGGGGATTAAAGTTGTCCATGGCCTCAAATAAATGTGTTAAATCAGCTGAAACAGTAACAATCCTGCAATTATTTCTCACTTTACAATATGCAAAGCACTTTCTTCGACGTTTGTTTGAAAGCATAGAAGGAGGAGAATAAACGCTAAGAAGAAATGGAGGGTGTCCAGGCTACAGAGGGAGCCAGACAGACCTGGGTTGGATCTTCCCCCAATAAATTGTGTGATTCGACCTCTCTGAGCCTTCCTCTTGCTGTAAACTGAGAAGAATACCTGCTTGTAGGGCTGTGGTGAATGAAATGATACACATGAGGACCCCGGCGTATAGATACAGTGCAGAGGGGGTATCACTATAGACCACAGTGGGGCTGCTTTTGAAATCCCTGCGGGTGGAGAGACACAGTGATGGGGGTAGTGAAAAGGATAAGGTTACCTGCGCATACCTGAATCAGGTGGGAGTGGAGTGGTACAGGGGAAGGAGACAAGGCAGGAACAGATAGAAGGAAAATGCACCAAGGATGGGCCCATGAAGACTAGATAGGGAGGAGGGCAGCACAGCAGAATCAACAAGCTTGCTGGTGAGCACCGGGAGAGGGAGAAAGGAACTGTGGGAAAAGCCCATTGCAATAGACTCAGATGAACAAAGGACCAAGGCAGTGGTGGGGTGGGGGATGCCGTGATGCCAGAAGATGCTATGGCTCTGGGCAGGACACACGTATGTCACAGGCAAGAAAGGGAGGACCACAGATGAATAAGGCTTCTGGTGCCATCACAGCCACATGGAAGGAAGCTGGCTGCTGGGATCCATATGAGCCGAAAGCAAAGGGAATATAGCGCCTCCAGAGACTCGAAGGGTAGGGTGTTTGGCCCAGGAAGGTAAGTGAAAGGTATACGTGTACACCTGAGCTCTCTCACAAAAGCAGTGGGTATTTTGGCCATTTGCAACACTGCTCCAGCTTGGGTGGGTGGCATGGAAGTATGCAAGGGGCCCTGCTTTTAGTGAGAGCCTGGGTGTCCTCTGTGTCACCTCCACACTGTGATGACGTAGTGTCGGCTCCACGCCCCATGGGTTCATGCTCGCTCTGGGCTACAGTGGCTGAGGCCAAGCCTGTCAGGAAAACCGGGGAAAGTGTGGGTGTGGGAGAAACTGAACCCAGATTACATGGCTTCTTTGCCTTCTCCAAGTGATATTAGTGGAAAAAGGAATCACTCCATGATTAGATAATGAAATGACTCAGGTAGGATCCCAAAACTTGTTTCAAAAAGGGTTAAGGAAGGAGAAGGCAGGGCACATCCCGAAGGTTTTGAAGAAGTACCTTGAAAGATGCTGGCCGCCCTAATCAAACAGCCATGGTGGTCCCTCAGCAGTGGGACGGTGGACGGTGGGAACCCTCAGATACATCTGTGGAAAGTGTGTGACCAAAATGGCCCTGCCAACCCTCGAATGCTCCTGCCATCTCCTGACGTAACCAGAGACGCGAGGTGCTCTGCCGGCTGCCCAGCCAGCAGGCGGAGAGGGGCTGCCATCTGGCACCAGGAGAGGGATGCAGAGGCCAGCTGGCACCCTGGTCAGTGCCATGCACCAGCTGGGCCCTGACCAGAACCTCCTGCCAACTGGCACCACGGCGAGAGCTTCCTTGACTTGGCCCAACTCTTATCCATGGCCTTTGTAGTTACTCTTCTAGTATCTTTCACTGGACGAGTCCTGACACTCGCCCTGGGCACTGTGTGTTCACAGGACTTCCTACTTATTGCCTCTTGGAAAAAGACGGGGCAAAGACACCAACTGTGCAGTCTCTGGACTTGCGCTGCCCGATATGGTAGCTACCAGCCCTGTGTGGTTATCAAACACTTAAAATGCAGCCAGTCTACACTGGGATATGCTAGGAGTGTAAAGCACACTGGATTTCCAAGACTTAGTATGAAAAGAAAACATATAAAATGTCTCATTGATATTGTATATACTGATCACATATTAAAATGATAGTATTTTTGATATATTGAGTTAAATAAAATAAATTAATTTGACCTGGTTTTATTTTGGAGGGTTTTGGGGGTGGGGGTAAAGGGGCTGCTAGAATGCTTAAAATACATTTGTGACTTGCATCCTATTTCTATTGAACAGGCACTGCTGTAGACTTTGGTTTTCACCTCATTCATCCTCCTGGGGACCCCAAAATGTAGGCAGAGCAGGGAGCAGGATGACTAATCCACAAATGAGGAATCTGAGCCTCATTCCTTCATTTCTCCATCCATCCATTGCTCAGTAAGTATTCATTGAGCCTACCGTGGGCCAGGCAGTGGGAATAGAGTGGAGAACAAAGCAGGTATGATCCAGTCTCAAAAAGGAGAACTGGCACCTGATAGTGAACAGCTCGTAAGAAATAAGGGCAGGGCTGGAACCCGAACTTCAGATGCTAAATGCAGGGCCCTTTACCCTATACTCCCACAGTATCAAGAAAGCAGAAAGGTGACCAACTGTCAGAATCAAATCACAAACACAAATGAAAAATTCAAATTCCTTCACTTTACTTGCCTGTGGCTTTTAGGTATCTGTTGTGGAAAGACAGTGCTCTGTGGGATGCTGCAGATCCAGGATCTAGTTCTAGCTTGGCTGCCTTAGAACTCCAGTTTCCGCAACTTGAAAGTGGGGGTGACGATAATACCTACCAAGGGATTGTTCTGAAGATAAGGGGAGATAACTAATGTGGTTTCTGGCACACTCAATAGATGTCTTTGCTTTGCCCTTTAATAGTCCAATGAGGTTTCCATCAGTCCTGGTTCGTCTTTTAAGGTTCAGGGTCGAGGTCATCCTCTGTGACATAAAGATGTCAAGTGGGTCCCGTGCACTCAGTTAGTATAGATGGGCCTCAACTAACACCTTCACGGACATCTAAAAAGATGTTTGCAAATTGAAGTGCCCTTGAAGCAGCAGGCTGGGTAACCTGACCCCACCCCCAGGCTGAGCCTGATGGTCTCCGGCCTCCTCCCAGGGCCACGCCACTGCCCATCTGCTTGCGGGTCTCTTTCACCACCTGAAGCTCTTGAGAACAACGACTGTGTTCTCCTTTTTGTCCACAGCCCCTAGCACACTGTTTGATGACTGCTGAATGAATATTAAATGGGGCGAAGGAAGATGGGCTCTTCTAACCAGCAAATGGAGCTGGTTATCATGGTTACTTACCAGGCAAGGCTCTCAGCTCAGTGCCTTACAAAGCAGTTCAGCATCATAGAGAGAAACACTCTTTTCCACTGCTCTGAGCTCTCCAGTGGGGTTGCCACACAAAACGCAAGAGGCTTAATTAAATTTGGATTTACGATGAACAATCCATTGCTTCTTAGCACAGTGTGTAATATTTGGGACATACTTATACTGAAAGATCATTCTTCCCCTGAAATTCAAATTCAACTGGGTATCCTATTTTTGTTTTTTCTAAATCTGGCAACCTTATCCTCCAGCTCTAGCTGGTTCTCTCAAACGTGTGTATCGCTGATTATCAGCAGAACCAGGAATGAGGTGCGTTGGGCCAGTGCCAACTGGTGACCAGTTACCTCACTGGGAAGAACTCCCAATACCTCATTTCCAGACCTGAGGATGGAAGGCAGGGGAGGAGAAGGACCAGAGAATTAGAGTAATAGAATTAGAATGAAACCTCATAATCATTTGTGACATGTGGCAAACAAAATCAGGCCTCCCAAAGCTGTCCATGACTTAGTCTCTGGATCTTGTGAATCTGTTACCTTATGCGGCAAAGGGACTTTGCAGATGTGATTAAAGATCTTGAAGTGGGAGATTATCCTGGACTATCTGGGTGGGCCCAATGTAACTACAAGGGTCCTTATAACTGAAAGCGAGGGAGAGAGTTAGGGTCAGAAAAAGAGATGTGACGATGAAAGCACAGGTCTGTGATGCAGCCTGAGAAAGACTCAACTGGCCACTGTGGGCTTGGAGATGGAAGGGCACCACGAGCCAAGGAACGCCGGGGCCTCCTCCAGAAGCTGGGAAAGGCAAGAAACTCTGATCTCCAGAACCATAAGATAATACATTTGTGTTGTTTTAAGCCACCAAGTTCGTGGAAATTTGTTACAGCAGCAACAGGAAACCGATACCTGGCAACCGCAAAAAGAAATTGTCACGTCATTTTTTTCCAGAGAGAAAAATAACCATCTCAAAAGACGCCTTCCCAAGCGAAGACAATTAATGGGACCAAACATTATACCACGTGTAGTTGCTTATGCTATTTCATTCACTCCTGACAACAACTCTGCAATAACCTGGTAGCTGCCATTTCTACAAGTGAAGGGGATTGGGGCTCAGAAAGGTTGTGCAACTTGCTCAAGACCCCCCCGCCAGTGTTGCTAAGGCACCTGCAGTCTGGGCCAGGGTGGGGCAGGGGATGCGAATTTCCAGGCATCTCAGCTAAGACTGTCATGTTCTTCTTCCCGTACAACCACCAGCAGACCTACATTTGAAATATGCTTTCTGTGGCCTGGCTTTTTTGCTTGGGAAAGAATTAAATTTTGTCTCCAGATATTCAGAGCATTATAATTCTTGTTTCTGCTTGGGTTCTGCTCTCCCCAGATGCCTCAAGACAGAAAAAAAGAATAATCCCACATGCTTGTGTGGCATTTTTCAGCTGATGAAGTGTCTCCACAGCCATCACGTCATTGGGGCATCAAAACAGGTTAGGTAAAAGGGGCAGATTTCCAACCCCGCTCCTGTTTTACAGAGAACAAAACAAAGTCTTCAGTAACAAATGGCTGCCTGCTCAGAGTCACATAGCTTGAAGTGGGTTCTTCTGACACCCACTTACTTATGCAGAACCTGGGAGAAGGGGCTAAGAGGGGGCAGATGGGGAGACTGGGAGTAAGGAAGGGATCAGGATTTCTGGGTTGGCACAGCCAGGAGTCCTGGGAAGGGAGAGAGGGAAGGGAAAGCAGCCTTCTCCTGGGCAAGAGTGGTGCCACTAATCAAAGGACCTCATGTGCAGACTGGATATCTCCATTTAGTGGCTGCTGGTGTGCTATTGGTGCCTAATCACAATGTATCGTTGAATATCCAATATTCCCTTATAGGGGGTTGCCTGAGGGGCTCCCAGGGTCCTGAGAACAGAGAAGGAAGATCTTCCCATTGAGAGGAATCCTGGGAAGCCTGCTGTGCTGGGCCAGGAATGCTGGTCTTCCCATACCACTGTGGGTCTGGTTTCCTCAAGACCCTGTAGAGAAGTCGGTCCCTAAGGCCACACGGAGGTGTGTTCCCCTGAGCCCCACCCCCTCACTCTCCTCCCTACCCCACCCACTTTAGGCTAGGGGCTGATGCTTCGGGAGCTGATGCTTCGGGAGCTGAAGACCTGGGCTGCCTCGCTGGCGCACATCTGGTAATGCAACGTACTGTCCTAGAAAGAGTTTGAGCTTAGGAGTCACACTCGCTGTGTCTGGATTTTTGATCTGCCACTGAACTACCTGACTGCCCCTGAACAGCCCTTCTCAACACTGATTAAACGTGCTCCAAACACAGCTAAAGGGTTATTTTGAAAATTAAATTACACTGTGTAAACCACGTACCTTGCACAGTTCCTGTCACACAGTAGGTGCTCAATTAATGCTAGTGGCTACACAAATATTTATTGTTATCAGTGCTCAGTTTCACTGAGGTTCACTACCTTGACCTTGCAAACTTAGGAAATCTGATTTCCAAGCACAGCAGCAGAACTTCCTGCCACGTAGAAGCCAAAGCTGAGCCTGTTCTGAGTCGGTGTGAACTCTGTTGGGGGCCCTCGCGCAGCCCAAAAATGGGTTGCCGTCTGCTCCCTGCAGAGAGCCTTGTTTGGTGCTAAGGTTCCGTATGGGTTTTGTGATTCTTAAGCCAGGGGAGCAATTACCTCTTCCTGTGACTATAAGTGGAAACAACTGCTAATTCATACCCTTGAAAAAATTGGCTGCAAAGCCCGCTTTATTGATAGAGCCATCGGACACAAACTTCATCCACATTCTGTTAGAGCTCGATTTCACATCCTCTGGCTTCTCATAGCCACAAAAGTGGCCAATCAGGGTGCTCTCGTCCGTGGGGCCATCGCGGATTTCCAGGTAGTCATATGCACAGCTGTCATGCCTTTCAATCTAAATGGAGAAACAGAGGCAACGTGGAAGACAACCAATGGCTTGGCCTTAAGGTTTCTGATTTAAGAAGGGAAATTCAGTATCAATCTGAAAAATCTAACCAAGAGGCCAAAGGACCCAAGTGTGTCCCAGGCTTCTCCAAGACATCTCCTACTTGTGGAAGTCAAGGGCGAATCAAGCTGCGAAGAGACTGAGAGATGATAAATGGGGAAGAACAATTCTACAAAACTTCCCAGGATCCCATCCTAGACTGTCACGCGATTATTCTCCCACACTTTCTAGCAGCCTTCAGAAAGGAGGCAGAGGAAATTTCAAAGCCTGCAAAGTTTTTGATGTCAGATGTCCATCCAGGTACAAAACATCGTGGGCTTGAAACGTTTTCTTAGGGTCATGTTTTCCACCAAAAAATAGAAACCCATCTTTGTAGCCCAGAAAGTGCCTAGCAAGTTGGCATTGCTTCTTCCTTGGAAAGACCATCCAAGTAGTACTTACCTCAAAAGCCTGGAAGGTGAGCCCCACGTGAAACCCCTCCGAAACTGTAATCCTCCAGACACATTCCTTGGAAGGTCTGTAGTCATCCGGGTAGTTGGGAGATTGAATCTGGCCGGCGTCTTTGTTAATGTCTCCCCCACAGGTAGCTTTAGAAAGAAAACCAGAGAACCAGCTTGAGAAAGAGAAAGGAAGGGGGTCCCTGGTTAGATCTCACGAAGGAAGTTGGCCACTCCTCACCACTAGGTGACTCCACTTGCCAACATTTTCATTTCCATCCAACCAAGACTGAGCCTCCAGAAAGGCATAATTTCATTTGTTTGCATCTCTGAATTTTTTTCATATAGAAAAGAACCATGTAGAGCAGCAGTCGTTCTCTACCTTTGCTGTGCATCGAAATCACCTGGGAGATTTTTCAAACCATGGAAACCGGGGCCACATCCCCACAAGTTCTGACTGAAGTGGGTCTGGGGGCACTCAGAGCAGCAGTGATGTGTAAGAGTTCCCCAGGTAACGCTAATGTGGAGGTAGGGACCGCTGGAGCAGAGGGACGTGAGAGTGTGCACGTGCACACACGCACACGTACATTCTTCCTTTTCTTAAAACGAAACATTGGCCTCTCCAAAATCACAATTTAAGGCCAAAAGAGGCCTTAGTAACCACGTAGTGGTTTCCTGGGGGGGACGGGTGGGGCAGTGCACTGGGGTAGCTACCCAGAGAAACCTAATATGTGGAACAAATAGAAGCGGACCTGCCCTGGTGGCAGCTGCTTAGAGCCTCGACCTGCTGGTTCTCTCACCTCAACCACCATGGTGACGTCAGAGGCCCTTCCAAGAAATGTATCCGAAAGCCCCCCGACAATGCCCAAAGTCCTCTCTTCGCAAATGAAACAAACAGGGGCTCCGAGAGGTTAGGTTTTTTGCTCAGGCTCACACCGCTATTCAGACTGTTCTCATTGCCACAGGGTTCTATACGCCCTGGTACCACCGCTCACGGGACTGGAATGAGGGTTCAGCAGCATGGTGACAGGTAGATGACATCTATCCTGAAGTGAGCACAGCTGGCCCCTCCGCTTCCAGAGTGTGGGGGCAGAGGACAATGCACGCCTCAGCCTAGCCCACTCGGTTGTTGCCCCCTTCCTCACGGCTCTGGCAGCTACCACGCACGCCCGGCAGGAAGAGGGACAGCGGGCTGCATGTGAAGGGCAGAGGCACATCAGGAGCTACCCAGGTGACGTCTTCCATCACGAACGAACCTTCATACACCGCGAAGAAACCCTTGCCCAGGATGTTGCTGCTGCTCCGGAACTCCACCCAGAGCCGGCTGTCTGTGGAGACGAGGGGCTCCGGGGCTTTGTCACCACAAAACCTACCTGGGAAGTGAAAAGGAACAGTCAGGCTGCGGGTGGACAGCAGGAAGCGGCTTACTGCAGGCAGAGGGAAAGTGGTGTTTTCTTTAAATGTGGTTCAAGGTGAGTAATAACCCCCACTGTGGCAACTCCTCCTGTAGCACACACAGGAGCAGAAGATGGAATGGAAACAGTCACACAACCGTGTCCCTTCCTCGGAATGCCTTGTACCCGGAATATAACCCAGGCACCCCTCTCTCCTGCCAATGGGACTTGTTGAAGTGCTGAAGGTGTGGCCGGATAATGTCCTGAGATGGTGATAGCTGTGCCCCACCCCCAGCCCCCGGTGTTTCCTATTACATACATACCCTTCTCTTTTGGGGGCATGCCTTTGGGAAGACATTATGCCTTTCTCGCCTCAGAGAAGGCATGCCAGAGATCACATGATGAAGAAATCAGATCTTCTTGGCTTTTGAATGTCTCAAGCCTAGTCACAATGCCAAAGATTTAGAAGAATACACAATGAATAAGAGCACATCTTCCTGTCCTTGTAGCCTTAGAGAGAGTCCTAGGATGGAAGAGTGAGGGGACCAGGGAGAGAGGGGCTTGGAGAAGGCACCATGGAGCCTCTAAAAGGATTCAGTGCCCTATCCCACCCTGAGCTGAGACTGTGGGTGGAAGGGATGATAGAGACGCTCAGTACGTTTCAGGACCTGAGAAGCAGATAACTCTGCCCAGTCTCTGGGCAGAGCCTGGAGCAACAACAAGACCCTAGACTTCCCATGTCGCACCCGGGTCAGAACAAGTGTCTGCAGGTTTGTTAAGACATGAAGCCAGGCGACAGGCACGCAGACAGAATTCTTCAGGGAAAGCAGGGTGTGACGGCAGCAGTGTGGTTTCAGGCTCCTGGGAGGGGTGTGGAAATGACTTTCCTGTCGCCCAGAGGATATCTTCTAGGGAGACAGGGACAAGGCACCAAGCTGAAGTGGCCCGGGGCTGAGACAAGGAGGAGGCCCAGCAGCCTCTTAGATGGACAGAGGACGGTAGACCAGCCCAGGATGAGGTCATCCCAGCAACGCCAGCCAGGTGGTACCATGGAGGCCTCTCCTACTGCTGCGCCCTGGCCCCAGGTCTGCCCCCCGCCAGCACCCCCACCCTGGGGGCAGAAGGAAAACACAAACTGACTGAAATAAAGTTCCCACTACCTGTTAGAAAGGGGCTCATAATTGTTACTGAACTTTCGTTATTTAAAAATGCAAATAATGCATCTTTCTTAGACACTTGGGTGTCTGAAATTTGGACCCTCGACAGAGGAAAAGGGGGGAGGACCCGTCTTCCCAGTGTACGGTCATCCTTGGGCATACGATTCCTAACGCCATGTAAGAATGGCGTCTGGGGCCGGGACAGGGAAGGAGATGGGCTGTGTCGTACCGACCAGTTCTCAACACAGACCCGCCAAGACCTACTTGGACTAGAGGTCACGGTTCTGACAAGTACCCCCCGGGTGAATTTCTTAGAAAATCTATTTAACCTTGGGGGGACATGGGGAGTGACTTTTAATGGCTGTGGGTTTTCTTTCAGTGGTAACGAAGGTCTTCTAAAATTGACTGTGGTCACGGATGGCTGTCCAATTCTGTGAGCATGCTGGAAACCACTGACCAAAACCACTGACTTGAACACTTTAGATGGTGAATTGTACGGCATGTGAATTATATTTCAATATCTTTTTTAAAGTCCATGTAACAGACCTTTAGAGGGCACTCTCTTATTATCAGCACCATGTGAGGTACTAGATCAACCTCTTGAAGCTGTAACTCTGCTTTACCTTTCTGAGAAATGGGGGAGTAAGGTTGGGGAAGAAATAATTTCCTCACGGCCAACTGTAGCATCCATCTGGGGAGACAGGGGGTAAAGGCTGCTTTCTTTACCCCCTTTGCTTTCTTCCGGTTCTGGCCACCTGCAGCCTTTTGGATTTCGTACGCTTCATATTAAGTGAGATGAGCTGATGAAACCGCTGCCAAGAATTCGGCAAGGAAAAATCCATCAGAAGCCTATAAATTTTCAGTAATGGTTCCTCTGGCATGGCCAATTAGTTCTTGGAAAACAACATGCAGGCGTGGGCAAGTATTGCTTACCAGAGAGGAGACGGAGCTGCTAAACCACAGTTAGACAACACCAGTTCACAAGGAATTCCTTCTCAGCCTAGCCCAAGTGTCAAGTCCAAATTCTCCTTTTAAAACCCCAGCTGTCACAGCTATTGGAGGTCGTTTCCAGAAGAGAGAGGAACTGCCACTGTCTTGCTGCCTAAGAATCCAACCGGACGTGATAAGCCACCTACCCCAAGACCACAGGACAACCCATTTCTGCTCGGTACTCCGGAGAAGGAAGGAGTGACAGACTAAGGTGTATTTTATTGCCTTGGCAGAGCTAGACTGGGTAGAACAAATTAAAAATTATTTCTAAGGAATGTCTCTCCCGAAATCACCTCGTAATTCTTAACCGGAACCCTCTCTGTCGTCCCTTGACTGATGCCTCAACATTCTCATCTTCACCCGTAATGACACTAATAAAAGCTCCTTTTTTATTGAGCATGCTTATGCCAGACACTGTCCTAAGCCCTTTACATGGATTATCTAATTGCACCCCCACTCGGCCATGAATTAGGTGCTATCATTAATCTTATTTATAAGAAAACTAAAGATTGGAGAATTTGAGTTGAGTTATACTCAAAGTTGTAAGTAGAAGCAGGATTTGAACCTTGACAGTCTACGATCTGACCTCCTTCATCCATCTCACCATCATCGTCACGTGACATCACCACCACCGCCACCAAAAGGAACATCTCAGTTTCAGGTGCAATTCTGAACACTGTACATTTTGGGGTTAACAGACATCAAATCTACTCTCGGAGAATGTAAAGATCATTCCCACTTCCCAGTTTGGAAGCAGACACATAGGCATGGAGATCAAAGCCTCAACCATAAAGAAAGTTTACAGCAATGGCAGGCTTGGCTGTTTGACTCATGCTGTCGTTTCTGCTTATTTGGGAGGCTGCCCCTGCCCAGGAGTCCCAGTAGACGGGCCACATGACACTGATTGGCCAGCCTGGCCTTTCTGAACTTCCCTCCCCATTTCAGGGAAAGGGGGAGGAAGGGCTTTTGTGTGCATTGTGGTGGTAGAAAATACTCAAGGACAGTTCTGCATACAAAAGTACATTGTTAGAGTCATTCCTCCAGCAGAAATAAGGGAGGGGAATCCAATTAACAGGACAGTATTTCAGAATACTGGATGAGTTCTCTATGCAGCCACCTTCCTCCCCCCCTTGAGGTGCAATCTCATAAGTGACCCCTGCAACTGAAAAACCAATTTGATATCTTTAACCAGCCGTGAAATGTTCTCAATCTACTTACATTTCTCTTTAATCACTATGTGAAAACCCGGGTCCCAAACAGCCTCCTTCCAAGGAGACTAACAGGCTGGAGAGAAATTGGACTAGAGAAAAGGTGTCAAATTCCTAAATTGAAAACTGGTTCCTGGCTTTGGAGGAGGAGTTTAATAAGGATATCAAGAAGAGGAAATGCAGATGAGGGCACGACAAGTGGGCTCCGTGGGGAGTCATAAAGGGTTCATTCATAAAAAGTTATGTGCCCATTATGCCTGGATTTTCACACACTGCCCTGGGAAAATATGCAAGGCACAGTTTTTCAGAGTAAGATGCATACTTTCACAATCCGCCCTAATCCTCTCTCCCTCCTGCCAAAGGGGCATTGACCTGCCTCCTCCCGGCAGATTTCATGGCACTGACCCCTCCCAGGGACCAACTCGGCCCACACAATGCACTTGTTCCAAACACAAAAGTTCACTAACAACTGCATTTGGAAACATCAGAGCGGGCCAAATAGTTGGCAAGGAGAATTCCCGCGAATGGAGGACGGTTGCAGGCGCTGGGCCATGCCTTGGCTGAGGCACACACACACACTGCAAAAGTGTGTAAAGTATAAGGCAAAAAAGAAAAAAGAAAAAAAAAAAACAGAAAAGAAAACCACCCAAACAAAACAAACCATCACTGACAACAATGAATGGCAAAAGCCCATCTAATCCATGAAAGTGCAGCCAGAGATACCAGGATCTGTAGTGAGAAAATTCTTGTTTCAAGAAAAGGGAGCGACTGGAAATCCTTCTGCCCATGCCCATTCTCAGGAGTGTGTCTTAGCCCTCTCTGGGGAGCTTCCGTAGTAACAGAGCGCTTCCTCCTCCCAAGCCCTTTAAGTCTATCGCATTCCTGGGGGAGTATAGGGTTGCTAGATTTAGCAAACAAAAATACAGGAAGTCCAGTTAAATTTGAATTTCAGATCAACAGTGAGTCATGTATCTTATCTAGCAATCCTAGGGGGAGACCCTTCTCAGATTCGGCAGTCGCCTCTCTCCATCACTAGGACATCAAAGTTCTGGTCTGATCTCAGCCGCTTAACAGGCTGTGTGGCCTTAGCAAGTCGGTCTACACTTGGGGAGCATGGTTTTCTCGTGAAGGTGTGGGATACGCGACTCTAAGGTCCCTGCCAGGCTGAGGGGTCTGTGATTCCATGTTCTGATGAAACTCCTCCCACACAACTCCTCTTATTATTTTAATTATAAAATAATACCTGAATGCATTCTTGTAAAAGATTCAAAAAAATCCAGAAATACGCAGAGCAAACCACGAAGCTGCCCATCGCCTCTGTGGTTTTCGCAGAGGTAACCACCTTCCATGGCGGGATGAAGACCGTCATAGTCTCCTTTCTGTGTACTTGCTACTAGACAAGTTCATGGGCACAGGTATTTATAGGTAAGCAGGCTCATTCCCTGAACTAGCTTGTAGGGATTTCGATTCTGTAGTCTCCCAGGAATCTGTACTCATAGAAATCTTCCCAGCTGATGCCAGGTTTGGGAACCTCTGCCAACAGGAATGCAGCCCTCTGTCTTTTTGCCACATCCTGTCAGTGCTACCTATAAAGCCATGTCTCCTTCTGACTGCTAGCACACACCATGTCTGTTCACAATAGACAGGAAGCAAAACTCCAGGGCAGACAGCCTGCACCCTGCCATCGGGTGGCATAACCTATCTGTCCTGCAGTGTACGTACTGCTGTGGGTACTTAGCCCGGGGATCACTTTCTTGGCTTGCTTACCTGGACCACTACCTATCTGATTCCTCCTCATGGCGGTTACCTGGTACCCCCACTCAGAGCCTGCCTTGGCCCCTTTCTACAACACCCATGGACACAAATTCCTACCTATCTGCATCTGTAGGACTTTAAACTCATGGCCCTCTGTACAGAGGGAGCTTACGGTAGGTAACCTGGCTGAGACCCCTTGGCCGTACAGAAGCCTAATATCTGCCAGGTCCCCTTGGGTCCAGCTAGAGCCTCTGTCCCAGTCTCTTCTGACTTACCCCAGAATCTGATATGAAGTAGGACTCGGCTTGTCCGTGAAACTCCCCAACTTAGCTCTCTCCTTTCTTTCCTGCCTCCATCTTTAGTTAGCAATCCCAACAGCAGCTCACTCTCAGACCAGTCATTTGAAGCATAACAAGGTGGCTTTTCCACCCACGTGAACATATGCCAAGGTCCAAGTTCTCACTGGGAGCTTAGACTTACAGACAGGCAGCCCCCCAGCCCCACCCCCCCACCCCGGCTACAGACCACTCTAAAAATGAGGGTAGCCCACTCGTAGCCAAGACCCTTCGATCTGGCTCCTTGTAAATATGCTTCTCTCTCTCTGTCCTCACCATGGTTGCCATTCCTGGGCTAAATGAATTGTCCTGTCCCCGGATACCGAAGCCATTGGTCCTCTCTATACAACATTAATCTTTCTTGGTCACCCATGACAGAACTCTCTTCTGGTGACCAATCCTGAGGGAACTGACATTTCTCTTTCTGCCACCTGCCCACTGACTCTCACTCAAAGGTCCACACTGCCTTTTTGTGTATGAGTTCATGCACTGTTAACCTCCCAATATACACGCTCATCATAGAAAAATTAGAAAATATAGCTAAACCAGGAACAATTTTTAAAAATAATCCATTAACCTGCAATAATCACTGTGCATAATTCATTTATAGTTATAATTCTACTTGCTATTAATATTGGAGATCACAAAATGATTTCTTCCAGTTGAATTCAACCCACATAATGATTTAAGCAATTTTGTTTTGAGTAATTTTGGCTACATTCCCCATTACTCTTTGTTTTATCACCAACCCCATCTTATTCATTTACACCTTATTTCTGAAGACATCTGAGTTTGCAGGGCCTGTATAATAAACATAAGTGTGTTTTTGTTAAAATGGAATCCTACTGCATATGCTATTTTGTCACACCGTTTTTGTGTAACAATGTACAACGAATACCTTTCTGTATCAATAAATAATCATCTCCAACTTTAGTTTTAATGGCTGGATCGTTGTCCATTGAAGAGATCTATCATAATTTATTCAGCTAACCCCTACTGTTGAACATTTAAATTGTTTTCAATTTTTCCTGCTTCAGTGAACATCCCTGTGGCTAGAGCTCTGCACACTTACTTAATTAGTTCTCTAGGATAAATTCCAAGAAGTGGAATTGCTGGGTCAAAGGGTATTCACAGTTTTAAAAGCTTTTAACATGTGTGGCCAAATGGAGTGTTCAGACTTTTACAATGACGCAGACCCTTGAGAGCTTCCTGTGCCTGCCGTCTGCATGGACCCTTCCAAACATTAATAGTGTCACACAGAACGTCTGATCACCCTTCTCTCAAGGTTTTCTGAAGGCAACTCACCCAACAGGGGGGCTTTCCTCCAATAACCATCGCGGACCTCCACGTAATCATACCAGCACAGGCGGCTTTTAAACAAATCCATAGACGTGAAGTTTAAAACGATCTGTAAAGAGTTACCACAAAGTGAGTTTCGGCAACAAAGCCTGAAGAGGTTTGAAAGATACGTCTTGCAGACCGGTGTTCTCACGTTACCCGTTAGCATACAGAGCTCGCAGACCACAGTAGGAGTGTCCTCTCAAAAACACACTCACAGGAAGCCTCATGACATTAAATAATAAACCTTAAGCAGGATGGGGAGTAAACAGAGGAGATGGGTCCTTTGGTTCTGTCTGGGGAATAACTTGAGCTTTTGAAGTCACTAGGTGGTTTACAGAAAGCAAGATGCATTAAAGACGAGCCAGGATGTATTGAGCCTGGGGATTTGGAAGGAGGTAAGGGGTCAGTGAAGTTCAGAGATACGAAAAGATCTTATAACATCATCAATCATTGTAAAGGGTCTGGGGTTAGCCCGAGTGCATCTGAGCACCTCCATGATCAATGTCCCCACGGCCATGACCTCATTCTTTTGAGGCACGATGCGTCTAATAGCTTTCCTACAGTTAGTTCGTTCATTCGTTCATTCATTCATTCTCTCATTCATTCCACCATTATATGTTGAACACCTACTGTGTGCCAGTCTGTGTTGGCCAATTGAGACAGGACTCTGAAAGATCAGAAAGATCAGAAAGACAGGACTCTTGCCCTTAGGGAGCTCAGAGAACGAGGGTAGAGCTGAGAAAGAGGGAAAGACAATTAGAACACTATGGAATAAATGCTGAAAAGAAAGGAATGGCCAGAGAGGGTATTCAGGAGCCCCAAGGGCAGAGAACTGAATTCTGCCCAGTGATACTGGATGCTTCTCAGAAGAGGTGGCATTTAACCTAATGGGAACAGGGGTCCAGTGGGCTGAGAAGTAGGGTGAGAAAGCATTTTGGTGAGAAGGACTGACACGAGCAAAGGTAAGGGCATGTTTGGGGAACTGTACTGTACGCCCAGCCTCGGTTGCTGTCTGTGTATCTGGAACGGGGAGACAGAAGCGGTGAAGAGAAGGAGCGAAGGCTGGGGAAGTGGAGGGTTCAGATGGACTGGGAAGGACGGTTTCAGTTCTTCTGGACATCCTGAGGCCATCCCGTGATGCCCCTGTCCACACAGTGGAGGGGGCTGGGGGCTCTGCAGAGTCAGCACACAGGCACTGTACCCATGGCCTGGCCCTGCTCCCCACCGCAACCCTTCCCTCTCAAGGCTCCCCTGGCAGATGGCCCAGACAGACAGCCCTTCTCCCTTCACCCCCATTCAATCCCACCACGCACGGTGCCCCTGACTCCCCCTGCACTCAGCAGCAGTGGCTTGTCTAGCTCTCAAAACGGCTCAGCATGTCCCTGCTCCATCCTTTCTCAGGTCTTCTTGCTCTGTGGGGTCCCACCGACGTCAGCCCTGCCCCAGCCCCTGCACCCGACCCTATTCCTTTTCCCCCGGGGGTGGGGGGGGGAGTTGCTCTCTGTCAGTTCAACTCTCTCTAGCATCTTTATTTTCCCCCTTTCTTTTATATTCAAACAGCCCCGGGTCCCTCCAAGTAAACCCTTGGGCTGGAAGGCTGCAGGTCAAAGGTCCCAGTGTCCTCTTGGCCAAATGAAAGACTGATTTATCCGTCCTTGTGCTCCGGTCCCCTTTGCTCTGAACCTCTCCTCTCTGGTTTTCGTCACACTGGCCTGTCCTCTCTCCACTGTCTCTCTTCTCTGCTGGCTCCTGTCCACTTACCATGAGCTGTGAGGGCACCTCAAAACAAAGTGCTTCCTTTCCAGCTTCCCTGTCTGTAGGTGACACCATCGCCCCAATCACTCAGGTGCAACACCTTGGTATAATCTCTAGTTTGCCCCTATTGTTTACCCCAATGCTGACAGACTCTTTTCCTTTAAGAGGTCTGTGTCCCCTGCTCCAAGCCAGTCTCGCTGCCCCTTCGACAGCCGTCCTGCATGGCTCCTGCCGAGAGGATTCCTGAACTCCTCCTAGCTGTGCCCCCGTCCATTCTGCGCACTGGGGCTTCTAGATCAGTATTGCCCTTATATCTCACGTTTACTGGAGCCCGTGCTCAGAAAACTTTAGTGGCTCCCTCTGCCTCATCTCCTAAATTAAACTCTCTGCTTACCTTCCAGAGCCTCCAGCGCCCATCCTAACAGGTGGCCTTATTCCCAACGTGCCCTAATATATCCATGCAAATGGAACCCTTCCCAGGCCCCGCTCAAGGGGCCTCTCCATCCTTCCTGCGTCCTTCTCTGATTGCCCAGATGGACACAATCTTTTCCTCATTGGAACGCTCCCCTTGGTTTCTTACAGTGATTCCAGAGCAGGTGTTTTCATAGTCAGGCAGATCTGGATTTCTTCTCAGCTCCACCACTTACTAGCTCTGGGATCTTGGGAAAATACTTGTCCTCTTGGACCTTTAGTTTCCTCATCCATAAAACAACACACACACCACTGGGTTGTTGAGGGGACTGGACAAGAAACCGTATAGACAGTGAATAGTGCTATACCTGGCATATAACAGCTGCTCAATAAATGGCGATTTACAAAATCAAGCTACACCGAGTGCACACTCAGCGCACCACACACTGGACACACTAAGTGTTCTGCACAGGTTGCCCATCTTGTTTAGTGTTGGGAGTACCCACCTCTTCCCTTGGGACAATCCCACCCAAGGTGCCGGTCGCAGGACAACTAGTACCCTTGTTCTACAAAGCTCTATGACCTCCTAGGAAATGAACAGTCAGTATCAGAAAAACCAAGCCAGCTCACCTCCTGTGTTGTTGTAGCGCGCGCGTGTGTGTGTGTGTGTGTGTGTGTGTGAGAGAGAGAGAGAGAGAGAGAGAGAGAGAGAGAGAGAGAGAGAGAGAAATATGTTGCTCTTCTTTTAAGCTAGAACAGTAGTTCTCAACACTACTTGTACCTTAGAATCACCTTGGAAGCTTAAAACAATGTTGGTGCCCAGCAAATGCCTCTCTTCTTTAACTAAATCAGACTCCCCAGGAGTGAGGCGGGGACCCTAACTAACTTCTAAGTCTCTTAAAGACAGAAATGGTACCTTTGACTCCCTTTGTAATCCCTCACTGCTCGCATTCAGGTGGACTAGCTCGGTAATGCTTGCTAGCCAGTTGCAATATAAAGCTTTAGCCTTTGCTTTTTAAAACTTCAGAAAGAAAATGTTATTACTACTTCCTGTTATTACAACACATTCATGATCTGAATGAACAGGATAATTATTTAGGCTAATTATTGTAAGCATGTTAGTGAGCCATAAAGACTATAGGGGAAGAGGTGATGAACAGGAGGTGATACTCAAATCAATCAAGTTTGCTAATTACTAGCAGCTCTGGGGAAGGCTGGGTGAAGCAAAAAATGAAATAATTGGTTCAGGAATTTCAATGATATGTATTCTTGCCCCAATCAGCAATAATAATTAAGGCTGGGTGAATCTTACGCCTTTCAAACATATCACAGAGCCTCTGCCACACGGGGCAATTCAACAATTTGAGAATTTCCAGACCCCTTCCTCTCTTTCCTCCTCCTTCCTTCCTCCCTCCCCCTGATGCCTCCTGCAGGCACAGGGATGGCACATCCATCCAAGGCAGATAGGTCTGGAGTCTCTTGGGCTCAATATGACAACCACACTGTCATAAATGCTTCGAGCCAGAGGAAGGGTATGTGCATATGGTTGTATGAGTGTGTGTGTGTATGAGGGCATGTAAGTGTGTGTGTGTGCGTGCATGTGTGTGTGCGTGCATGTGTGTGCACGTGTGTGTATGTGGGCATGTGAGTGTGTGGGCATGTAAGTGTGTATGTATGTGTGTGTGCACGTGTATGTGAGCATGTGTGTGCATGTATGCATGTGTGTGCACACATGTGTATCTGGGCATGTGTGTGCACGTGTGTGTGGGCATGAGTGTGTGCATGTGTGTGCACATGTGTATGTGGGCATGTGACTATATGTGTGCATGTGTGTGCACGTGTATGTGTGTATGTGGGCATGTGTGTGTGCATGTGAGAATATTTGTGTGTGTGCACGTGTGTGTATGCGAGCATGTGAGTGTGTGTGCATGTGAGTGTGTGTATGTGCATGTGTGTGTGTATGTGGGCATGCGAGTGTGGGGGGGCATGTGTGTGGGGGCATGTGAGTGTTTGTGTGCTTGTGTGTGCATGTGTGTGTGTGTGAATGCGTGTTCAAACCTCTATTAGCCTGTCCCCTTTGTGGAGTAATATAGGATGGTAGTTAAGCATCCAGGCTTTCAGAGTCAAATTGCCTGGATTCAAATCCCAACTCTGCAACAAACTGAGCGGCCTTGGTCAAGCCCATTTCCTTACCTGCAGACTGAGTGTGGTAATAGCACCTATCACATGAAGTTGTTGTGAGGACTAACTAAGAGAATCCACATAATATGCTAAGAATAGTACCCAGCCCATAGAAAATTCTCCCAATGGTTCCTAGCCACTATTTCTCTCCAGTTATCACATTGTGTTTAACTTGACATTTAAATGAGCATTTTTAAAAACATTATGAATTAGGACTACCTGAAACTTGGCCATAGGCACCTAATAAAACTCCAACACCCTCTACTGAACCCCAGTTGCAGGTTTTTCACTTGGCTACTCATCTGTGTACACATCCATTCAACAAATACTTATTGTGTGGCTCTATGCCATGGGCTATGTTGGGTGCTGGGGAGCTGGGGGTGAATAATCTCTGTCCTCAGTGAGTTTAGGGTCTAGAAGGGGACAGCCAAACAAACCAGCAGTCATGATATTGTGACATAAGCTATGATATATATGACTGTAGGGAGTGAGACCCAAGGGACAGAAGGAGCATCGCAAAGACAGCTGCATCTATTCGGAGACAACTAGAAAAACACTTGGATTTGTAGAGAGGTACAGTGAAGAAAACACAAGCTTTGAACTGCAGAAGCCCCACTTCTCAGTTCTATATCTTACTGCGAATTTGGACAATTGATAAAACGTCTGAGCCTTAGATTCCTTGCCCATATAATGGCTATAAGGAGATGCACTTTGCAATAGGATCAAGAACATACGACCCTTGGACCATGGCAAAAGAGTCCCCTGTCCTGGGCTTAGCTTTAGAGGGTCACAGAATCTTTAGGGCCAAAGGAACATGTCTATCCAGAGCATTCCCACTCCTAGACCTCACACCAGGAGCCCTGGACCCTGGAATTCCCTGTCCAAATAGCCCTGAGCCTGCTTCCAGACTATGCAAAGACCTCTGCCCTGGATCCATCTGCCTGAGGTTAGACAGCACACCTGGGCAGTCCACTTCCCCTGACGGAACAGCCAAGGGCCAACAGTTTGCCAGGTAAGAGTGGAGGATGCTCGGGAGTGGGGACTGGAGTGTCGCCATGGGTGCTCCTGAGATGGAAATGGGGCTGGGAAGAGAAGAAGGGGTCACAGTGGGTTGGGGCTAGCTCTCCCCATATTGCTGCCTGCCAGAGCAGCACTCTGAAGTGTCAAGAAATTCTAAATTGGATCCTTGCCTTCCTGGGCATTCCGGTAGCGTGTTTACCAAGGTAGAAGGATAGAGCCTACTTTGTTTTACAAACTGTGAGCTTGATTTACAACTCATGTGGACATTTAGTACACAGACCTCCATTTATGAGGGAGACTGGTTGAAAAGTCCAGAAATAAATAACACTAAGCAAGCTGGCACAGTGCCTGGCACACAGTGGGTGCCCATAACACAACAGCTGTTATTACTACTATTGTTAATAATAATAACTCCTCACACACCACCCAACTCAAAGAATGCTATGTCATTGCCTGAGGAAGTTCCACACCTACCTTTTCCCCTGGAGTGACCGATATCCTCCAGACGCAATGGGAATAAGAAGGGTAGCCATTTGGAAAACCAGGTGCGGAAAAGTTTCCCGTTGTGTCCTGCAGGGTCTCCCCACATGCTGCACAAGCAAAACGACAACTGTGATTCGGGCACACGCACACACTCCCCACCTAAGAGCTCTCTGCACAGGGCTGCTGAGCAAATACACCCTTTTAACAGTCAAAGGCCTCAGAACACATTGGTGGAAGTGTATCAGGCAGACTGACATTTTCCTGGCTGATGAAAGTGAAAATAGGGTCTGGGCACCAAAAAGGAACACCCCAGAGGTTCTTCTGAGGATCTCAGGACTGAGTATGACCCAGAGCTGGGTTTGAATCTCAGCTCTTCAGCGGTCTGTGTGTTGGTGGCCTTAGTTTTCTTATCTGTAAAATGGGTGAGACCTGCCCAGAATGTTAATGAAATCATCTGCATTAAATGAAATGGATCAGCTTGGTCTTGGCACGTGGTGAGTGTTCCATGCACAGCAGTCTTATAATGACTAATAATATCTGCCACTGAGAGAATATGGAAGTGCAAATAGGTGAAGAAGAAAAAAACTTTTTGAAATTCATTTTAGCTGTTAATTTGAATCTTGCCTCTTCTTTTTCTGCTACCCACCCCTGAATGAGCTGCCAAATAGTCAAGAAAACAGAGAACAATGACCAGAGGCACGAGAAGCTGGACTATTCTACAGGAGGCTCTTCTGCCCTTCAATATTTAAGGGTAGCTAGGTCACGAGTCTAGAATCTAATCCTTATGTATGGGAAAAATATTTCCCTAATTTGTCCTCAAAAAAAAAAAAAGTACCTGTATAAGTACACTCGGATGCTGCAGGTTTCCTATTCCTGACTCCCAGGGACTCAGACCCCAAAGATAAAAACACTGGGTTGCTCCGGGTCCCCTCTTATGGGGCCACCCACAAAGTGTGGGAAAGAAGCATTCTTATGCATATTTTCCTAAATGCAATTCAAACTCTGCACGGCAACTACTCTCACTTTCAGTTACTACTTGAAACTACGAGGAGCTGCAGGAAGGGCTAGCTGGAGAGCGGCGCTGCAGGAAGGGCTAGCTGGAGAGCGGCCCGTCCTCGGCCTCAGGAAATCCTGGATATCGGGGCTT
The DNA here is from genome assembly GCF_004115265.2 of Rhinolophus ferrumequinum. Taxonomy (NCBI): domain Eukaryota; kingdom Metazoa; phylum Chordata; class Mammalia; order Chiroptera; family Rhinolophidae; genus Rhinolophus; species Rhinolophus ferrumequinum. The sequence goes on along the minus strand of NC_046299.1, from coordinate 27,119,069 downwards.
CAATATCATGTTACCGAACAACTGCCCGGCATCATGAGAATTATGCCCGGTAGTGAACACCCCCGAGGGTTCCATGGAAATTATTTCAGAAGAATCATCAACATTCTGCAGGAACAGATACGTTACTGTATGGCTCCATGGTATTTACCAGCTGCCTCGAATCCTTTTGGGAAGTAAGAGGCATATACATTATAACTAAATAAATACTATGGCATTTCCCAGGGAATGCTATAAGGTTTCTCTTTCAATTCAGCAAGGTTATATGATATGTGTGTCCTGTACTGCAGCCCTAACGTACTCCCAGATGACTAATAGCTGGATGAACATGTTTCCTAGAGTTTCATAATGGAGCAAGCCTCATGCAGCCCTTTGCTGTCCCTGTGATATGACTCAGTAGGGCAATGTGACAGCCCAGATTTTCTAAGATAGCCCCTATTTCAAATATGCTGTCCCATGATCAAACCGTGTACCTGGTCTGGGGTTTCGGAAAGGTTACTGGACTTGTTAGTAATGCGATTTCCTTCTTCTAACCCAAACCACTGAAATGTATTCTGTCCCATCAGTGGTAAAAACCTGGCAGCTGTGACCGATGCTTTGCGTTAAAGTGCAACAGCTTAAAGGGATCAATATGAGCTCACCCCCAAAGCAGCAGGGGGTATGATGATGCTGAAGCAAAGGGGACAGACGGCAAAGAGGGCTAATTCAAGGGAAGCAGGCTTCTGAATTGGCAGAGAAGTGAGTCTGCTCAAACTTCAGCATCCTGTCCAGACTCCAATGGCAGACTGGTGGCCACTGACCAGCCCCTCGGATGGCTAGGAGAGCCCCAAGACCGTAGAAATGACCTCATTTACAGCCCTGAGACTCCCTCCACCTCCCAGTGTTTGGAAGCCCAACCTTCCAAAAGCATTCTCTTTCATTCTTTGTTTTCCTGCAAAACGCTTAGTTCTTGTTTTGCCAAAACACATCCCTTCCTCTAATACCTAGAAGGGAGAGCTGCTGGTACCATTCTGTGGTGCACGTTGCATTGGACCCCTGTTTGATGTTGTTCTGCTCTGCCTTCTTCCTCTTCTGCACATCAGGGCTTTGCCAGAGAATTCTGCAGCTTCCCCCACAAGTCAAGCTGCGGGTCCAAGACTTATTATTCACCTCACTACCAGCAATCGCTTCACCATTTGGGTTTCCCATACTGTCTCACACCTCCTAACAGCAGCATGTCAGAAATCACAGTGGCCAGGGGTTAGTCTCTCCAGGTCCCCAAGCTGTTTTCCCAGCCAACGGGAATGTTTGCAAAGGGCGGTTGAGTCGTGTGCTCCATGGAGGGTATGGGGGTCCCGGGACTCCCCAGGTTCACAGTTACCTGGGCATTTGTATAGCTTCCTGGCTTGAGCTATGTCTCCCTGACTGAGCCGCACACGCTGGCCAATGGTTGGCCTGACGCCATTGTCGTCTCGACGGGGAAGGATGGTGTCTAAGAAAACTCCTCTATAGAAAGAAAAGAGAGAGGGAGAAAGGAGAAAGAAAAGTCAAGGCTGTCAGGCCGTGCGCGCTAGGATTTACAGTCTTCATTTCCTTGCCCATAACCCCATCAACATTCCTACCCCCTGGCCTGCTCTCGTGCTGGCATTTTGAGCATTCTGTTTCATCAGCTGCCTGCTCACTTTCCAATGGGAAAATGACTCTGCCAAGTTTAAAAATATGCCCTAGCCCAGTGGCCTACGGCTGCCTTACTGATATCCACTGAGTATTTCCACGAAGCCCCTGACAGGTCCAGGTCCCAGGGCTACCACCTGCACAACTGCCGGGAGCAGCATTTAGAGAGACTATGGTGTGAGTGGTGCCCCCTGGAGTTGTGCAGTGGGCAGTACTGAGCATGGATAAGTCTTGGAGAGGATCCAGAGAGAGCTTGGGAACCAGTACAGTGTGAGGCTCTCAGGGGCTGGTCGGCAAGTGCTGGTTGATGAGTTGGTGAATAATGGGGATTGGAGTTTGGGGGCCTTGCTGGCAAGAGGGATAATCAGATGGAAAATGAGACGAATGCAGAGAACTAGGGGCAGTGGAAAACCCTGGCCTCAAGATGTCTGTGTAAGGCCTGGCTCAGCCACCTGGATGAACTCAGACAGGTCTCTTCCCCTCTCTGAGCCCCAGTTTACTCTTCTGAACAATAAGAGATTGGCCTAGATGATTGTGGCAGCTCCTCTAATGTCTTCTTCTACGCCCACGTTAATGAAATCTAAAATGACCAACACAGACAAGTAGACACCAGGATTCCCCGCTGAGTGCTGGCCCTGCTCACACCTCCATGTTGTGGCTGTGATTTACCCCCGCTCTGAGCCCTCCCACTCTGCTTCCAGACCCCTGACTTTGGAACTGTCCTGAGGGGAGGGCCTTCCCTTGAACCGGCTCCCTCTCCAGTTACCACCCTGTTCCTTTCCTTCCCTTCTTAACCAAGTTACCAAGTTTCTGGGAAGAATTGTCTCCATTCTCCGTCTGGCTACTCACCTTCATCCAATTGCGATCTGACCAGACCAGCAATAGTCACCAGTCACCAACCGACTGACAGATCGGATGGACACTTGTCAATCTTACCTGCCCTCTCTCCAGCACTGACACGTTTGCAGCCCTCTCCCTCCTCAGACTCTCTTCTCTCTGGTTCCCAAGGGACTGGTCTCCCTGAGCACGAAGTTAGGATCCTCTTCCTCTGCCTCCCCCACGAGTGCTGTTCCTCTGGTTTCTGCTCTCTCTCTCTCTTCTCTCCTCCGGGCTTTAACTATCACCTACAGGCTCACAGCTAATTCTCTGATTCCAGCCCCAGAACCATGTGCTAAGCCAGATGCCTGGTGAATCTTCCACTGGGCTGTCCTACAGGCCTCTTATGTCCAACGCATTCAAAATTGAATATATTCCATTCTTCTGCTCCTTCTGTAAACCTTGTCTCCAGAAACTAAATCCAAGGTGCCTTCAGCTCCATTTTCTCCCTTATACTCTTGTTCAAAACCAGGGACCAGGTCGTATCCATGGCACCTTCTACGCATTCCTTGAACCCACACCCTCCTTCTTGCTCCAGACCACTGCCTCAGCTCAGGCAATCAGCATCTCCTCCCTGAACTCTTCCCAGCGGCTTCCTAACTGGCGTTCCTCCCTCTAGATCTGGTCACGTCTGCTCTATCCCTCACAAGGCTGCAACACGATCGTCCTGAAATGCAAGGCCAGGCGTGTGCCCTCTCTGCTTAAAAGACTTCCCCGACTTCCGATCACCACCTACTTCTCCAGGCCCTCGCCTTCCTCTTCAGGCACATCTCCTGACACCTCCAACCTCACTCATTATCTTAAGGAACACGGAACTCCTGCTAGCCCCAAACATGTCCTTGCACGTGCTGTCCCCATCTTCTTGTCCACTAGCAAACTCCTGTTCATTCTCCAAAACCCCATCAGGTGGCTTTCCCTTGTAAGAGTCTTTCGAGCCCTTTCTTTCCCTCCCATCTTGAGTTAATCATTCCTTCCTCTAATCTCTTCTGATCATACTGTATTGTCTTTTTTTTGACATGCCGGTAATTGACTTCTCTGCTAAACAATAAGTTCCTCCAGCAGAGACCCTGGGTCCTTCTTCTCTAAGTCATCAGGGACTGCAGCACTGACGACCTCCAGAAATGCTTCTTGAACTAAGTTACGCAACCAAGATAGGACACTGTCTTCAAAAGATTTTGCAAATTAGTTATTTACGCACAAAAGGAAATGTGAAAATTCTCATTACCTAGTTATTAGCTGCGTTTTCCTTCCTTTTCTCTCTCTCTTTCAAACATTTCCTTTTCCCTAAATTCTGCACTACCTTGGAAAATATACAGAGTGTTTTCCCGAAAATAAGACCTAGCCAGACCATCAGCTCTAATGTGTCTTTTGGAGCAAAAATTAATATAAGACCCCGTCTTATTTTACTATAATATAAGACCGGGTCTATAATATAATATAATACCGGGTCTTATATTAATTTTTCCTCCAAAAGATGCATTAGAGCTGATGGTCTGGCTAGGTCTTGTTTTCGGGGAAACATGGTATTATCTCTAGTTCTTCCTTTTTATCTTCATATATACATTTTTTCTAAATCAGACTTCAAGCTCACTTCGTTTCCAACATTAGCACACAGGAGCCTAGATCATTTGCTGATATCCTTGTAACACTCCTACCCCAACATTTAACCACCTGGCCTAATGTCCCTCCTCCCCATTGCCTCATCTCTGGCTCCAGAGAAACTTCTGGTGTCCCTCATTGACCTCACCAAGTTTTAAATCACAAGTGACAACTCTACATAAAATTCTAAATTCAATCACCTGCTAATAAAAAAAATGGGTACTTCTGCCCTAACAAAATATGTTCATTTGCAATTATGTTCTTGATCCCCCCTGAAGAAAGAAATTTTGCTGCACCAAATGCAAAGCTCATCGCACTGCCTTTGCAACACAGACTAAACGACCTGCCGAGGACCACGTCGTCCAGGTGACTTGGCCAGTGGAGAATTCTGCTGTATGGAGAATGTGTTCTCACACTCACTGAGCAGTCACAGGACCTTCCTGTGTGCCAGGCCCTGGCTGGACACTTTACGTGCACCATCTCGTTTAATCCTCAGAGTACCCTAGGAGGCGGTACCATTATTATTAGGGTTCCTTGCTACAGGTGAGACATGCAAGCCTGCAGAGCTTAAGGGACTCACCAAGAGGACAGAGTTAGTAATGGAGAGCCAGCCCTACAACCCTGGCATCTTCCTCCTTCCAGCCAGTGTTTCCCACACCCAAGAAACGGTAGACCTTAATGTATATTATAAAGGTTAGAGTAAGAACACTGGCGACTTCAAAACGGCAGGAACAACATGGCTCACACTCAGACAGCTGTTTGGGGCTGGGATTCCTCCCCCTACCCCACACCAGCATATCCTAAGCCGCCAGCAAGGCGATGGGTTCTGGAAGATGTTTACTACAAAAGGCGTCCCCTGTGTAAACCACTGTACTAATGTCCCTCCTTTTATGTAGGACAACTCTTAGCATTGACATGCTGCTAAACTAAGAAAGGGTTTGGCAGATGCCTTGGGGAATAAAACCGTCAACTCTCAGTTCTCCAAACAAAGACGCCCCTGTACCAGAGAACTAACTGTCTCCTCATCTGCTGGACCCTTGCCCAACAAAATCTCCAAAGACACCACTTCCCACAGCCCGGGTCCAACCAATGGGAGAGGGGAGGAGCTGCAATAAACTGGAAGGAATAAAGTTGGAAGAAGATGGCTCGGTCATAAAGACACATGAAGACTGGGTTTCCCATCAGTACGAATAGCATTTGCCCCTAGATGAGTAAATGTTCTATGGGCCATTGTTTGCCCTTTTACAGAATTAAAGACAATGTGCAAGCTAGCTCCAGGGGACATGTGACCAGAAGTAATGACACGGAGTTAGGGAGTGGGAAAATTTTGACAAAAAGCGGGCCAGGAAAGCCCACCAGTAAAGATACCATTGGTAAGCATCCCACTGAATAAAGCAGTTTTCTGAAACTCCATGCAGAAAATCGCAGAAAGGACAGTGCAATTATCTACTTGCTACAAAACAGATTTGCCGGAACCATTCTGAACCCTGGGGCAGAGGTGAGAAGACAGTTGTGGCAGATTGTTAAAATAATGAATTGCGCCTCGTCGTATCCACATCCCTTTAATGTGAAGTTGCCACACTGCCCATTAAGAGGTAGAATCTGTTTCTCCATCACTTGGACCTGGACTGACCTTGTGACTTGCTCTGGCCAATAGAACGTGACAGAATATCATGCAAGTTCTAGAGCCTGGGTCTAAAGAATCCTGCAGCCTCCCAGCTTGTCCTTTAAGAAATCTGAGTTCCCATGTGATGAAAAGCCCCATCTAGCCTACTAGAGGATGGCAGGTCACACAGAGGAGAACCAGGGGGCCCTAGAGGGCAGGCAGCACAACGGCCAGGCCTGGTACTGGCCCTCTTGGACTCCCCAGCCCTGTCACGCTGTCAAATGACTACTGCTGCGACCATGATCCCAGGCAAGATTACAGAAGAACAAGCCAGAATGTTCCATAATATTATAAAAGGTAAGTTGTTGTTGCAAGTCGCTAAGTTTGGGGGTAGGTTGTCATGCAGCAATAAGTAGTGTCACGGGAGCAGAAGGGGACGTCTTCGTCCCTCCAGGGCTGCAGGGAAGCTGCCCTGCTCCTACCTAGCTGCCCATCACACCTGTGCTGCTTCCTTGCCCATCTCCCGCTGACGGGTTCCGGGTACGGTTAATGAGGAACTATTATTTCATGGGTTTGGTCCATGGGCTTCCACTGGTCTATGCTGATAAAATGGTTTACATTGACAACAGTGCTAAGGACAGTTATCTCCTGAAGGGGGAAAGCGCTGGCATTATGAGCTAGAGATCACAGGGAAAAAAAGAGATTTTTTTTCTTTCCTTTTTTTTTTTTTTTTTTTTTTTTTTTTTACGGAAAACAAAAAAGAAATGCTGGTGCCAGGAGATAGCAGACACTGAGAAGGCAGTGCAGTTCCTATATCCCATTAGTAGTCATTTATCCAAAATACCCTACATAGTAGATACTTATAGATTTCTCCTTAATGAAGTGACCACCGTATTTGTGAGTAATGGAAATTTCTTCCCTCACCTTGTCTCCAGCACTGCAGATTTCTCTGCCTCCTTTGACTCATTCATTAATTTATTCGTTTAACAAATATTCATTGAACACCTACTCTGTGGCAAGCACTGTGCTGGATGCTGGGGCTAGAAGAGAATGAGATAGTCCCTCTCCTCAAAGATCTCAGTCTAGTGAGGGAGAGGGGAATGCAACAGATAAGTGTTCATACATTTATAATAATAATTAACAGATAAATTATAAAGCAACACAAAGAGTCATGACAGCTACGGAAACAAGACTTAAGGTCCAAGCTTCTCACTTGGACCAACTCAACATACTCTCAGTTTATTGGTCTCTTCATTACAACACGTTGCCTGTTGCATCTTCTGACAAAGAGCCCGGAGAAGAGTAAAGAGAACATGTTACTCACTCCTACACCAGGTGTTCCAAGATGCTAACTTAAACCAAACGCTGCCCATTAGAGCTCTGGAGTGCAGGATGGAGATCATAACCAAATCAGCGGTGTGGCCACAGGAACAACGCCCCCAATCACTTGGGATGCTAAGGTTTAGAGGATCTCTCCCATGGTTCTGTGACCTCATCAATAGGATGCTTTCAGCAGCCAAGGAGCCCTGGGTAAATAGTTTCCCTTTCACTCCCAAGAACGGTGTGTCTCCTTAATAAATGGTTATCTTTGACCTTTACGGACATAGACACTCATGAAATGGATTGTTTCCCTCTTTGCTGGGACTGCTAGGAAGCACAGGGCAGGATTTGTTGCTAACCCCAAGAAGTGTACAAGACTATGGCATATATTCTGAATACTAAATTGATTTCAAACTTCAACCTAGTTACCTACCTTTATTTTTTCTCCCCCTATGCTCAAATTTCCTCACCATTTGTTTTCTTTTTATCTTGTGTGTATATATATATATATATATATATATGGAATCACCTCAAATATTTTTTCAATGGTTAAATAAACAAACAAATAAATAAATAAACAAATAGCAAACAAGCTGGTTTTAAGAGGAGATGGAGAAAAAGTAGCAGGAGAAAAAATATTTGCACGGTGACTCTTTTAACTCAAGGTTGGAAAGATCTACAAAACAAGGACTAGCAGGGGAAAACTTCAATACATAAAACACTTGTATCGCCTAAAAGCAGGGGCAGTATTGACAATATTTAACACCTGGTCCAGCATAGCACTAACTCACCAAAGCAGATCCTACCGATACCAGCCGTAAGTAACGGGTCTGGCCATACTTAGGGGTACCGACAGTCATCAAATGTGACCAGCAGGCAGGAGACCTGGGTCTTTGTTCTCACTCCGCCCCCAACTACTAGTGTGCCCTCAAGCTGTCTGGAGCCTCGATTTCTTCACCTCTGAAGTGAATCCATGATTCAGCACCCTCCCAGCTAGGATACAGTCTAGCTTCCAATAAACCAAACCTCCTCTACGTAGAACTGGTAAATGCCATCATGCCTACACCATGCTTTAGAAGATTCCCCTACCCACTGGAAATTTTCCACCGAGCCTCTAAGTTATTATCCTAGCCAACCTCCCGATAATGTCCCCTTTCCAGTTTGCTGCTTGTAACACTAGGACATGAAGGAACACCAGCTTCACAATGGGATTCAATCTTATTAGCGGGAACTGATTAGATTAGATTTCACTGCAGCCCAGAGGCCACTGTATTTCAAGGACAGACATGCCAACTGTGCTAGCAGCCTGCAGAGTCCCACTCTCTGCAGACCTCTAGGAATCCGACCCACGCGTGCAGCAGGCACAGTAAAACACACATGAGGCATAAGCATAGATTCCAACCTTGAGAAGGTGTTCCGGGCGTAGTGCATGATGCTGTCAAAGTCGTACGTCTCTCCCAGAGAGCTCACTTCCCCAGCTTCCATTTTTAAGAAATTATACTCCTGACCTGTGACACAACACTCTGTTAAGGCCTTTGAAAACCAAGGCAGGCACCTGAAAGGAGGCAGAGGGGGGAGAAGGAGGGCCCATAGCAACTTCCGAGAGCTCTGTTAGCCGGATCAGTCAAATAACTGGGCTGGTGGTGGTTCTTGTGGCTGTTTCTAACAGATCGGACATTTGAAACGTAGAATAAGCCCTAGCTATTCTCACAACCCCACCACCCCACACCCCTCCCCAAATGCCACTCCAAATTCTTAAACTAAGTTTGCAGACAGGTTACTTTTCAATCTGATTGGGGGAAAAAAATCTCTGCTCTTGCTACTGAAGGAGCAAAAGAAAACAAGTCAGAATTAAGTTCAGTCCCACATAGTTCACAATTCAGACTCCTGAAAGCATTTTTAAAGCAACTGTATTACTCAACCAGCTACTTTCATGTTCAATATAACTTCTGTATAAAATAATTTAACATGAGAAAGTATTTTTTTTAATCTAGACACTTTATGTGCTTTGGGGCAGAATATTTCTAGGCAGAAACACTGCTTTTACATGTACTCCTGTCCTAATTGCATTTCAGTTTCAAAAAAGATGTGTTCCTAAGTTAGCAAAAATGACTCTCAGATAAGCACCAAGGGAACTCTTTTTTTGACTTATCAGCTTTGATGCTGCAACAGTACTCTGGTTGATTCTGTTCCTTTTAGGAAATGGAGTTGGATTTCATCATCATTTACAACATGGAAAGTCGTTTTGCTTCTGTTCTAACCTACACGCTATGGAAAATGACCTCTCAGGAAGGGCCACAGATGGATAGTGGCAGTACTGGTGACAAACCCTGCACAACAGGATCACTGCTGCCATACTTACAAATGAGCATTGGTCAGTTCCCTGCAACCCCTCTTTACTCCCACCTGACCCCAAGGATGCCACCTTCCTTGGCCTTTAACTTCCAGACTCCACACAGGCTCCTTACCTGGCTGGATGTTTTCTCTGATGATGGTGACATGCTGGTCTCTGTCTGGCCGGGTATGTTCGTGCCAAAACCCAACCACGTGGCCCAGCTCATGAGCCACAATGCCAAACTTGTCACAGTTTTTCCCAATGGATATGGCCTGTGGGCCTCCTCCTCTTCGCCCAACATAGGAACAACAGCTGGACAATTGCAGAAATAGCCGGGTCAGGTCAGGGAGTAGCAAGAGTCTAATGTCCCTCACCCCCCACACCCGTGTGTGTGTGTGTGTGTGTGTGTGTGTGTAAAATAAACACAATTTTAGAGCTGAAAGTGCTCTGCTTGTCCAACTTCCCTCCAAATATAGAAAAAACCTCCAAAAATGATTCTTGACCGTTTTGATGGTCATGGATCCACTGAGAATCCGAAGGGAGATATGGCCTCTCTTCCTAGAGTAAAGCAGATAGCCTCCCCCACTGAGTCTCTGCTGGACCATCACTGATGACAAGGCAAAGAGATGGGGAAGGAGGCAGCCGAGCTTGTGTAAAGCATAAGTCTTGGTCCCATTATCAGAGCAGCCTGTGGGATGGCTCTCCTTCTAGGGACAATTATTTTTTCAAATAATATTTATTCATTATTCCTAACATTGAAAGGTATAAAAAATAAATTAAAATGGCTCATAATCCCCCCACTCAGATAACCTCTATTAAACATTGATGTACAATATTTTCTCTTTCTCTCTCTCTCTCTCTCTCTGTAAATCAAGGATCTATCTTTTCTATGCTACCTTGGTGACTTTTTTTAAAAACAAAAGAAATGCATGTTAAATTGTGCAGATGCCTTTTTAGCATCTATTGAGATTTGACTATGGCTTCTCTCCCTTGACCTATCAATATGGTGAATCATGGAAATAAATCTCCTAAAGTTGAACTAGTCTTGTATTCCTGAGATATACTTTCTTGGCAGCCCACTCTTCTATTCTCATACTGCTGTATCCTTTGTGTCGATGTGTTAGTTAGGATTGCCATTCGTAAGTTAGATGAGTCTATAATTTTCTCTTTTTTGGGTGCCATCTTTGTCATTTTGGGGTAGCTTTGCCATGATAATTCCTCAAAAGTAATTCGGAAAGAAGTGTTCTTTTTCTATGCTCTAAAAACCTTAAATAGTACAGAATAATCTGTTTCTTGAAGATTTGAAAATATTCATCTGTGAAATTCTGAGTTGGTGCTTTGGGGGAGAGACTTTTTCCCTCGATTTTTCAGTTTCTTTCAGTGTTACTGGTCTGTCCTAGCTCGTTATTTTTGTTTTGAAGTCATTCATATTATCCAAATTTCCACATTTCTTGCCGCAGAGTTTTGCAAAATATTCTTTTATGATTCTACTGCATCTGTGGCTGTTTCCCCCTTTTTCATTTCTGATTTTGTATATTTCTGCACTGTCCCTTTTTTGTCTTGGTTAGACCAACAAGTAGTTTATAGTTTTTTGTTTGTTTGTTTATTCAAGGAATTCACTCTTCAATTTATTAGTCCTATAATGTGTTACCTTGTCTATTTTCTTGTGCTCTCATTTGGTTTATTTTGTTGTGGTGGTGGTTTTTATGTATGTGTTTATTTTGCTAACTTCTTTGAATATTTCATTGTCATTCTTAATTAGTGATGTGAATATCTGAAGCTGTGGGTTTTCCTCTGGACATAGCTTCAGCCATATCTCTTTAATTCTGAACTGTAGGCCTTTCATTATCTAGATATCTTATGATTTTAATCCAGACTTCTTTATGACCTAAGAGTTGTAAAAAAGGGGAAGCTTTTAACTTACCAGGTTATACAAGGATGTTTATTCTATTTTTTGTTATTATGTCCAGTTTCCGTGCTTTGTGATCAGAAAAATTTTGATGCTATTTCTGCCTTTCAGAATTCATTGAGGTGAAAAAAAAAAGAATTCACTGAGGTGTTCTTAATGCTTAATAAATGGACAATGTCTAGAAACGTTCAATAGGCACTTAAAAAAAAAGATGTGTTATCAAGTTATAGAATCTGATAGACCCATCAGGTCCACTCTATTAATTATATTTTCTAATCCTCTACAAATCTCTACTTATTTTTTGGTTAAATTGACAGTGATCTATGTGCATTGACAGAAATAAAATAGGGAAACATGTTGCTGGTGTTTCTGTCAATTTCCCCTTGAATTCCCTGCGGCTTGTTTTATGATTCTTCTTAATGCTATGCTATTGATGCATAAAGATTTATGACAGTTATATTCTCACTGTAGCTTGTACCCTTTCTCATTATGAAGTGTCTCACCTTTTTTTAAAATACTTTAAAAACAAAACGAAAAAGACCTTGTCTATAACTAAAATTGTGATCCCAGCTTTGTTTTTGTTAGCATTTGCCTATATGCCTTCTTTCCTTTTAAACCTTCCTGGGTCATTTTCTTTAGTACACAGCATGTTGTTGGGTTTAAGTTTTGGAACCAATATAGAAACATTTCTCTGTCAATAACAGAGTGCATCACACTTATATTTTTTGGCATAACAAGTAAGTTTAGGCATAATCCAGTTATCTTATTGTTTATTATATTTTCTTGAAGAAATCTGCAACCCCATAAAATTACAAGCAGAATTTTGCATATATGTACATCCATCACGAAGGAGCCCATAGCGTCATCAGATTCTCAGTGGGGTCACTGATCCAAATTGGTTCACAATCACTTCTCCATATGAAACCCCACCCCCAATTCCTACAACTGCTCCCATGACCGGAGGTCCAGACCCCTTGTCTTCCTGGAATCTTCCTCTTGACCCACCTACTTTATCACTGGATTGTGAGTTCACTGAGGGCAAGGGAAGTTTCTAACAAATCCGGGGCTCCTATATATTATAGCTCATTGGAAATACTTGGCTGTATAGAGAAAATTCAAGGCTCATGAGCCATCAGCTTTGTCTGTCTCTGATTCCATTGAGATGGCCTTGCTTTTTACTTACCCACAGGTTCTATAACTGAACACAATAAAGCTTTCTTCATCCGTCCTCTCTATGAAGGTCACACAGGTGTGCTTCTCCCAGTGTCTCATGGCCTGCTTAAAAATGGCCCTCTGGCTTCCTGAAATGACAAGGCAAGTGTTCATTACTTCCTCCATGGGCCCATGTCTTCCTTAGATACTTCCTGAGATCCTAGCTTGAGACAAAGCTTGTTCCAATGATCCACAAAAAAAAAAAAAAAAAGCTTGTTTGGGTGACCCAGAGTAGAAATGCACTAGGAATAAAAATTTATCTTGCTAAGAATACAATGTAACTTTCCTGAATTGCCAAAACTTAGAGAGTAGGAGTTTGTGAATTGGAAGAGAGGATGAAAATAGATTTTCAAACTATCCCGGGTTTCCCCACTTCTCCTTTGTATTGAAAGAACTTTTCGAAACTTTAAAAAAATCTTACCCAGGTTATTCAATTTGGAAATTTCAGGCTTTTGAAGCACTTCATTCCACACCTTCATTTTATTTTATACCTAGAGGAGGGTGTTCCTATATGCTCTGAGAATTCTTTTTTCGTATACGTTCATACTACTTTTACATGGGGGTTCAGTGTTTTCTGGAGTATCCTTGAGCATGATTCCCTATAAGCCCTTTGAAAACAGGTAAGTTTCATACTTTCTCTGAACCTGTCTTCATTATTTCCTTGATTAGAAATGTGTTGAGAAAACAATGAGTAAATTATCTGGGAGCAAGAATAAAGTAGTTGTAACCTCCAGGCTGATAGTTATGGATATGCAATAAGTATTCTTTTCAAAATCTATCAATCTGAGAAACAAAAGACTATTTTGATTTTGCTAGAAGCAATGAGAAGACAATAGTTGTGTGGGAAGTACAAAGGATGGTTGGGGCTGGGGTCTGAATTCTAGAGTGACCTTGTTGCAAAAAACCCACCCACCCAACCACTGGGGAGCCTCCCCTCAAAGTCTAGGAGATATGGGTGTGGTGTCACGTTGTCCCTGAAAACATTCCTGTAGAAGAAAGAGTAACTTAGCTGTTCACTTTTTTCACATCTTGGTACTTTTTGTTCACATTGTTTACCGCTCAATCACTCACCAAGATAGCAATCCTACTAATCATGGAACAACAAAGATCTCTGTGTAAACAAAGTTCGCTCTACAAAATCAGTCCATTGATAAAGGCAATATAAATCTTTAGTCAGAAGAGTACACCAGGTAAGAGCGAACAGTAAGGATAAGTGTTATAAAGACTATAAAGCAAGGTGCTTGGAGAGAGTAGCTGGTTGGGGTATCAGGGAGTCAAAGAAGGCCTTTCTGTGGACATGTCATTTGATCTGAGACTCCCACGGTAAGAAGACAGCCAAGAGAAGATCTGGGGAAAGAACACTCTGGGCAAACAGAGGGACAGGTGCAAGTGTGCTAAGGCAGGAATGAGGTGGGCACATTTCAGAAAAGGAGGATGACAGGTGAGGCTAGCGCCGTGGGACTAAGGAGGAGAGAGGAGAGAAGGGTACAACTCTAGGTGGGAGGGGCAAGGGCTGCCTGGAGGATGGCTCCTGGGTCAGGAGTTGCAGTTCATTAGTGGCCATGGGAAACCCCTGAATGACTTACATATTTTAAAGATAATAATACCAATAGCAAATAATTACTAATTACTATGTACGAGGCACCGTTCTAAGTGCTTTATCTAAATGACTTCTCTAAATCTCAAAACAACCCTATGGAGTAGAAAATATCCCCATTTACAGAAGAGGGAACTGAGGCACAGAAAGGTTAAGTAACTTGCCCCAGGGCAGACAACTGGTAAGTGCTATAGCCAGGATTAGACCCAGGAGGTCTGATGATGTCCACTGGCCCATTCTGGTGGGGGTGGGGGCAGTCCAGGGTGCTCCTCCAGGCCGAGAACACATAAGCCTTCTTTCTGCTGGGAGGGCTTTGCTGACATACCCACTGTGCAAACCCTGTTTAGCCTTCAAGACCAGGGTCATATGTCAGCCCCTACGTAAAGCCTCCAGGACCAGGTGACCACTTTTGGGGATGTAGCCCCAGTAGAGACTGCAGTTTCCCCCTTAGTGCACTTCCCCGCACAGGCACGAGGAAACATTAGCAGGTAGGACTGCTGTGACCTCCACATCTGCTCAATCTCACTTTAGTCCTTCCTGGGAGGACTAAGTCAGCCTAGGGAGACAAAGCGCCCAGCCCCAAAGCAGGCCTCATCTGAGGCGACTGACCGGTGAAATTCCCTCCAATGACATAGGGGATGACGCCCCCAGGCCATATCCTCTCTGTCCTTGAGGTTGTGGCTCTTCGGACACGGGGAGAGAAGGTCTCCGCTCTGGCATTCGAGGTCCCAAGGCTCTGTGGAAACATGGCATTCTCCTTGGCATCTGCAAGAGAGTCACACTGTTATTTACTTTGCTTTTAATTCTCCCTAGTCATTATGGTTAAGATTGTATTATCCATGAATCCATTAAAGGGAGTGTTAAAAACATGTTTCAAAGAGGGCATGTGGTCTGTTCAGGGATTTGCACCCGTGGGTGGTAGTTTTCCAGACGGGGCAACAGTAAGTGTGATAAGTGTACCAGGCCTATGATAGGAGTAGGTCTGGTTTGTTGTGCGCCCAAGGGCAGCCTGTGGCCCACAGAACTAAGTGGGCCCTGACAACTCACAACTCTTTGGGATGGAGCCAAGTTAGGGGTGTATGCTCTTCTCGGAGCCACAAATATTTGAGGGAATGAAGTGAGTGAATTCCCTGCCTTGACCAAATTCCATCAGTGTTGCAAATTTTTAAAATAATTTGACCACTTTAGCAAATAAAGTGAACCAGTCCATGATGCTGGGAAAAGAAACTCTGTAAGATAAAACCCTGGAAAAAGCAGAGGCTCATAAAATCTCCCAGCTCTTCCCAATCTCTCAGTGCATCTGGACCTTTAAGAAAGGACTGTGGGAAAGAATGGCTCCATGAAAGGTTCTGAGTCAGGTATGGCTCCTGGAAATAGCAGAGAGAGACAGGTGGGGGTAGAACTGCTTTAAACCTGCAGCAACCAAATAATTGAATCCACATTCATTTTATTTGTCATTCAGACAATTGAAGGTTTCCTTTTCAGTCTGCTTACTTAGAATCTCTCATTATTCTCAGCTGAAGTATTTTTATACTTTTTCCCCTAAAAATAAGCTTTTGGTTTTCTTGATTCTTTTCATTAATTTTATTTACCTTATGATTTCCTTCTATTTTCGTTTCCTTTTCAGTTTTTTTCTTTTTCAAAAAAATTTAGATATAATTCACACACCAAAATGTCACCTTTTAAAGTGTACAATTTAGTGTTTTTTAGTACATTCACAAAGTTGTGCAACCATCATCCTATAGAATTCCACAACATTTTTATCATCCCCAAAAGAAATCTTGTATCCATTCATTAGCAATCACAGCCCATTCCTCCCTCCCCCCGTCCTTGGCAATGAGTTATCTACTTTATATCTCCATGGATTTGCCTATTCGGGACATTTCATATAAATGGAATCATGCAAAATGTGGCCTTTTGTGTCTGGCTTCTTTCACTGAACGTGTTTTCAAGGTTCATCCATGCTATAGCACTCATCAGTACTTCATTCTATTTTATGGCTGAATAATATGCCATTGTAGGCATATACCACATTTTGTTTACCCATTCCTCAGTTGATAAACATTTGGGTTGTTTCCACTTTTTTGGCTGTCATATATAATGTTATGAACATTAATATGCACACTTTTTGGTGGCATGCTTTTTCAGTTCAGTAAATGGCAAAAGTAGAATAGTTGAGTCATATGGTAACTCTACTCTGTTCATTGAGCTATGTGTTTATCCCAAAATATTGTTTATTTGCTGTTAAGGCCCCAAATTAGTCACTATTATTGATGATTTGTTTGTTTCTAATACAGATTTTTATCTACCTTATATTCATATTGCTCACTGCTACTTCTTGCATCCCAAACCTCCCTCCTGGAAATGCATCTTTTATTATTCTTTCATGATGATAACAAACACTTAGTTTATTTTATACTCACTCTTTATTTTATCTTTGCTGATTTATTTTACCCTCACTCTGGCAACACAGTATAGCTGGAAACGTACAGAATTCTAAGTTGAATGATATTTTCCCCTCAGCACTTCAAAGACAGTATTCCAACGTCTTTTGGTCTTTATTGTTGCCAATGGGAGGTATCCTTTTAGTTTAATGGTAATTCCTTCCCCCATTATCTGTCTTATCTTTAGTTCTATTTTCCTTCTTTTGTTCTTTGTCTTTGGTGTTCCTCAGCATCATTATAATTATCTAGATGTGGATTTGTTTCAATTCTCTGCAGGAGACTCAGTACAATTTTTGAAATTTCACATCTTCCTTTAATTTTGAAAAACCATCATTCCATAATGACCAGTGCCCCCTCCTTCCCAGCTTCTCTATAGGTGTGCTCTCATTTTCTAGAATTCCTATTGATTATACATGAGCAGCTTCATTTTATTCCCCATGTCTTTTTACCTTTTTTTTTTTTTTTGCATTTTCTGTCTTCTTCTCTCTCAGTAGTAAAACTTGCATGATTTTCTCAGATCTATTTTCTACTTCACTAATTCTCTCTTCAGTTGTGCTCAATATAATATTTATCCCATTCCAATTCCAATAAATATGGTTATCATTTCTAGAAGCCCTATTTAGTGGTTTCTAAATTTGCCTGTTCTTTTTTTTTTTATTATTATTGTTTTGTTTTATTTTTCTCCCACGGTAGTGTCAAATTCTTCCCCTGGCTCTTTAGTCATTTTATGTATACTTATTTAATCTCCTTCAGATTTTTCTATTATTTCTACATCTTGGGGTACTAATTCTCCAATTTATTGTCTTTGCTGATTCTCCTTCATGGATTAACTTTTTGTGTTTCTAATGTTTTTTATTTAAAGTTCATTTTTAGGGAAGGTTACTCCTTTCTATAGGAGTCCATATAGCCTCAATCATGAGTATGACTCTGTTTTTCATTTTTTGGGTTCTTGGAATTATATGGCTCCTGGATCAATTTTTGTGTTAATTTCTAAGTTTAGGGTTCCGATATATAGGAAATGTAATTTGAGAACTTATACCATTATGAGGAATAGGCTTTGAAATTTAGTTTCTCATAGAAGATATCCACCCCACCCCCACTTACAGGCTAGGAAAGATAGCAAGATTTCTTGCTACGTCTCTCAACCACTAGGCAGTTTCTCTAGCCTTTTTTTTTTTTTTTTTTTAATGAATAGGAAACCCTTTGAGGGTGTTCATTTTATATAAGATCTCAGTCTCAACTTCCTGCCACACATGGGACCAAGGCCACATCTCCTGGACTTATGTAGTTGTTACATGGGTATTAAAACATCAGCTCCCTGTTACCCAAATCCTGGCTCAGTTTCAATGCCTTCTGCACAGTCTTGCCACCATCTAAAGCTTAGTTCTGTGTTTTCATGTTCCCTATTCTTTTCTGATCATGGCAATTTCTGTTTCCTTCCTTTGAGCTTAATTCTGTATTTTTAATTTTGGATGAAGGGAAGGTTTTATTTGCATACATACAAATATATGTATGTAAATATACTATATATTTTAATATAAACGTATATGTAAATATATATATATATACACATACATATACATATATATTTCCCCCCAGCAGTTCTATGTTTGTATAAGGGTCCCCTACTCATTCAACTGGTCATATTGCCAGAACCAGAAAGTTGGCATGTAATATAGTTTTAAACCTGAAGATAATTGTTTTACTGCTAGGATTTCTAGATCGGAAGTCATACACTTGTAGCTCTTGGGATAATCCCAACCCACAGATGTGTCTTGTTTGGCCTGGACACTTTTGGCCCACATTGTGTTTTTTTTAAAACTCTCACTTTAGAAGCCAACTTTTAAAAATCAAGGGATTTCACATAAGGATCCAGATTTTCTAGTTTTTCTTTAAAAACGGAAAGATCTGCAACAGTGGGGCCACCTCCCGTCATTAACAACCCACTGGAGTGAAGTAGCACCTGCTCCCCATGGTCAGGTCACATGTTTTCCCAGTTGCCAGAATCTCTCTCCCACTTCACATTGTCCCATCCAGCCTGTGTCATCCGTTGACACTACCTGCTTGGCCTCTACAGATATTCTAATTTGCCATCTCAGCCCTGGACTACAAATGGAGTTGCCCCAATAGACTGGTAGCTCCATGGAGTCAGGAACTGTGGCTGGCTTGTTCACACTCTAGTCACACCTAGCACTTTGCCTGGTTGGTGGTAAGCATTCAGGGCTTTTGTATTTTGAATGAATTAATGAAAGGATGGACGAGTTGTTCTAAAAATAAACAGTCCAACAGTCCAAACAATTCTGTGACAAAAACCTCTTCAAAATGTTGGCAGCCCCAACGCCCTTAATGTTTAAACCCTGAGAAGCATCACATCTTCAGTCATCGCAGGCAGCAGTGCAGCAAGTGGAAGTTTGTTATTCATTCCCATATGGTTTTCAACAAGTCTCTTCATTTTCCTCTGCCTCCAACTCTCCTTTGGAGAATGGACCAAAATACTTCTCTCTTCGAGGGACTAACACTAAGACATACCATGTTTCTCAGACAAGTTGTGTTATATGTACATGTGATATGGTACTGCTAGGGCTGGTATGCAGCCGAGTCAGCATGGGACAATCTTAAGTGCACCTGGAAAGAGACCGAGGTGTAATTTCCAGAGATGGGTTATTGAATGACAGCTTCCCCATCGGTCCAGTGAGAAATCTAATTTGCCAAGGACTCAACACAGGAAGCATTTGCCGATTAAAAATATGTCTAAACAGATGTTCTGCTTAGCTTGGAAGAAGGATCTTAATGCAACTGTCATTATTGGATTTTCTTGGATTACTACTATCTGGAATCAGAATTCAAATAGAAGGATGTAATTATTTATTATGGCCAAGAGTTCTGCATTTGAAGAGGAGCTCCGGGGCATCTGAAAGGATTTAACACTCTGGGGGTGGGGTCGGCTGGGGGGATAAAGTCCATTTAAATTCTCTGGCTCTGGGAGTGGACCATGTCTTCTCTGAAAAAGCAGAGCGGCCGTAACTATTCAATGCTCCATTTCCAGCTGAAGGCACAGCCGTGTCATAAACAGAACCAGGCCTGACTCAGCCTTCTCAAGCAAGGAACTTCGAATTTTCAATTAGTCAACTGATCACTCCCACACTGGAAGTAAACACCCTGACATCCAACCATCTGCATCGCCCTCACCTCGTGGGTGATGGGCAAATTCGCACCTGGCCTGAGCTGCGCACTGCGGCAATCCTGAAAGACTAAAGAGCAGCTCCTCATTGAAAGGGGAGATGGTGACTTATTCTGCATAAGTGGCTCCCAAACCTGGCTGCACATTTGAATCAACTGGGGAGCTTTTAAAAAATTCTGTTCTGAGATTGAGACTCAATGGGCCTTGAGTAGAGTCCAGGCATCAGTAGTTTTTAAAGCTCCTCGGGTGATTTGAAAGCACGGGTAAGTTTGAGAACCACTGATATAGTGCAAAGGTTAAGAGCAAGCACTTTGGGGTCCAGGACTTCAGCTAAGGATGAACACTGCCATTTGCTACCTGTGTGACTTTAGACAGGCCATCCTGCCTTAAGCCTTCCTTCCTGCTGCATGGCGGTGTGGTGTTGTGGGCACTGAACCAGGTAATGAAAATCAAACGCCCGCCATGGTAAGGGCTCAATGCAAGTTGCAGTAATAACCATCAAGGTCTGCACTTGGCGACAGGCTAGAAAGAATGCCTGAAGTTAGGCTCAGCAGTTACCCCCAGACACGCTGACACTCGGGGTTTCAGCACTGAGTGGTGCTTTGCATCCAAGTTTGTGGGATACCTGTTCTGTGGCGCAACCAGATTCCATTATTATTTGCTTCAGCAAAAGCCTTTAGGGACTGTTACTGAAAGTGAAATGTCCATTCTCTTTTATGAATATGGTTCTGGAAATCGGGCTCTAGCAAAAACAGTCACAGCTTCATTTGTGGAGCAGTTACACACTCCATTTCATTAATCCCATTATCAGCCTTGAAATGCAAGCTGAGCTCCCATCTCCAGGGGAGGGAGGCTCCTCAGACCAAATGGTCTGCCAGGAGGATGCTGAGTGAGCAATTCTCTGAGCCCCCCAGCCCTCCCCCAGAGCTGGAAGCACAAATCCCCACCGTCAGGGCTGAGGGGAGCCACATAATGCCAGGAAAGAAACCGGCCGCTGAAGCCCACGGGCCGGGGGCTTCCCTCAGATCCTTTCTCCTACTTGGGCGGTCTCTTTTTCTGGGGGTGGCAGAAGGGGGGCAGGTTGTGATCAAAGGGGAATCTGAGATTGACACAACTGGTCTTATCTTTGATTCAAACAAAACAAGAAACACCCAAGTTGGCGCCTACCAGTGTTCTGGAGGGACAAACGGATGGGAAGGCGGGAGGGGGACAGGCCAGGGCAGCCTGCCCTCACCTCATCTTTGAGGTCTTTGAGGTCTCCTTCCTCCCTCAGGATGCCCTGGGTGCTTAAAGACTTGCTTGTCTCCTACTGTAAAACAGAGTGCAGGATGGTCTGGCCTTGACATTAGCCTCTTCAAACAAAGCAGGGTCATTTGAGGGGCTGTAGACAATGGATTTAGCCAGCTTTAGGGGTGCGGGACATGGTGGGTGGGGGAGTGCTGTCATTATCCTCCTTAAAAATAACCCAAGAGAGCCTCTTGTTGCAGAGTGGGCACCATGCACAACCCCACCAGAGGCAGAATTTCAATGGGCTGCAGAAGGCTTATCCCTTCCCGTCCCCCTTAATTGTGTTCCTGTGCAGCTGTTGAACAGCTGTGGGATCCCAGTCCAGAGGTGGACGATGCACTTTCAATACTGGATAATATAATTCTTATCCAGGTAAGGTAGAGGCAGCAAGGAAGAAGTGCAGGAGCTATATTCATGGAGCACCTTTTACATAACAGACACCTACCTGGCTATGCACTTTGTATAAACACTATTTCTAATTCTCTCCAAACCTCATATGAGGAATAAAATAACTTTTGCACAGTCATAGCTATTAAGTCACTGAGCTGGGATGCAATCCCAAGTGTGTCTGACTATCCAAGTTTATTTGGTTGGGTCATTTTTATACCCAAAAGACTAGTAAATATTAAAAACCCTGGCAATGCCTATTACTGGTGAGCAGATAAGAGGCAATGAGGGAATGCGGTACCTGGTCTCCAAATACAGCCACCAGCAAGCCCTCTCATCCCTGTGAGCTCCTGCCACTTCTCACATTAAGGGGTGGAATATATTAGTTTGTCCTCAAACCTGGGCTGGCCCTTGGCTTGTTGTGACTACTAGAATGTGACAGAAGTAAGATTCTCGGAGTTCTGAGTCCAGGCCTTAAGCAGACTCATGGCTTCTACTTCCTTCCTCTGGGAAGCCAGCTGCCGTGCTGTAAAATAATCTCAGGTTAGATGACTAAGTGGTGCAAGTCCATGTGGAGAGAGGAGCCACATGGAGGCACAACTGAAGCACCAGGGCTGTGGCTAAAGCTTTTCTGGGCCTCCCAGCCCAGCTCAGCTTCAAAGTGAATGTGAGTCTTAGAGGGATTTCCCATAAGATATTGGTGAGTGAGAAAAACATGAGACGTAAAAAACGTGTATTGAATACAATCCCATTTTTTAAAAATGGCAAAGCTTAAATAGCTATATATATGTTTATATGTTTTATATATGTTTATATATGTATATGTGTATATCTAGGTCCAGTGAGTGACCCCAGGCAACGTCAGCCGAAGGATCACGCCACTGAGCCCAGTCAACCCACAGAATCATGAAAGATAACAAATCACTCACTGTGTGAAGTTACTAAGTTTGGGGTAGTTTTCATGCAAGAATAAATCACTTAAATTGGAAAAGGAAAATTATATCTGGCATCTACCTCACGGCAATGTGATGGAAAGCCCCTCTGGTTTCATTCCCACACACTATGCTCCATTTTTACCAGTAGGTGCTGGTCATCTATGGCCAAAATGAAGTGCCACTGAGTCTACCAGATGTCTGGAGAGCCTGAAAATACATAAGTCAAAATACCCTTGAATAAACAAAGCAGATAAATACAGATTTTTAAAGGGGGTCTTACACTGGGTCCCAGAAACACACTGTGTGACTGAGAAACAAATGCACATTTGTCCATTGGTGGGAGTGGGGAGTGGGAGCTAAAGAACCTGCCTCTCTCTCCAAAAGAGGTCAAATTGATAAGAGGGGGATCAGAAACCCAGTGAAAAATGGGGAAAGGATAGGAAGAGGTGAGTCACAGAAGTGCACCCCCAAATCACTGGCAAAGGTAGGAAAAGATGCTCAATTCACCAGCAGTCAGAGAAATACAAATTAAGTCATAATAAGCAACTATTTACAGTATTAAAAATACTAATACTACCTAGTGTTAGCAAGCCTATGGGGAGAGGGTCACACTTGTAAGTTGCCATGGAAATGTGAATAGTTCCACCTTTTGAAACTCATTCTAGCAACATCTATTAAAAACAGTAAGTGTGTGAGGGTCTATGTTCAGGCATTTTACTGCAGCATTGTTGATGATGGCAAAAACGTGAAGTGAATATTAACTGACGAAAGAAGGATTGAATAAACTGTGGTCCATTCATACCAGGAATATTTTGCAACTATTCAAAAGAATAAACTGAAGTTGTAACAAGTATCTTAGAGGAGTTTCCCTTAAGATATTGGTGAGTGAGAAAAGCGTGATACGTAAAAAATGTGTATTGAATACAATCCCATTTTTAAAAAAAGACAAAGCTTATATAGCTCTCTCTCTCCCTCTACCTCTCTCTCTCTCTCTCTCTCTCTCTCTCTCTATATATATATATATATATATATATATATATATGTTTATATGAGTTTATATATGTATATATGTATATCTCTACATAAATGTATATGTAAATATATGTGCATGGAGAAAAAAATATGGAGGAGTGCAAAGTCATTAGCATGTATTACCTGGGAAAGGGTAGCAGGGTGATATTTAGAAAAATGAAGTGAAGGAGGTAGCCAATTTAAAGGAAAAAGGAAAAAAAAAAAGACAACACTAAAAAAAATGTATGTGATTATACCGTCACACTTATATATTCATGTGAATTATATGTATATATGCATTTGTGTGAAATTATGTAAATGTATGTATATGTGTGAAATATAAAATAATATTAAAGCAAAAACATAAAATAAAGAAACCAATGAGTTCTATGTCTTCCCTACATAGGCATACCTGAAACACAGGATTCTGGCATTTAAAAATTATTCCTTTCGCTCCGTGTTCATTTTGTGTAGAAGAAACGCCATTGCCAGCCTGGAGCCCTGATTGGCACAGAATGCAGGCCGGACAGAAGCCCAGGGCCGTTCTCTCCTCCAGCACAGCTTCTGAACAGGAAAAGCTTCTCCAAAAGGGAGATGCTTCCAGTGCGACGCCGCCCCATAGTTCCCCAAGCTAGAATCTCTTAGAACCGGGAGAGCAGGGGCATGTCTGAGTGTGGCTGTGCAGACAGGAGCTGGTGGGGCTTCCAGGCAGGTGTATGCTGATAGATGGCCTTGCTCACAGACAGCTACACCTCATTTGCCCCCTCCCCCAACAGCCCAAGGCATCTCTAATGTACACCCTCACCCCTAGCCCCCAGTCCAGCTTTCTTTTCCTTCCTTGCCTCCCGTGCCCACTTACTTGTTCTGTCAGACCCCTCGCTCCCCAAGCTTCATCAGCCCTCTTCTCAGCCCTCAGGGGCTTCAACTCACAAGCCAAGTGCTAGAGGGAAAGGTCAAGTACAGATTGTAGAGTTTAACTGAAGAGCATACAGTCCCTGAGAGAGCAAATGCCACCCTTCTATCCCTTTCTTTGGCAGCCAGCCCACCCCGTTCAACAAAAGGGCACACTCCCTCGTGCCCACAGACTTCAGCACTTCTCAGCTGAGATAAAAGGTATAATAAGAGGCTCCCAAAGCCAAGGGTATGGGGGAGGGGGAAATGAGGAGTGACTGCTTAATGGGTACGGGGGTCTCCTTCGGAGGTGATGAAAACATTCTGGAACTAGATGATGGCGACGGCGACACAACCTTGTGAGTGTACGTGACACCACTAAATTGTACACATTACAACGATACATTTTATGGTATGTGAAATTTACCAGTTTTAACAACAACAGAAAAGCAGGCACAGGACTGGTAGGGCCTCACATTACCCTTTCCAGCTTCGTCGCTGCTGGCATTCGTGGCTGTGGCATTCGGCCAGCTCTCGAATGACTGCTCTTCAAGTCCACCTGAAGGAAGGAAGAAGAAAAGGAATGTGAGGATGCATCAGCTTTCTTTGTACCAGTGCTAGGAGCTAAGGAAGCCAACCTGGCCACCTGGGGGATGAACAGGATGACCAGTAGATCAGTAAAGATTTGTTCAACAAGCGTTCATTGAACACCTACCATATGCTGGGCCCTGTTCAAGACACTAGGGCAAAAAAAGAACCTGCTTCTCTAGAACCATGCACATAATCCACAAATTATAAAAGTATCACTCTCCTTAGTCAATTCAAAGACACCTGAAGTCAAATATAAACAGTTAACAGGCAAATCCCAAAGTCAGCTTCATAAGAAAGCTCAACTGCAAAAAGGGCACAGAACCCCACTCCAGGTCTGGAGTCTCCTTGCTGTGGAATGAGGGAAGATATTATCCCCACTGTTGCTAAATACGTGATATGGTCAGTTACTGCTGCCTTGGCTTCAGTAGGCATTCTGGTTTCCTCTCTGGGGTGAGTCTCCTTTTAGAAACTGTTCTGTTTACTTTGTAAATCAGACTCTGCAGACATTGCCTCATTCAAGGCCAGTGACGCATGTATTCACTTGCTAGTAGCCATGATCTACAAGCCAGCTTCATATCCGTCCCCACCAGGAACATGGTCAGTCACCAACTATTATTAGACCCACTGTGAGCCAAGTACAGTTCCAGCACCGGGGATCCGGGAGCTAACGAGACAGACGAGTGTGTATATTCTAAATGGGTAGCTGGATAAGAAACAGTAGGTAAGAGAATAAAGAAATAAGATCATTTCAAGTTCAGCGAATGCTCTGAAGATCAAATTCAGTATATGGTAGTGTGCGATTGGAGCAACTGCTTAGAAGGTGGTCGGAGAAGGCCCCTTCCAAGGAAGTGACATTCAGGTTGAAAGTTGAAAGACCCTAAGGAGCCAGCCACACGGAGATCTGAGCCAGTGCACCCCCAACAGAAGGCAGGATGGGAAAAGAACCTGGATCAGGAATGGGCTTGCCCTGTGGAGGGGCCGACCATAGTGGCCAAGGGGCAGGAGGCCTGAGTGGGAGGCCAGATCCACAGAGTTTAAAGCAGCAGGAGAGGGAGAGAAAGATGTGTTTTTATTCGTTTTACCAAGATCCCTCTGGCAGGCAAAACAGAAAGCCTTGTGATGGTCCAGAAAAGAGACAGCAGTGGGGTGGGCTGGACAGTGCAATGGAGACGTTGGGGACCTGTCATATTAGGGCTATAGTTGGAGGCAGAGCAACAGGAAAGGCTGATGGGTAAGATAGGAGGAACTGAGAGGGACCACCAATGACTCCTACATTTGCGGTTTCAACAACTGGGTGGATAGTGACACCAAAAGCAGATTTGAAGATAAAGCCTATGTCTATGAGAGACTAGTATACATACGGATCCACATCAAAGCAACTACAGGACAATCTATTTACCAATGCAAACTTATTTCTTGTCTTTGTTTAAAAATTTGCAACTTACAAGCTATTTCCCCATATCCTCTTGGACCCTGGTTTAGAACACTCTGTGGTAGATGGAGTGTCACCCCATTGTACAGAGGAGAAAACTGATTAGCCCAAGGTTACCCAGCCCATAAGCGAAGCTGAGGGTTCAGGACAGTCTCCTGGTCAGAGCCTGAGGATCTTTCCCATGCTCCACAGCTAGGAAGGGTCCCAGACATGGAACCCAATGGCCTGGCCCCAGGTCACCACTGTAGTCCTGCATCCCAAATCCTGACATGCAGACTACCTCTTTGCCTCTCGTGACTCTGACATTGGTGGTGGCCTGACGCACGCTGACATTTTTGCATGCCTTCATTCTGCTCGTTCCGATGCCTTTCTGGCCAACTCAGAATCCACTCACACACTCCCTGCAGCTGCCGGGGCCTTCGCTGCCAGCTCCCAGCCCTCTGGGTATTCTTCCAGTTGAGATATCATTTCCTCTTGGGCTAAAGGTCCGGGGAAATCCTGATGGTATGAAAATCGCTGGCCAGCAGAGGAATGTGCCATGTGTGGAGCAAAGGAGAGCCCGAGGCTGAGGCGCTACAACTAGCGTCGTCTTTTCTCTGCTGTGTAACTGTGGATAAGACCTCGGGTGTTAGTATTTTTCATCTGTCAAATGGGCTGTTGTGAGGACCAAATGAGGTCATGGGTTTGTTTAGGAACTTGCTCATTCAATAAATATTTATCCAGCACCTGCTACATGCCAGATGCTGTTTCTGCTGCTCAGGATATGACACTGAACAAACTCTACACTGACCTCATGGAAATTATATTCTGATGAAGGGTAGGGAAGAAAACAATAAACAAATAGGCAACTAAATATCTAAGTTGGTTGCTAATAAGCACTATGAAGTAAATAAATGAGGGTGAGGGGAACAGTGAATGCCAGGCATGAGGGCTTGCGGTTTCTTATGAGGTAGGAAAACCGAAGCCTGAAGGAAGTTAGGGAGAGAGTCTGCAGCTATCTGGGGAAGAGCATTCCAAACTGAGGGAATAGCAGGTGCAAAGGCCCTGGGGTGGGAGTGTGCTTGGCAGGAGGGAGGCGAGTATGACTGGAACGCAATGGCAAGGGAAAGAGTAGGAGGCGATGAGGTCGGCGGGCAGTGGAGGGTCAGCTCAGGTGGGGCCTTGCAGGCCATTTTCAGGATTTGGGCTTTTATTCTCAGAGATGTAGACGGGAGCCAGAGGACATGAAAGAGCTTTTTAATTGCACCAGCTTTGAATATGATCGGTGTTATCAGTAGTGGATAGGAGAGGGACACAGGAGCTGGGATCTGAAAGGAGATTCCATATAGCACTCCCAGCATGGAGGGTTGGTAAGTTTAGACCTGCTTGGCTCCTGTGCAAGGGTTGGGAGAGCAAAAGAAACAGACCTGTAAGGGTACCTGGGCGCAGACGGGTTCAAGGGTAGCTGGAGGCTGTGACTGAGGAGCAAAGCCCCGGGAGATTTGTATTCAGCTCTGAAGCAGGCATAGGAGAAAACGGTTGAGGACTTCTGATTCCCTTTGCCTCCTGGTGTTTGGGGTTATAATAGGAGCAAAGCTCTGGAGCTGGGGGGAAACCAGGTGTCCCCAGGTAAACGGAGGGGGTGGGGGGGGAAGAATCAGTGTTCAGTAAGTGCCAATTATGTTGCTGACCATGCCTTAAAAACAATGCTAAATGCTTTCCTGGCCCCAAGGTTTGTAATTCTAGCCTCATAAAGACTCCAGGACAAAAGGGCCATAAACACCTCCATTTTATAGAGGAAGAAAGAAGGCTAGGCTCCAAGAGGTGAAGTGCCTTGCCTGTCTTGAGAGTACAAAGATGGTTAGTAGTGGTGACAACTGGAGGTGGGTCCCGTCTGACCCCCCCAAACCTGTGCTCTTTCCCCTTAGACCCAGAAAGAACAAGGAGTACCAGTGGGGTGCCCGGGAGAGGCTGGTTATTCACAAGGGACAGAGGGCATTTTCCAGGTCTGTGGGAGGACATCCAAAGTCTGTGATGAGGTTGGGCCATGGATAGTTAACAACACTGATCCCTCCTCTGTCATCCTTTCCAGCAAGAGACTGAAGGCTCTCTTTCTTCTCAGGAGGACTTTCTCAGAAGCTCCGATCTCATACTTCCAGTACAGCTCAGCCTGGGATCTACCTGGAGTTAATGTGGTTTGGCTACTCCCCACTGCCCTTGGGATGTTCCAACTCCTATCCTAACATGATTGATGAGGCCCCTGTGATACGGCCCTGCCAGCCTCCTCCATCTGGCGCCTCGGGGCTTCCTGTTACTTCCCTCACACCCACTCTGTGCTCAGCCACCCTAAGCTACTTACAGCACCTGGGATTTCCACTTGTCTCTTATTGATGCACCTGCCTCAGCCACACACACCTCTTCACCTGAACAAATCCTACTGGTCCTTCAAGTCTCAACTTGGATACCACTTCCTCTAGGAAGCTGCCCCATGGCTCCTCTCAGGTTAGAAGCCCCCTCCTCTGTGGTCCCACAGCCCCCTGGACTTATATCCCTCATCACAAGGTATTGTGATTTCCTGTTTACTTAGCTGATCCTTTCAGGCTGGTTTCTAGTTTTTAGCATTTTGAAGAAAGCGATGTTGTCTTATCCAAAAATGAACAGTGTGCCTGGCACAGAGCAATCATTCAATAAAATATGTGATGTGTGAATGGATGGATGGATGGATGGATGGATGGATGGATGGATGGACAGATAGATGAGTTAAGGAGACAGTGCTTGAAAAGAGAACTCAATCATTTCTAACTCAGCCTAAGTGATGGAAAAAATCATCAGCTTTCATGGAGGGAGGAAAGCAGAGATTCTTGGAACAACGGTTCTCCATCTTGGCTGCACTTTGGGATCACCTGGAAGTTTTTAAGAAAAATACTGACGCCTAGGTCCCACCCCTAGAGGTTCTTGTTTAATTGGTCTCGGGTGTGGCCTGTGTTATGGGATACTTTTTTTAAAGCTCCCCAGGTGATTCTAAAATGCAGCCACGATTGAGATCCCTGTAAGAGGAAGCCCCAGCTCAGGGGGTTTTCTGACAACCAACCTCTCTCCTCCCCAGCTCCCCAGGAACGGGAGCTGTGGAGCTGGAGACAGACGTCAAACATTAAGAGAAGTCATTTTTCATGTCTAAATTGATGGAAAGTGTTGCTCTGTTTCAGTAAAAAGCTAGCAAATGAGCAAGACAGGTGTGACTATGGCTAGAACTGCAGTAATAGGCACTGCACAGAACAAGGAAGAGAGAAATACAGCCTGATGCAGACAGATTAGGGGCAGTGGGGGGTGGGGGTGGGGATATATTTTTCCGTGGGTGTGATTTCAAGACAACAATATTTGAAAAAATATACACATAGCTACTTATATTTGATCTTTGGTTAATTACCTCTTCAGTGAGAGGATATGCAAAGAGCTCCTAGATTTCATTAGTCACAGGGGTGTATTCAAACGTCTCCTTTGCATAAGAAACCCAAGCTTACAGCTGGTCTCTGGGAAAGAATGCCCTCCAGGCCTTGAAAAGAGAGCTCCAGGCCTGTTCACGCTCTCACTGAAACACAGCAGAGGTCAGCGGCCCGTGATGCAGGAGGCCAGGCTGAAATGTGTCTATCCAGCATTTGCAATTCAATCCCACAGTTTCCTTTATGGAACAATTCACTAAATTCAGAGTTGTTCTTTTTTCTAATTCACCATATAATTCACCTCCCAGATTCAATTAAGAAGCAATCTGTTAGCAACTTTGGGAGCAAGCTGCTTTTCTTTGGGAAAGCCCAATTTTCTTCCGCTCCCAACAAAAAAAGTGGCTTAATTATATGCATCATATGAGATACTGATGTACACACAATGCCCCTCTACCATAATTACTGAAATATTAACTATACATCCAAAGACATCTAGGCAGTAAGGGATGGGCTTTTCCAGAGCCCAACAGGGCAGAGCCTTGTTCCATAGAATAACGTTGCTCCATTGAACAGGAGTGACTATGAATGCACATTCGTTCATTTGGTAATTAATACACAAAACTTTGTATTCATTATTCCTTCTGTCCCTTATTCTCAGAGACTAACATTACTTAGTTTTTAGTTTTTTTAAACCAAATAACTGCCATTTTAAGTGCTGATGATTTGCAGGTCCTATATATATGTTGTCTATTTAATCCTCAAGCCACTCCTCTGAGGTGAATACACTCCCATTTTACATGCAGGGTAACTGAGGCTTAGAGCAGTTCAGATATCACTGGGGACACACAGCTACTGGATGCATAGGTTGAGATTCTCTTCAGATCAGTCTGGTATCAAAGCTTTTATTATACGTCGCATGCTAACGATACCCTGCCAGGACAACCTTTGCTCTCACGTTCACTGACGTGCAAGATGACATGAGTGGAGCCACATGAAAATCGAGCTGGAGTAGCCCTTTCAGAGGAGCTGCCCTGCAGTCTTGTTTTTCCTTATCTTCCGAACTGGACCAAACTGACAATATCCCAAGAAGTCAGTAAGAAAGAGAAAATCCTGTTTGTCAGGACTGATGAAACTGGACTTTGCTGATGACCAAATCTAACCCATCAATGAAGTACAAAGCTGGCATTTCACCTGCTGAATGAATCTCAGGCCAGTCCATGAAGTGATGCCGCGCTAAGGTCCGGCTGCATGCCACTTGTTAAAGTTAAATATCAAGAGACAAAGATGGTGGAAAGAAAAACAGGTTTATTCAGAACACCGGCTTTCTGGGAGGATGGAGGACTCCTGTCCAAGGCCACCTCCCGTCTGGACTGGTCAAAAGGTTGTATAGGTACACAAGAAGAACAAAGGAAAAGGGAGAGTCGGTCAGGCAGATCCCAGGGCTGACAGCCTTCCTGGGGTCTGGTTTGTTTTAAGATAATGTTATCTCTGGACTCTGGACTTGGACTGGACCACAGAGGCCTGGGGCTTTATGTGTATTCTGGTGTCTGGGCGCCTGAGGATTAAGAAATTGCTCTTTTCAGGTTAGGATTTTGTTAATTAAATGGATTAACGAGGTATGTGTAGCCTTGAGAAAGGGAATCAAACAGAGTTCTTCAGTTAATCAGTGAGGGGAGAAACAAAGAGGAAATAGCTGAATATCAGGGCAGATCTAACTACAAACTAGCTAGGTTTAATTACAGGTAGCTAGCTAGCTATACGGTGAGTCAAACTGCAAACTGGCTAAGTCTAATTACGTTATTGATTCCTGAATTTCTCCCTTACAGAAGTACAAATCTTACCTCACCTCATCCAGCACCAGTGAACCCTTCTTCTTCAATGCAATTTACCTCATCTGCCTTCCTTTTTCTCATAGAAACCCTGAGCCTCTCTTCTGCATTGGGAGAACACTAGTTGGGTTTCTGCATCTGTCCATGCCCAATTGTAATTCTTTCATCTCAAACAAACATTCTGACTTTTTATTTTTAGGTTTACACTGACTTTTTCATACATGTATTTACAGCCCTGGCCCCTCAGAGGTAAATCTAACATGAAACTGCTTTGTTTTACTCTACAAAAAAAAATAATAATAATAATCTCCAGCATAAGATCCTAAAACTCACTTTATTACTAGTCCATTCATTCAGCAAATATTGGTTGAGTGCCTGCTTTGGGCAGCACTGGGCTGGGTTCCTGAAGGCAGACAGGCAGGGGTACCTCCATGGTGCTAGTGAAGGGGATGAAAATCAACAATAAGATCATTCCATGATGGATGAAGTACTTTAGAGAAATTAAAACAGAGCTTTAGAAAGAGCAATGGTGGATGAGAGCCCAGGAAAGGCCTCTCTGAGTAGATGACGTTTGAGCTCAGACCTAAATGATGAAAGGGGGAACACATCTACCTGGGAAGAGTATTCTAGCAAAAAGAGAGGCCAACAAGTGAAAAACGTCCTGGAGAAGGAAAATAAGAGTGTGACGTGGCTGGAGCTAGGGCAGAGTGAGCCTCTTGTGCAGAGAGAGCCTCTGAGTCTTATCTTCACCATGTCTTAGCAGATTTAATTTGCACGCCCTGGCCACATGTAAATGAACAGCAATCCAGTGAATACACGTAAGTAATACTATTCCTCTTTTACAGAAGAGAAAACTGAGTCTCATGAATATGTTGTCTAAGGTCATCCGGCTGGTAAGTGATTGAATTTGCATTCCATGGGGGGCACTTCTGACTCCAGAATCCATGCTCATAACCTCTGTCCCTCTACCCCACACCTGTGCAGGTGTGGTCTGAGCCAGCACCCCAGGCAAGGCCAGTGGATGAAACATCTGCACATCTCTGTCAGCAAACTACCTGCAAGACACACTGGTTCAGACGAGGGAGGTTTTAATTATTCATTAGGGGAAAAAAAAATGACAAATCCTCTTTAACAGATTGATTCAGGAATGAGCTACGCAACTACGATAGTAATCAATGCGTAATCCTAAGTAGTTCAGTGCCAAGTAATTTTTATATCTATGCCAAATTTCAAATGCTGCAGAAGGGAAAGGGAAATGAGTTAAAAGATTATAACCAGTTTTTGTTAATGAAATGATTTCCTATTGGCGAGGGTATATAACAGAAAGGGAATTCTTATACCCTGCGGGTGGAGGAACAATATAAATGGATAGCGTTTTATGAGGTAATTTAGCAAGATGTATCAAAGTCTTTTAAGATAGGCAATAATATGACTTTGACCTAATAAGATGACTTCTGGATTTTGGTACTAAGAATTGACTGGCAATGAAGTCAACGGATGTTCATCTCAACATTTTTCATAATAAAGACTGTAATGACCACACCCAACAGGGGAGTGGTAAGATGAATTATGATATAACGAAACACAGTGTAACCTTTTAAAGTGTTTTAGAAGAAAGTTGACTAAAAAATGTTCATATTACAAGTCAAAAAACAGGTTAGGAAATAGTACCCAGTATGATTCCAATAGAATCGAGTATGGTTCCATCTTCTTTTTTTTTTCAAAGCATATATGAAAAAGAAAGAAAAAGGAAAAAGACTGGCTGGAAAAACCTATAGTGTCCATTGTGATTACATCTGGTTGGTGATTTTTGAATGAATTTTATTTTTTTATACACTTTTTGCACTTTCCCAATTTTGTTCAATATTTTTTAAAATCAGGAAATAAAAAGGATTTTCAAAAAGAAGAACTAAATTACACTATACACTTTGCCTAAAAACATGTGCTCTGCACTATGTAGTGTGTACATGCACACATGTACACACACATGTACACACACGTGTACACACACGTGTACACACACAGATGGTTGCTGGGGAAACCTTTCTTTCCAATGGGAAGAAAACATACCTGTGTTTATGCAGATGGAAAGTTGTGGTCCAGTCTTTTTTTCAGATTTTCTACACTAACCAAGTAAAGCAAAAAAATAATAAGCCCACAACTTGGCAAGATGGAACTCAAGAGTTTCTATCAGAACCTTCTCTCAGACAGGGCTGGGTGAGCTCTTCCGAGATCCAGCTCTCCCTTCCCCTGTCAGTTTAACTGGCTCACACCTGTGTCCCTCACTGGCCGAGGAAGCCTCAGAATTTGCTCCTGCCCCAGGCAGAAGCTCATGGGAAGCATCTTAATCATGCAAATTTGAGCTCTCTCTTCCCAGAGCCTCCAGTCAGGTATCCATTTTGCTTGGCGTTGGGGCCTCTGAGGAAGAAGAGGAAAGCGCAGGTGATGAATGGGAACCTGAACCCCCAAGGGAAACTGCCCTAGCAAACCACTGTCCACCTTCCCACGGAAACCCCACCCTACCAGGAGGCTTCCCTAGACATGCACTGAGAGAGCTCCCAGCCACTAAACCAGGCATTAGACCCGATGTCCTTGAAAACTGAGCAGGCTCTTCCTTAGGAATAGAAAATGTTCCCCTCCAGGCACAAAGGAGCCCCTTCACTTCCAGCTGAGCTCAGAACCACCGCAATCCCTCAGAGCCACTTAAGGTACCCATTTTGGGCCACGACTCAACACCTGCTTTGAATCAAGTCAGTTCCACAATGTACTATGCCGTGTGGGAGATGCAGTTGGAAACCCAATACGACCCCACCCATAGAAGCCATGAAACACAAAGAACCGTGAGAGCAACCAGGTGATGGAAATCCCACTCCTAACATGGAAGTCCAGGAGGGCTTTCTGGAGGTGGCCATTTAAGGACAATAGGGTTTCAATAAGTAGAGATGGGAGGGAGTCTTGCAGGATACGACATAGAAGGGAAACACCATGCTCAGCTTGGCAGCACAGCTTTGTTGACCAAAGTGATCTTTGGCCAGATAGTTAATTTCTCTGAGCCTCAGTTTCCTGGTCCATAAAAATGGACAAAATAGAAGCTAACTTGTCAGGTTGTGAGCAGCCCCAAATACAGTGCCTGGCACGTTGTGGGGACCCGATACCCTTACTAATCATTACTCTTCAGGTCACCTTAGGAGGCCTCAGCCTCTTCTATCTTCACCATACTGTAGCCTAAGCTCTAGCCAGGAGCATAGCTGTACCCAGCCCTCCCTATCCAGTTAATGGAGGCCTCCCCCCAGACCCCAGCCAACCATACCTCAGCATCTCCCAATTCAGGACAGGCCTGATAATTCAGGCCTGACAGATGACGGCTTATCTCTGCCCTACCCCATGGCCAAAACTTTAGCAGGGTCTGAGAACACACCCCAGTTTTATTTAGAGAAAGAAATGGGAGAGAGGGAGGAGAAGACAGATAAGAAAGGAGTAGCCTCTTTCTCCTTCCCAGCAATGAGTGTCATCTGAACTTCCAGTGGGGTTTGGTCCTTTTGGGTTCTACAAAGCTGTAGAGGAGAACTGCTAGTTCTTAGAGGCCCTCGGGGGATTTGGGGGGACTTCTCCTTCACACAGATTTCCAGAAGCTTGGTGGGGGTGCTTCTAAAACAGGGGATCATTGGGTGTGGCTGCAGTGGGGCACCAGAGAAGCATAGCAAAGAGAAATTCAGGCACACCGTGTATACGACTGACGTGAGGCCAGAAGGGAGCACAGAGACCTGGGAGCATGGTGGACACCAATTAAATTCTCTGAGACACTGAAGGTCAAAATTTGGACCAACAAGCAGAATGCTTAGGAGGAAGATTCCACAAGAAACTTCTCAGTCCCCATTTATTTCCTTTGGGGATTACTGAGCATTAGCAGTGACGATCTCCTTTATTTGCTTATGTGTTTATTGCCTGCCTCCCTGACACCCTCTAAAAAGCAAGCTCTGTCTTCTTCATTGATGCATACAGAAGATGGCTGCTGGTGGGAGGGAGGACTGGGGAAAGGGAGGCCGCAGGACGTGAGGCTACAGCGGACGGACGTTAATGCCCGTCTCCAGGTAAGAAGTGATGGCTGTGGGGATGGAGAAGAGGGTGTTTAGGAGAGCTGTTTTGGTGATGGGCGAACACAACTGGGTACCCAGTGTGATATGACAAGGGAGGTGGAAGGAATACCTTACTCAGCTCTGAGACGCCATGAAGGCACCCACGTGGCCATTCTTCATGCTGAAATGTGCTCATAGAAAAGAAAATTTCAGAGGGCCCATTCAATATAGTTGACATGAAAGACTTGGGATAACTTTAACGGGAAATGTGTATCACTGCAAGAGTAGAATTATACACTTTCATTGCAATTTATAAAAACAATCAGTAAAGACATGCAATGTTCCTGGATGAAGTGGATAAATAGGATAAATGTGTCAGTTTCCCCAAATTAAGTTATGGGTTTAATGCAATCACGAATCAAATTCTAAGAGAATTTTGTTGGGATCTTCTTAGGTTTTTGTAGAAAAGCGATTCTCAAATTCATCTAGACAAATAAACAAGTGAGACTATTCAAGAAACATCTAAAAATGAAGAGCAAGGGCAACGAGGAAGGGTAGACCCCACCAAATATTAAAACATATAAAGAAACTAACATGAAAAGACATATAGATGAATGGGACATAAATGCTAACACTACATATAGAAACACACACTGTGTGAGAAAGGAGACATCGCCAGATACGGGGAAATAATACATATGAATTAGATAGCGTTGAGATTATTCAGAAGTTAGATTATTATTCAGAAGGGTATGAACCCTACCCCCAAATAAAACCCAAGTGGATTGAAAGAAAGAGTTAAGCATAAAGAAACAAATCATGGAAAAGATTTAGAAGAAATATGTTCTTTCCCAAAGCTGTAGCAGGAATAATTTCATGTACATAGAAGTATAAGAAAAAGAAAATTTGATTTGATATAGTTAGCTTCAGAAACTTTAAAACTTTGTATATCAGAAAGACTGATTCCTTAAAATGAAAACAAATCACACTTACAAGGCAAAATACCTGCTGAAGATGACAAATGCTTACTATCCATTATATATCGTAAGTATCTCATGCAAATCAGTGAGAAAAACTATATCCTAGAGACATATGGGTAAAGGAAATTAGTGAACATGTTACAGAACAAAAATCTAATTAGTATAGAAGTTCACCCTTGAGAAATGAAAATTAAAGCAACAATAAGGTCCCACTTTCCAACTATGAAAGCAGCAAAATAAAGAGATCAATGATAGCACTCACAGTCAGGTGGCAGTGGAACTTGCATTTTGTGAAAGAATCATTTATTCAGCAAATTTGCTGAGCACCTAAAATGTGTCTGTCACAGGACGAAGCACTGGGGCTGCTCAGATAGATGGTAATTCACAGAGCTAAGGCAGAGCGCGCTGTCCAGTCCGGGAGAAAGGGGAAGACATGGGCATGCAGAGGATTCCCAGAGAGGGACTGGCTGGGTTTGAGGGAAAACCGAGGTGAGGAACAGACTTTCCGGGCATGAGGGAAGGAAGAGGACAGCCTTACAGAGTGCCAGCACTCCGCCCAAGTCCCACCGGAGTCTGATGCCAACACTCCTTTCCAACGTCTCTCCCCGCCCCCAAGTCCCACCCTCTCACCCACCTGCCAGCTACGCTAAACTGCTCAGTTCTGACAGCCAGGTTCCCTCTCCATGGCTTTCTTCATGCTCTGCCTTCCACCTGCAAGGCCCTACAACCCTAATTCAAATCCTTCAAGGCAGAGTGCAGCCTCTTCCATGAAGCCATCGCCCTCCTCTCTGCTCCATTTACATCTCCCTCATGGCCATTCATTCATTCCCTCATTCGTCAAGCTTTTATGGGGCACCTTTCTGTGCCAGGCGCTGTACCAGGTGCCAGGGACAGACAAAGAGATCAGACACAATTCCTGCTCTCAAGGAGCTCCTGGCCCTGATCCTACCAGGCCCGTGGTATAATTGTGAACCAGTCTGTTGTCCCTACAAGACAATTAACCCCTTGAGGACGGCGACAACATCCTGTTTATCTCCCCCGTGCGGTGTTCATAGCAGATGCTTAACAAATACATCCATTTGAATTGGACTGAATTAGATCAACTAATTTCTTGCATATATTATCTCCTCTAATTGTCACTGCACTAGTGTGAGGTAAGGTATTATTATCTCCTTTTTACAAAGGAGGAAACTGAGGCTCGATGAGGTAAAGCGTGTTTGTCCTCAGAAAATCTTAGGATTTTATCACGTGGCCTTTGCACAGACAACCAAATGACCAATAAAGATTTACAAAAGTCTCAAATGGCAAACCCCATGAATTGGGTCACAGAAACAGTACAAAGGAACTCAGGAAATCAAAGAAAGGAGGAGGCCAACCCAAGCCCTCTCCAGAGAACTGGAGGACAGAAGCAGAAAGAACAGCATGGAGCTTCATGGCCTGTTTTTGACCTTTCCGAAAAGAAGTCAGTTTAGTTCAAGGAGAAATGCATAGCAGTGGCTTTACCTGTAAGGATAGTACAGGAAAACAGAGGCTGAGGTGACCACCGGTTTTTTGGGTGATGGCATATGTCAGTGAAGGGTAATGGGGCCTTTGTTTCAGAGAGGTTAATACCTATGAATGGTTCCATCCCACTGATTCCCTGGGGCAGGAAGAACCTATTCTGATGCCAATGCCTGTTCTAGGCCACAAACCACCCCCTGCAAGACACTGAGTGTCTTATTGGCCTTTTCTGTCATTTCCCCCCAGTGCCCTTCAGAGCCCAGCACATGGCATTCTGTATATCAAGCAGGAGCCAGACACTGAAAGCTCATGGAAAAGAAGAAAATAGGTTGCCGAGGCAGGATCATTTTCCAGACAGCCAGGCAATAGCTGAAGCTCGAGGACCCTCCTCCCTTGATGGAGAAGAGAGAAGTGGCTCTGGCCAGTGTTATGGGACCTGAATGAAGGCCCAAGGATGGTGTCCCTTACCCAGCGGCCCAAGATGCCACCTCAAATGCCTAGAGTTGGGAGGCCAGGCACATAATATATCAGAGTGGAAAAGGTCAGGTGTGAAATATGGTTAGGGAGTAGTGGGGTTGGTGGCAAACCGCAGAGCACCTGGTCCTCTTGAGTTCAACCCATCATTATAAAACTCTGCTGATTATTGCCATGTGGGGTTGCTAGACTAGACTAGCATCGCCAGATCTTCCAACTTTTCAAGAGAAGCCAGAATTCTGGATATTTATGAGAAAACTGATTTTTTAAATGTTGGCAGTAAATTAAAAAAAAAATTATGCACTACAAAATAAACAAAGCACATCTGCAGACCAGATTTGGCTCATGGGCTGACCCCTTAGGACCTCTGGGATGCAGAGTGATTGGAAAAGTCATGCCTGTAAGGGGTGCCAATGTGAGAGAAGACAGGAGTTCCTTGGGCAATGGCAGCCAAGGGATGCAGGCGCGTTATGGAGGGCCTGGGAAGCAGAAGGCAAGGCGCTGCAGGAGCAGGACGGGGCGGATAAAGTTCAGAAGCTCAATGATAAGGCCAGCTGGGGCTTTTGTCTCACTGTTTTGGGTAAACAGGATCATTAAAGGACACCTAAGAAAAATAAGATGACCAGAACACAGGATGGGAGTCCACTGGCAACTCCAGCCGCCATCACTACCTTCTCTCTCTGGACCTCCGTGGAAACCACAGAAATAATGGCCTGCAAACATCGGTGTGAACAGCCCCCAAAGAAATGTGACTTTGTCCTGCATATCAGTCACAGGACAGCATGATGGGGATGCAGGAGCCTCATCCCAAACTCATACCAGTGGGGCCACCTGCCGCCCCTCAAGCTTCCCAGTCTAGCCCACTTGTCACTGGTGCAGTGTCTCCATCCCTCACGAACTCTGCTGTGGGAGGCAGGCTGACCTTTCTTAACCTCCTTTTCCAGCTCATTGTTGTTTGTTTTTGTTTTCTAAGATGGCACAAAGAAAGGCCATAGCCACATTTCTGCCAACGCCTATGGGAGCCCACCAGAGGGTCTCTGGAAGGTCTTAGGTTAGATGCAATTTGAGCAGACTGTTCTAAAATTCCAGGAGGCATCAATGAAGGAGGAGCCAAAGACACTGTGGTTACCTAATCAGCCATGCGTGCAGTAGACACCACGCATTGAGTCCCTATACATTCATTATCTTTGGCTACAGAACCAAGACAGACTCATTCTTGTCCCTCAGGGATCTTAGAGTCCAACCCATCCATTATACAGATAAGGAAACTGAGGTCCCATGAGGTGAAATAACATGGCCAAGATCTGCTGTGCAGAGGGTAACTCTAAAGGGTCGTGGCACTGGTTTTGTCCCCAAACAACTTAGTTTATCATCATGTTCAATAACAAAATACTTGAGTAGTAAATGCATTGGAAACGAAGGTCAATTCTCAGCGGTAACAAAGTGCACATATCTAAAAGAGGCCAAGAAATACAGAGCGAAGGTGCACAGCTTTAAGAAAACTACAAATGCTAAGTTCAAAAATTGTAGGAGGTGACTACTTATGGGATAAAAGCACCCTTTATTTTGTCAAAAAGGATCCATGACAGGTTCTCTTAAGTCGGGGTGGGGGATATTTTTTATGTCATTTCATTCTGCTCTTTATTTATGTAGCCCTTCAATCAACTACTATTTCAATCAAGAACAGGAAACACAGAATACCATC
The DNA here is from genome assembly GCF_004115265.2 of Rhinolophus ferrumequinum. Classification (NCBI taxonomy): domain Eukaryota; kingdom Metazoa; phylum Chordata; class Mammalia; order Chiroptera; family Rhinolophidae; genus Rhinolophus; species Rhinolophus ferrumequinum. Next base: position 27,078,823 of record NC_046299.1, on the reverse strand, counting down.
TAATAAATGCAAACAAAAACATATGCAGTGAAAGGAGAGCGAAAATAGAATCAGATTCAAAAGAACCAAACAGTGATGCTTGGGGAGGTGAAGCACAATCTTGTGGCCAAAACTGAGAGGCAAAGTTGGACCCTCATCTGATACACGCCATGCCCGTCTCTTACAAGGCTATGCCCCAAAATTCCATGCATTAAAATGGCTGATGGGAACTCCTACAGTATTTTCCCGTGCACATAATATAATGACAAAGTGGGTATGAGGTTACCAGGCTTCTCCCCGGGACCAGACTAAACCCAAAGGAAGCTACCTCCACACCTCCACACCTGGGAGAGGTCAGTTTGCTCACCCATCGCCTCTGAGAAGAAAAGCCAGCTTGTTTCTTTCTCTCTAATTTCTAGTCCAATCCCCAAGAGGCTGGCTCTTCTACTTCTGTCTTAGATGGCCATGAGACTATATTCTTAAATAAAGTCCTTTACTTGATCTATCTGAGTGGCATTTGGTATCTTGAAACTGAAGGGAAGTTGTCTGGAATGTCAGGTCCTAAGCTCTTGTTTGTCCTGGATCTCGAGTTAATCTCCCCCCATTTAGACTCAGGCTCCCAGATTTGTGGCCCATGAGGAGGTCTGGGACAACGGCTCCCTGCATAGGTAGATGTCCACAGGTGGTCACTACCCCTCCCTTAACCGGTTCTGAGCCCCACTGTGGCTCCAAGAGGAAGCCCAGCTCAGTTTCTCCAAATTCTGATCAATGCAACCACAGTAAAAATCAACCAAAAGGTGAATTTACTTTTCCCAACACTTCAAGTTCACAGTGAACTATGGCTTCAATCCAAGGTATAAGTCAGCCTCCGAATGAGGCCCCAGGGAATGAGCTGATAGAGTCCTTATGTTGCATTCTTTTCTCCTTCCCAAAGAACAGATGTGCGTTTTATCAGATGCCTCTTTATCATCTCAAATCATCTTACTAAATTGAAAACTTTACGGGCGGAATAACTGCCAGGCCTTGCCCAGTTCCAGCTTTGCCTCCCAGCTGCCCACTGCTGTCTACGGGCTGAGCCAACCAACCCTGTCCTCCTTCAGGGGGATTTAAAGCATTTGGGCTCAACCCTTGAGGGTCTCAACAGCACATCTTTGGCCCCAATTTTGATCTGTGGGATTCGGCTGAATTTCTGACGCTCGTCCCCGTCTTATTCTCTCAGGCCAAGCTTCTGACTCGCAGCGCTCCCTAATACTCACTTCCCAGTAGAACCAGGGGTCCTTGCCTTGTTCTTCTGAGCTCCCAGCACAGAACTGGAACTTTCTGTGAGTTCTTCTAAAGGCCTCTCTGATGCTATGTGCCAGGGTCTCTGCCCTCACACGAACATTGCTGCCTCCCCACGGCCCTGCTCTGCCTCCATCAGGCCCTGTGCCCCAGGCTGGCTGGACCCCAACACCAACCCCTGCCTGATGACAGCTGTCACTGGGGGACTTCTCTCCACATGGAAGTTCTGCCTACTGGACCATCCCTCCTCTGGATGCCATTTTCAGATACTCCCCGCAAGGTGACCTGGGCTTGCCCAGCATAAAGGCACCACCCCCGAGCATGAGCCTTTCTTTCATTGCTGGCACCCATTCTTGGCTGAGACTGAGAAATCACATATTCAAACAAACAGCGCTAATCCCACCTGGCTTGTGGGAGGAGCAGGGAAGCGAGGAGGCCACCGTGCTCCTGAGGTTCAGGGCACCATTCACAATTCAAAAATGTTTGTCTGACACCATTCATGTGCCCAGCCTGATGCTGGAATTCAAGATGGGGAGCCAAGACCAAACGAGGACAAGTCACAGCTATTGACAGTCTGGTGGATGTGGCAAGGCACACACTGAGTGGCCCCCTGGGATAAGAGAGGGCAGGAGGGGACATGGAGCACATCCTCGTCTTTTCCTATTACCTCCCAAAGGTAAAGATGGGGAGACCAAGTCCTCATAGCTCCAGGGGACAGGGTTAGTGGTGGTGCCAACAGCTGTTTCTAGAAGTAATGGAATATAGAGGCTTAGACATCAGACAGTTAAGTCCTAACCTTGGCTCTGCCAATAACTAGTTGTGTAGTCAAACACAGGTTACGTACCCATCTGAACATTAGCTTTCACATCTACAGGTACTCACAGTACCTGCCACACAGAGCTGTTGTGGGAAGATTCCATGAGATCATGGACATACGTATACGACGAGGTATAAGTAGTACACACCACATGGTAGTTATTATTGTTCTCTGTGTTGTTGCTGTTAAAGAAGAATGAGCATCTAATCCATTTTCAGATCTCTGTACGGCCAACATGATGACCCCGAGTTTGACTCAGGAGGATTCAGGAGGTCTTTATGTTGGGGATTGACAGAGATTTTCCATGTGCTGGTGAGATCTAAATCTAAGGATCTGATCAGATCACAGTGGTGCAGGCCCAGCTCCAGAGACCCCATGGGGGTGCTGGCAGAATACTGCAAAGACAAAGAATCCCAAGGCATTTAGGGAGTGTGGAGTCTGGGACACAGAGGTGAAACAAGCATTTAGAGCAAGGCTGGTTTCTTAAATAGCCATGGACACGGCCCAGTAGCTCAGAATAGACAAGATGGGAAACATCAGCTTCTGTCAGAGCCAATAAGTAATTAAAACCATTTCCCCTTTCGGAGTCCTCGTTACAAAGGTCAAGAAATCAGATCCATTATCCGGATGGCGATAACTGCAAGGTGAGATTTCCTCTCCAGGTTTCCAGACATTTGCAAAGACGGGACTGTGCAACATGGTCTTCCCGGACTCTCTAAGGAAGAAACAAACACACAAAAGGTCCAAGACGTCAACCACACAGGCCTTTCCTCCACATCTCATGTGGTTAGGAGAAGAGGAGTCTCAGAACTCAGAAACTGAGCCATCAGGCTCGGCACCATCCCTTCGAAGAGGAAGCAAGAGGGTGGGGCGTGTGTGTGCCTGCGTGTGTGCCTGTGTGCGTGTCCTGCTAAGTACTTCCTTCACTACACAGCTAATCCGATTAGCAGCTGTAGGAAGTTCTGCACTGTGAATGCAAGGGCCCCATTCATACAACAGCTTGGCCAGGCCTGCCCAGAATTCCCATTCTTCTCACTGCAAATAGAATGCACACGGGACTTTCCCTTCCTCGAGAATGCCCCCCGACACACACAGCCAGAATGCTGTTGCCATTTCCTCTGGCAGCTCCTGTGGCAGGGAAATGGGCCTGTCCAAAAATTGGAAGCAATCCCAAGTACAAAATGAGGCTAATTTTAACAGCACTGTCAACTCCGGCAGTCTCCCAAGCTGGCAGCTGTGCTGAACGCACACCAGTTGTAGGGCCCTGGGTGAGTCACTGGCTTTCTCTATGCCTGCATTTCTTTTTCTGTCAGATGCAGACTTGGAGCAGAGGGCATAGCTGGAACACAGCCTGCAAGGAAGGACACTCAGGGCCTGCACAGACACAGTGTCACTGTTTGGCTGGAGGATGAGGAGAGAGAAGGGAGCTGAATATGCAGGTTGTGGACAAAGCATGGAGGGCCTTGGGGGTCAGACTAAGGAATGTTCTAGGAGAGGCTCCTTCCTGCCTCTTCCTGGCTTGTGGCAGCTCCCAGCAATCCTTGGTGTTCCTTGGCTTGCAGCTGCATCACTCCAAGCTCTGCATCCCTCTTCACATGGCCTTCCTCTCTGTATCTCTCTGTGTCTCCTCTTCTTACGAAGACTCCAACCATTGGACTTAAAGTCCATCCTAAGATCTCATCTCAAGATCCCTAATGAATTAGATCTCCAAAGACTCTATTTGCAAATAAGGTCACATTCTGAGGTTCCAGGTAGACATGAATTTGGAGGGACACTATTCAACCCAGGACAGTGGCTGCAAGGTCAGGGCCAGGAAGATCACTTGGAAGCAGGATGGGGGGAGAGAGACTTGAGGCAGGGAGACTGATTGGAACTAATCACCCTGATCCGGGGCCCTAAGTGAACAGGGAGGGTGCTGGGGGGTCCCAGAGCCCTCAGAGGCTTTGTGTGTGTGTGTGTGTGTGTGTGTGTGGCCAGTGCAACACCCTGAGTGGGCTATTAAACCAACCCAGACACATGGTCTTAGCTCACACCTTGGCCCAGGTACGAGGTAGACTCCAGCCTACCTTCCAGTGATGGCAGAGGAATGTTTCCATGCACCTGTTGTTCTTGTTCCTTCTAACTAACAACACAGCTGGGTGGACAGATGGGTACAGGGGAAGACACACAGCCTGTGAGGGGGGAAACCCGGGTTCTAGTGCTGGTTCTGCCACTGACTGAGCTTGGGACACTGGGCTCTTCTAGGAAATGAGGCCAACCAGATCCCTTCTAGGGCAATGACATTGATTCACTCTGCAGCCAGGAAAGCAGCACCAAGTTCACAGGATGAACCAGGGAAAGGAGCCCTCCAGGGGCTGTACTGCATCCTAACCGCCTCCAAGGATTCACCTTGAGCCTCACACACACACAAAATCATCAGGTGAACTTACTAAAGCTGGCAAGTGAGATAACCTATACCTAAGAAGACGTCCTTTCAAACATGTGGAACTATGAAATGGCAATAAAGGTGTGGTTCCTTTTTAATTTATGTTTTAAAAAATCAAAGCAAATGTTTAAAGGTTAATGTTCAACGTTGTTCACCGTAGCAATGTTTCTAATAGGAAAAAAAGTGACAGGTAAAAAGGAAAACCACCTTCATTCCCATCTGTTCAGTAACTTGTGGCAGAGCTGTACATTACATGTGACAGATCACAATGTCCTGCACGAAAAGATGTCCATGACGTGTGTCAAGTGAAAGACACAAGTTACACACGAGCATGTTGAGGAAAATCCCTTTTATGTTTTAAAAAATCTCTGTATGTTCATGGCCCAAGGGCAGTAAGCCTGGAAGGAATCCAGCAAACAGGTAATGATGAGAATGCATCCTCGGGGCTGGGATCACAGGGGATTGTCACTTTCTACAATTTTGAACTATTGGGCTTTTTTTTTTTAACAACTGGCGCATTAGTTTAATCAGAAAAGACAATAAAAAGTATTCCCATTCTGAAAATAAAATATTCTAGATAGATGCAAAGCATTCTTGGCCCTCAGACAAAAGTAATCAGGATAAAAATCACCTTGCCATAAAAACACACTGGAAAAATACACACACACACACACACACACACACACACACACACCAAGCTTGGGAAGGCAGAAACACCAGGAGGGTACATGTTTCAAAGGCCTCAAGCTTAAGCCCCTGACGTTCCCTGCAGCACATGGCAAATTTCCTCCATTCTCTATTTTAACCTTAAACCCTCCAGGTCACTGGTCTTTATGCAAATACTACTAATAACAATGAGGAGGAAGAGGCAGACCTGATATTATTGAGCATGTATTATGTGCCAGACACTGTGTTAAGCACTTTACACATATTCTTTATTTGTTTATTTTTTTTGTCCTCACATTACTATTCCTACTTGACAGATGAAGGAACAGAGGCCCAGATCAAGGATTCAAACCCAGGCTGTCTGACCCCCAAGTCCATAACTGTGACCAGTGTTTTAACCACCTTCCTGGAAGCAAAGCCCTGTGGGAGCGCTCTGTTAACAAAGGACCCAAGGAGATGGCTCCCGGGTCTGCTAGCCACTGCCTACCTCTTCCTTCTCCCTTCTCCCCCGATGCTGGCCAATGCCTTTCAGGTAAAAAAGCTGGGCCACCTATAGGGGTTCCAAAGCCTAATATAATGTAGACTCTGCCCTCTCTTAGCTCACAGGGGAGAGGGAAAGAAAAGATAGGCACTAAGTTCTTAGACCACAACGCTGACCTTTCCCACCCACCCCCCTGACAGGTACCTTCACCATCTTCCCCAGCCCACCTCTCCAGGTGCCTCTCCTTATCACAATCCCTCCGCCCCCAAAAAAGCCACCCTCCAGTGACTACACTTTCCCTCTGTTCCCTAAATAAAGACAGCCCCTCTCACACTCACCGTCCTTGCACATTGCTTCCTCTCTGCCTGATATGTCTTCCTTTGATTCTTCACCTAAGGCACTCCTAGTCATTCTTCAAGACACAATGTAAGAGTGCCCATTTTCATGATGCCTTTCTTGGCTCACCTAGTATGTTTCTCCACTCGCTCTTCTCTCTCCCCATTGCTCCTGGGTCATTACAGCACTTGCATGGAGGGATTACAGTGTGTCTCCTTATATTTCAGTCTCATTCCACTAGATTGGGAGCACCTTAGTGACAATATCTGCCAGTGCCTGAGAATGTCTTATATGCCAGGCAGCAGGCTAGCGCAGCATCACCGGAGCTGATCCTCCCAACCCCCTATGCAGCTGAGTGTTGGTTTCATCCTCATTTTATAGATAGTAAACTGAACCTTAGAGATGTGAGAGAGCTTGTCCAGGTCTAAACTCTGCCTGGCGTGAAATGTTGCTTTGAAGGCAGAGATCACACCTTATTCCTCTTTCTCTCTCCAGCACTGCATTTGGCCCATGAAATGTGTTCAGAAAAAGACTATAAAGCTCCAGGTATGCAAGATGAGTAAGTTCTGGAGATCTGCCATAGCACATCATGCCTGTAGTTTATAATACTGTATTGGACTCTTAAAAATTTGTTAACAGGGTAAATTTCACGTAGTGGTCTCACCACAATTTTTTTAAAAAAGTCTCAAGAGAAAGGAAGGGTGGGTGGAGGTGTCACAGGTAGCAGAGCTAGGGTAACGTCTGGCACCTGTGAGCCTTAGTCACCAAGTAACAAGCCATCATGAGCCACACCAGCCCATCAGCCCCACAGTCAGCCTTCCGGGGCACTTCCAAGAACGGACATTCCACAGAGCTGAGGCGTCTGTGCCCGGTGGGCAGGGAGGTGAGGAGAATTCAAGAGACCGGTCCCATTACTGTTCACTCCAAGGTGGGGGCAGGAGGGAGAGGGAGAGAACAGTGATCGGTCTGAAGCCCCACCTGTGTTTCCTGGCCCCAGGGGATTTTCACCTGGGTTGCTGGGCCAAACACGTGCAGGACACCCCACGAGCAACCATCTCCCTGGTGCTAAGCATCATCGTCAGATATGCCCTCGATGAGGCCCACCCAGAATCCTCTCCAGTGGGGAAGCGTTGGACCCCGAGGCCAGAGTCCCGAGAACATCCATTGAGCTCAAGCCTAAACCCTTGGATAAGGAGGCACGCCAGCCCTTCTCAGAAGGGTCAGCACACGGGGAGGCTCCGGCGCCACCATCTGCAGTGGAGAAGGAGGGGTGACCCCTTGGTTTTCCACAGTCAGGTGGGTACTGAACTGACAGGTCAAATAAGGGTGACTTGTGGTTCACATCTGCCCCTGCTGGCGTCCCGGACCCCTCCCTCCGGGGCAGGGGAAGTAGTATATGCAGTACTTACCTGTTCGATGTCCCATTTCCTCCACTGACGGTTTGTCTATGTGAAATAACTTCAAGTCCTCTTCATCTAAGGCAATGTCTCCCCAAAAGACAGCTGGGAAGAAAAAACATAAATGGGTCAATTTAAGCTGGAGGTTAAGAAGTGGATTTAGTAATGCCCCAGAGGGCACTGGGTATTGGGTAGCAAACTCTAGAAAAGACAGTCCATCCAATCAAATTTCTTCCTGACCTAGGACTGGTAGAGAAAAAGGAATGAATGATATAATTCTGTGCATCAGAGCTACAGGGCTGGGGCCAACCATCATGAAAATCAAAGGCCTAAGTCTGTACGGTATTTTGAAAGATCACCCTGCCTTACTCTAGCTGTAGGCAGCTCTGGGCAAAACCACCACACAAAGACAGCTGTTGCTCTCTTCTTCAGAGCCCCCAGGATATAAAAGAAAAATCTAATGTGATAAGTGACACTATTGTTCACAATAGTTGCTGTCCTTCCCTAAGGAATGGTTATATTTCCCTGCCCCACTGATGTCAGGATTAGCCAGTTTACCTGCTCTGACTAATTAAATGTGAGAGAAAGCTTTAAGAGCTGTGTCCTCTTTTCCCTTTCCCTGATGACAAGCAAAATTCCAGAAGGAGGCAACTCTATCACCCTGGGTTCTGGAGTAAACACGAAGTGGAGCAGAGGAATGGCTAATTAGAGTGGATATGTAGTATGAATGAGGAAAATAAAAACTGTTATTTTTATAAGTCTCTGAGATTTGGAGCTATTTGTTATTAGACCATAACTTCTTTATCCTGACTAATACAAAAATTGTTATCAAAAGTGGTATGCTACTGTAACAAAAATACATTGTCTTTGGGACACACAGTGAGTGTCAAGGAAACTGTTACTAAGGCTGGAAGGAGGTGATCTATGTTATACAGTGATGAACTATTTGGTAAAACTGTTGCCTGCATCAACTTAGAAGGCAGATGATAAACTGAATGAGTTGCTGTCTTTAGGTGAAGAGACTAGAAATCAGAATGTTAACTGCATGCCTTGGTTGCCATCAGCTGTGTCTGACAAGGTACTACAAGAAAGATAAGAGCTTGGGCAGCCGGATGGCTCAGTTGGTTAAGAGCATGAGCTCTGAACAACAGGGTTGCCCAATTCGATTCCCACATGGGCCAGTGAGCTGTGCCCTCCGCAACTAGATTGGAGGACAATGACTTGAAGCTGATGGGACTGGAGAAACAGTGTTCCCCAATATTCCCCAATAAAAACTGAGAAAAAAAAGAACAAAGATAAGAGCTTTAAAAATAATTGGACATGGAAGCATCACACTCCCTGAATTCAAACTATATTACAAAGCTATACTAATCAAAACAGCATGGTGGTAACATAAAAAGAGACACACAGATCAATGGAACAAAATAGAGAGCCCAGAAATAAACCCACGCATATATGATTAATTAATTTGCAACAAAGGAGCCAAGAATTTACAATGGGGAAAGGACAGTCTCCTCAATAAATGGTGTTAGGAAAACTGGACAGCCACATGCAAAAGAATGAAACTGGTCCTCTGTCTTACACCATACACAAAAATTAACTCAAAATGGATTAAAGACTTGAACATAAGACCTGAAGCCATAAAAATCCTAGAAGAAAACATAGGTGGTAATCTCCTTGACATAGATCTTGGGGATGGTTTATTGAACATGACACCAAAAAGCAAAATGAACAAAGGCAAAAATAAACAAGTGGAAGTACATCAAACTAAAAAGCTTCTGCATAGCAAAGGAAACCATCAACAAAATAAAAAGGTAAGCTAATGCATGAGAAAAAATATTTGCAAACCGTATGTCTGATAAGGGGATAATATCTAAAATATATAAAGAATTCATTCAATTCAATGGCAGAGTAACAAACAATATGATTAAAAATAAGGAGAAGATCTGAATAGACATTTTTCCAAAGAAGACATACAGATGGACAATAGGTAGATGAAAAGATGCTCTATATCATTAATCATCAGGGAAATGCAGCTCAAAACCCAGGGAGTTATCACATCATACCTGTTAGAATGGCTATTATGAAAAAAAGAAACAAAAAACTAGAAATAACGAGTGTTGGCGAGGGTGTGGCAAAAAGGGAACCTTTGTGCACCATTGGTGGGAATGTAAATTGGTGCAGCCACTATAGAAAAGAGTATGGAGGTTCCTCAAAAAATTGAAAATGGAGCCACCATATGATCCAGCAATTGTATTTCTGCATATTTATCCAAAGAAAACCCTAATTTGAAAAATATATGCACGCCTATGTTCCTTCCAGCATTATTTACAATAGCCAAGATGTGGAAACAACCTAAGTGTCCATCGATGAATGAATGCATAAAGAAACTGTGACACACACACACACACACACACACACACACACACACACACAGAGGAATATTATTCAGCCATAAAGAAAAATGAAATCTTGCCATTTACTACAACATGGATAGTCCTCAAGGGCATTATGCTCAGTGAAATAAGTCAGAAAGAGAAAGACAAATATTGTATAATCTCTCTTTGTGTGGAATATATATATATCAATCACAGATACAGAGAACAGATTGGTGATTGCAAGAGGCAGGGAGTTGGTGAAGGGGATGGGTGAAATTTCGCTTACATAAATTAAGTTTTTAAAAAAAGAACTAGGAAATTTATAGTAGGAATGAAAAGGAATAGAGAGACTCCAGAAATTCAGGGACTTGGAGAGTTGGAAGAATTCACCTATTTTCATCACTAAATAATAAGAGAAAAAAACTGAGAAGGCCTTTGAGTAACAAAGGCGGATCAAAACTCAGCTCTGTGGTTGGAGAACTGGGAACCCTCATCCACTGCTAGGGGGAATGTACTACGGTTTACTCCCTAAGGAAAACTATTTGGCAATTTCCTGGAAAGTTAAACAGAAACGTATTATAAGACCTAACAATTCCACTCCTAGGGATCCTCCCAAGGAAAATAAAAACACAAGTTCACACAAAGACGTGTATTCAAATGTTTATAGAGCCTTATTCATAACAGCCCCAAACTATCAACCATTGAGAGAATAAACAAAAGGTGGTATATCTATATTAATGGAAAGCTACTTAGCAATTAAAAAGAACAAACTATTGACACATGCTACAATATGTATGAATCTCAAAAACACGCTAAGTGAAAGATGCTAGATGCAAAAGACTACATATTATAGAATTCCATTTATATGAGCTGTCTAGAATAGGCACATTGATAGGGCCAGAAAGAATATTAGTGATTGCCTAGAGCTAGGGGTGGGAAAGAAGCTCACCTATAAAAGGGCATGAGGGAAGTTTTCGATGCTGTAGAAATCAGAACTGGACTGTGGTGATGATTGCACAACTATAAAATTACTTAAATCATTGACTTGTACACTCACTTTCGCCTTGTTGAAATGTGTAACAAAGTTGTCTTGGCCAATGATAGCTTCCAGCTGCCTATCCTGAGGCCTTTCCACCTCTCTGAGGACTTAGCACAAGATAGTCCAAATACAGTGTCATCTTTTCCTCAAAGAAAAATATGTCCTGTGTCAATCCTGTTATTCATGATGGCATGTGATCAGTAGTTCTCACACATTCTGAGAGCAGAAAGAGAGAAGCAAGAGGGTGGGAGGAGAAGGGGTGGGTTAAAAGGAACTGGAAAGACCCAAGCAATCTAAGGAATATAATGGTCTTCAAACTTTTGTGCTTGCCGACGTATTCCCTAAATCATTTTTAAAAGCTCCAGATCCTCACGTAGATGGTTAGCCGGACAGCTATGATTTTTCGCCGTAAGTTTAAATACATTTATTTTGTTCAAAAGAAGTAGAAAATAGTGAACAGTTTATAAGATGAGGATTGACTATAATTGGAATAACTGTTTCCTGATGTGATTTGGTGAAACAGATGTAATTACCTTATTGAATAACACATGCTGAATCTGAAAGAAAGCAAGGAAAATGTTTATCTTGGGTCTTATTCATGTAGAAGTCCAGAACAATTCCAGTTACACTTAAAAGAATCGCTGTCATTAACTTACCCTACTTTAGTTGTTCTGAACTCAAAACATTCCACTATGCACCCAGCATCCCGCTAACGGAAATCCATACAGATAGGAAAAGGCAGGAGAACTACAAGTCTAAGATGCCTTGATTCGTCATTAGAGATGGCTGCTCTGTAACCGTTTCTAATTTTTCCTTTGGTGCTCACAGGCTTTTGTACCTGGGGTGATGTACTCAGTGGGATTCAGGATGGGTGAAAGGAGAGCCTCTCTTTTGTAACGTGGAGGAAGGGCCACCGAGACCAGGGCATCTTTCAGCAGTTGTAATAGAATTGTCTTTGTTCCAGAATCATACACGGAAATTCATTCCCTTAAACTCTCTTAGTAATGTACTCCTTGTAAGACTCCGGGACTCCTGCACACACAAGTTTGAAAACCAGGAAGTGACAGAGGCCATGGCAAAGCAGCATGGGAGATACTTCCCTTGCACTGTCCCAAGGATTTGCTCAGCCCCCTTTGGTCTCCACCTTCCTTTGAGCCCTTCGAGCACAGCACTAAGGCGTCCTCCTGACCTCAAAGGGCAGGAGCCCCAGGCTGATTGCCTTGAAGGGAATTCTCCACGAAGGCACTTCCTGCCTACAAGCTTTGAATTGTTCACCTGGGAAGACAGGTTGATTAAAATTATGTGCCTTCTCACCAGAGAGATCCTGAGTTCAAATCCCATTGTTGCCATTTAATAGCTGCATGACCTTGGGCAAATCACTTGATCTCTCTGAGCCTCAGTTTCCTCTTCTGGAAATAGAAGTACCTACCTTGTAGAGTTGGCGAGAATTACACAAGTGTGTTAAGCACTCGGTATGGGGCCTGGCCTACAGTAACTTTCAGTGGATAGTGGTGCCACTCTAATTTTCACTGGGTTCCTCTTGGCCCCTTCTCTCCCTACTCTACTCTCTCTTCATCCAGACGAGCCTGCCCCTGCAGTGTTCAACTTGATTCCCATCACCGACACCCATGCCTCCGCCATGACGGTCTCCCTCCCACCCCTGAAACACTCCTTCCTTTCTCTGCCTTCCTCTATGAGTCTCAATAAGACAATGTCAGCCAGACAATGGGGGAGCTACACTGTGTCCATATATTCACCTAACAAATATTTACGGAGCCCACTAAATGCCGGGGTGAGGGTGGAAGAAGTGAAGCTGGGGTTATGGATTTCCCATATGCATCACTTCTTTTACTTTTCTCATTCCCATTTTACAGATGAAAACCTGAGGGAGAAGGGACTGACTCACTCAGGTCACACAGCCAGCAAGTAGTAGAGCCCGAATCCCAAAACCTGGGCTCTTTCCAGTCCCCCAAACTGCCTTCCTCAGCTTGTAGCAACTACTCAGCTTCCCAACTTCTGCCAGATTCTAAACGCCTTGAGGACAGGCTCTAGGTATAATGCACATATTTCACACAGTAAATTCCATTTTATACACTCTAAGGAAAGTCGTCATGTGAGATGCTGCGTATGCCTAGTGGCTAAGAGTGAAAATACTGAATCACACAGACTGGGGCTTAAGTTGTACCTGTGTACACTTGGGCAAGTAACTTAACTTCTCTGTGCCGCAGTTTCCTCATCTTTCAAACGGGAATAAACAATAATAATATCTTCCCCACAACGTTGCTGTGAGCATCAACTGCGATAATACCGTTTCCCCGAGAATAAGACTTAGCCAGACCATCAGCTCTAATGCGCCTTTTGGAGCAAAAATTAATATAAGACCCGGTCTTATCTAACATAATATAATATAAGACCGGGTCTTATATTAGTTTTTGCTCCAAAAGGCGCATTAGAGATGATGGTCCGGCTAGGTCTTATTCTCGGGGAAACACGGTATGAGTAAGTGCTTCTTAGGACACGGCTGGCATCTGGCACCACTCAGTAAACAGAAGACAGTCACCTGAGCTGCATCCTCCAGACATGGAGATCCTTGACAATGGCCTATGTCAATGGTGCTGCGCTGTGAAGCCAGGAGATGTTCTTACAATTATGGCGCCCATAGGGGTCACTGACTTACCGCTAGCACCCAACCCAAGGCAGCCCTTACCCACAGCAGCCAAAAGAGGGCGCTGGCGTGCCCTCTTCTGGGAGCACATGGGAAGACCACGTGGCCTCATGGCCTGCCACTGGACTCCATCCCACCTCAGGACCTAGAGAGTCTTCCCACATCCAACCTAGTGGCCTATCCTGTGGTACGAGAGGCTCCCTGTCTCCATGTCTAGATCCCACTCTGCCTTTCTGTCCTACAGATCCCGTCTCAGGATCTCAAAGATACTTCCTGAGGGTATCCCTCGAGGACACAGTCCAAGGAGGCTGCGGGTCGTTACCTAGAGAGGACGCCTCCAATAAAACAATTCCCCAGCACTGCTCTGGGCCCTGGAAGCTTCCTAACATCAAACTCAAGAGCCAGTAGGCTTCAAAGCAGAGTGGCCGGCCCCCCAGGGTAGCGGTCCAGAATCAAGATGTCATCTAGAGTCCTACCCTGCAACCCCTTTCCATGGATATAAGCATGCTGTGCAGGGAGGCTGAGCAATTTGTTCAAGGTCACTTAGCAAGTAACTTGGCAGAGCCAAGACTCAAGTCCAGGTCAATTCTCATTACTCTCTGGTCTGAACTACCGGAGCAGAATTTGTCCACAAGCATCTAGGAGCCAGAGGTAAAAACCTTTACACCAAAGGGGGAAGAAATTGGCTTTTAACATTTTATTTATTTTATTTATTTATTTTTTAAAAAACAACACAAATTTATTGTCTCAATTTGGGAGTCTGGAAATCTGAGATCAAGGTGTTTGTAGGGCCACATTCCCTCAGAAAGTGCCAGGGAGAGATCTGTTCCAGGCTTCAGAGAGTTTCCAGCTTAGATAGTTTCTTGGCTTGTGGCAGCATAATTCCAATTTTCACATGACATTCTCCCTGTGTGAGTATCTGTGCCCAAATTTCTGCCTTTTTAAAGGACACCAGTCATATTGGTTTGAATGGTTGGTTTGATTGCAGGACCCACTGGAGACTTTGGATAATTTTTTTTCCCCCCGAAGCTCTTTTTTTTAAAAAATTTATTGGGGTGACAATGGTTAGTAAAATTACATAGATTTCAGGTGTACAATTCTGTATCACATCATCTATGAATTACATTGTGTGTTCACCACCCAGAGTCAGTTCTCCTTCCATCACCATATATTTGATCCCCCTCACCCTCATCTCCCACCCCCCCCCCTTACCCTCTGGTAACCACTAAACTATTGTCTGTGTCTGAGTTTTTTTTTTTTTTCCTTAGACGTTTATCATTTATATCCCTCATACTGTGGACCCCCTACCCCCCATCCACTATCTCTCTGACATCGCACCGAGCCATCCCATTTCCACTATCTCCACTCCCAATGCTGTACTCTGCCTCTTGTAAATGTATACATACCTATATATACATATATATATATATATATATAATATTATAGTTGGCATAAGTAAGTCTGAGACAATGGGAGGAGCCAGCACTCCAGACTCCTTCCACAACGTGTTCTTCTGAACAGAGGTCCTCCAAGGATCTCAGCCAACGCACTGTAGGGGAATGTAAGAAAGCTGGAGTGACACACCCAGGTAGGCTCATTGTGGAATTTCTCACAGGTCACAGCTTCAAGTCAATGCAATATCTACTACGGCTTAATGGCTCCTCCTCTGGGAAAAAGGCACGGTAAATGGCAGACTGAGGAAAGAAGGAAGGAAAGAAGGAAGGAAAGAAGAAAGGAAGGAAGGAAGGAAGGAAGGAAGGAAGGAAGGAAGGGAGGGAGGGAGGGAGGGAGGGAGGGAGGAAGGAAGGAAAGAAGGCAGGAAGGAATAAGTGCCACGGGAGCCACTGGGTTGGTCACATCTGAGAGGGCGGGCTCCATCTCACTGCAAGGATTTCGAAGGCTGCACCCGGGGAGTTAGAGAGGGAGCCCATTTCTGAAATAGCCTCCCGTCTCAACCAAAGAAAGCCTATGTCTCCTGTCTGTTCAAAGATAGTTCTTGCTGGCCTCTGCTGAATGGCCTGGACGGTCCTACTGTTCCACAAGGGCCATAGGAAGTACCACACCTGAGCCATGCCCCCATCCCCTGAGCTGAGGCTACCCTCTAAAAAACAGCTGTTTTACTTGAACTTCTCTGTGATATCATCACAACTGAAGTTAATTAATACTGGAGTTTAACTTCTATCTTTGCAGTTTCATGAAGCCAAGTACTGCGTCTGCCTGGCCTATTATTGTTCTATCCTCAGCACGTGGCACACAGTGGAGGTGCCGGAAGTATTTGTTGAATGAATGCCTAAAAAAGCTCCTAAGGCCACAAAGGACTGTCTTCTGCCCTGAGTCTCTCCACCCTGGGGTGGAATCCGAGGCTCGGCAGAGCTTCTCAGCCTTTCGTTAAGGGTTATTTACACCCCAGCAGAAAAGAGTACACATGCTCCTGTAAGGACAGTGACTGTCAAACAGACTGAGGCCATGTCAGGAAATGAGGACAGGCCATTAGCGCTTAACCCTGTGGGAGACAGTTACCATGCTGCTCTCAAAACAAAAGCAAAAACATATTATGCACAAGAATCAGGCTGAATGCCTGCACCGGCTGGGAGGCCACCATAAAACCAGGCTCCAAGACACCGCTAAACGGCCTGTTGATGTGGGCAAAGATTTTCGTCTTCTTTGTTCACGAAAGTATCTCCAGTCTCCAGAACAGTGTCTGGCATCTAGAATATGATCAGGAAATATTTACTGATAAATTAATGAAAGGAGAATGAGTTCCCACTTCTATTTGTATAACTTCAATGCCCAAAGCAAGGTCAAATTACTTCCCAGCCACCTACCCACTAACCATATCTTCTTCCTTTTGAAATAACGGGAATATCTGAAAACAATAAACTGGCAAGTGATAACAAGAGGAAGGGGTATGCTGGCCAAAGGAACAGCATATGCAAAGGTCGAGGGGAGAAATAGCAAGGCACTGTCAGGGCAGGAGCAGAAAGGGACCAATGAGGGAGCCTAGATGAAGTGGGGACCCAGCCATGTGGTCTGCCGGTAATAGGGAGAGCAAGCCAGCACATGGGGCCACAGGAATTGAAAGGCTGTCGGGGACAAAAAGGAAGGTTCAAACACAGAGAACAGAATTCTGGGGCCACCAGAGAACCCACAGGGGAGTTGGTCACAGGAGTCCTCCACTGTGGTGCAGCACTTCACATTTTACCATCCCTTCCATGCGCATACTCTCCCCCAACCCTACCGCACCCTACACCCAGCTCAGGGCCTGGCAAGGGCCTTCAGTTCTGGCAGCTTCAGAATATTTCCATAAATGAACAAGTGAGTGAATGAATTCTCCTCGCTGAAGTCCTAGGGGAAAGCAGGGCTAAAACCGTTAGCCCCACTTTACGGGGGAAAGCCAGGCTTAGGGAAGTTAATGACTAACCCAAGTTTACAACCAGTGAGAAGGGGGCAGGGGCTTGAACACAGACCTGTGGGCGCTAAACTGAGAGCTTGGTTCACTGCATTACACTGGACCCCGTTTCCAGAATTAGGATGCAAGGTGAGCGCTGATCTCATGGTCAGCAGTGAAAGCCCTGTTCCTGGATGAGTCACTGGCCTGGCAAAGGCTGGACAGCCCAGCAAGGGTGCTATGAGGGGACAGAATGCAGGAGGGGTTCCCCGGGAAGGCCCTTCACACCCCTCCCCACATGACATTCCGAGAGTCTGGTTAAGCTCCTGGCGTGGGGCCTGCAGAGCGGGGCTGGCTGTGAGCCAGGCAGAAGCCCTGCCAGTCAGACGCAGACCCCTTTGACTCTGCTGCCTTCTCCCCAACCACACCCTCCCCAAGACTGTTTCCTGGCACCCAGAGATCAAGAGGCTGACACAACTCGAGGATACACTTCTGACCTTCCCAGTCCTCCTGGCCACCCCAGGCCCTGATCTGCCCCAGGGCTCACTCCAAAACCAGCAGGTCTCGGGAGGGGTCTCCAGCAGGTGTTCACCTTGCCTCGTCTCACCTCCACCAATCAGGCCGGGTCCTGATTTTCCTTTTTGCACTTACAACTTGGGTTTGCAGGTGCTTTATTGTTCGATCAACTTCCTACTTACGGACCTAATCACAAATGTTCCACAGAAAAGCTGCTTCCAGAACACAAAAGGCCCAAATTAAAGCAGTATGGAACCACTCACATGGTCTATCCTGGGGCGGAGGGAGCTTGGATGCTGGCTGTGACACTAGGCAAGTAACTTTTACCTTTGGTGGCATTTTCTTCACCCATTCAGTGAGATGGCTGAACCAGCTCAGGCATGATCCACAAACCACTTGTGTTAGAAGTGTCTAAGGAGAGTGTTGATATGAAGATCCGCAGGCCCCAACCCAGACCGATGAAGTGAGAATGTCTGGGGACAGGACCCAGGAATATGCATGTTAAATTCACACCCCACCGCCCTGCCCGGGTGACTCATGCACACTAAAGTTTGGAGACCAGTAGAGCCCATGGTCTCCAAGGTCCCTCCAGTTTCAACGTTTGATTTCACAACAATTTCTGTTCAAGAGTGTAGGGTATCCATCCAGGGCCTGCTGTTTGTCCACCCCAATAACAAGCCAGTCAGGAAGGACCTCGCTAATGTTCCATGAGATTGTCACCTAGAGATAAGCCAAGATTATTGGAGGAACTAAATATGGAGCATTCAAACCATTGGAATTCCTCTCAGGAAACAAGCTGAGGTGGGGTGGAGGGGCCAGAGGCGGGAGAGTTACAGGGAAATCCTACCCAGAGACACATTTAGTTCACTTCAAGTTTCCAGCAGAGGGATTTAACAGGTTTAAAGCAGTTTTCTGTGAATCTTTGTCAAGGGAGTGTATGTACAAACAAACAGGGAGGGTTTTTTTTTTTCTTTTTCTTTAAGTAAAAAGTTAATCGGCTTAAAGTGTGCAACTAAATAAGCAAAGCTTACATTTAAGTGACCCACAGAGAAAGGACCCCATGGAAAGAAAGTTCTAGGAAATACAATATGGCCTCTATGTTCTTTTGTAGTTTCACGCTATAAATATTCATGGGGCAGTGTTAACGGGGTCCACCGCTCTGTGCAACCACAATAGTTTTTTTGTTTATTCTCAGGACCATGAACTTTGAAACCATGAACCTAAATTTCAGAACTCTGCCTTCGGGCACGTTGGCCGAGCAGGAGGGGAGAGGTTCAGGCTCGCGGAGGACAGAGGAAAGGAACCTGGGCGCGATGCGAATCCTGCGTCCTGGACCTTGTGGTTGAGATTAAAGAGTAGAATCTGTTTAGTATGGGAGGCCTCTAGTCTCCAAGGTCTTCAGCTGCTCCAGCCTGAAGAAATGGCCCTCGCAAGGAATCAATAGCTTAGTTACTCAAGCACATGGCAGAGTGGAGTGGGGAGATGGAAATATTTTAATTGGATCAAACAGATGTGTTGCATGTTTTACACTGAAGACCTTGAAAGACTAGTTTGAATCATGGAATTTCTAAGATGGAGAGAGTTTAAAAGTCATCTAAGCAAGGTTCTTGTTTTCCATAGGAAGAAACTACGACGTCCAGGAAAGGTGGAGTGATTTGCTCAAAATATGGCATTGAGAAACCATGTCTGCTGATTCTGAACCAGTGCTCTTCCCCTAACATAGGGATGGTAAATATGACACAACCATGTGCTCACCTTACCCTCTCTCCCCCAGGGAAGACATCGCTGATTGATCGCGGCCCTCCTGTCCATTGAACCTGGATGCAGCCTCCAAATCTACGTCAACACAGTGCCACTGAGAGTCAATACAAATTGACAGGAATGGCAGGCGAGTTGAGATCTACGTGCCATCTGTGCCCTACACCATGCTGCCAATGTCCACGTCCCAGTGCCCATTTGCTCCAGCTAAGGGTTTCCTATTCAAAGCCTGAGCTCAAGGGTCCAAGAGTGCACAACCGAAATACTACAGGACCTGCGAATCCGTAGGTCCATCAGGACCTAGGAGAGCACCACACAGCCGGGTATGACAGAGCAACTCTGCTCTGAAAGCTGACTCTACCTCAAGAGAAGCCCCAGCCCTGCCTTCCACCTGGGATGGCATCATCCTATTTTACAGATGAGCCAAGAGGGTCTGGCTGCTGCCTAGGCTGGTGACCACCTTGCTCAAGGCAGATACGGCCTCCCGCCTTGCCTCTTACTCGGTATCACAATATGGTTGCACCAATACATGTCAGAGCCATATCACATCTTGGCTTTCCATCAGGACTCACTTGGCTTACGACATGCCTGCTCAGCTAATTTACCAGGAAAAAAAACAAAAAATTATCCACCAAACTGTCACGAGCAGGTAGGCCATACTTGCAAGGCTATTTGAATTTTATAGCTCCAAACAGGTTTGGTCTCACATGCCAGCCCCACTCAGTTGGTGGTGTTTCTGTGAGGTGACTTCTTGGACTGATAGGAAAGAGAGCCATGATCAATTAGCCATGTCTGCCATTGGCACAGAGGAGGGGCATCAGAGGTGCCACACACTGGCCATTCAGATATGTACGTTGTAAAGACACTAAAAATGTTTTTGTTCATGTAAATGAGTATCTGCGGCAAGGCCTACGCCATGATTCAAGGTATCCTTTTTATACTTGCTCTCCACCCTCTCTGCTCCGCTCTGTGCCCAGGAAGGCTGACCCTGTGTACTGCAGCTCCCACTTCCCCCTGCCCTCTGCCTTCTGGTTGCATCCAACCTGGAGGAGACCCTGGCAGATAAGACAGAAGAGGAGAAAGAGATGCAAGCATCTCTTCCCTGCTTTGGTGCAGTCTCTGTAGTAGTCGCATCCCTCCACCACTGCTCCCCACCCCCACCCCCACCCCGCAGAGGTCCAGCTCCTTTAGCACTGCTTCTTCACCTGTCCCTTGAGCCACAGGGGTGGCTTGCCAGTCTCTTGTTTGTTCCCTTAACCTTTCCTCTGTCAGTAGTTCCTTCATTAAGGTCTCTTCATCTGAAACATATGGGGTGAAGTCTGTTTCCTGCTGGGACTCTGGCTCAAATAGCTGTTCTAAGAACATCCTTCCATTCTTTTCATAGCTAAAGAGAAAGATGGGAATCTGACTGGCAAAGTGAATGGCTACTTTGGCCTAAAATGACACTTTTCCCTGCTTAATTCCAGCAGCATATGACTCATTGTTATTTCACACCTGCTGCATTCCCACAGCCTGAGCGCAGATGGCCTCCACTCAGTAATGGAGAGAAGGGTGCAGTTAGGTCCTAGAAGCCAGAAACTTTTGGGGATTTAATTTGCATCTTATATGCCTGATTCTAGGACCAGGCACATCTCATAAGCTCTAATATCTCCACTGTGGAATGACCTCTCATGGAGCAGTAAGTTACCAGTGCAATTCTGCAGGACTCATTCTGAAGACGAAGGCCCACTGGAGACCCTAAGTAGTGCAGGAAGTGGAGGGTAACAGAGACCTGGGATCTACCTCCAGCCAGGCCAGCAGCTATCCATGTGACCTCGGACAAGTTACTGCCCTTCCAAGGCCTCAGGGTTCTCATAGGAAGCATGAAAAACTTAAAATAAATAATCCCAAGGGTTCCTTCCGGCTCTAACATTCTACAAGATTTCACTCTAAGATCTTACTTTGTGTATCTGGTTAATGTTCAGTAATAATCATGGGCCTATCATTATTTCGACTAAATTTTCTTCATAAAGATTCAGCACGTGTAGCCTACTGTGGCAGAGACTGCATAATGTGCACCACTACCTTGTCTTCCTTCTTCCATAATAATAGAACCTTTGGTTTTCAGTTCCACCTAGAAGAAAGATTTCTCAGACTCCCTTGTAGCTATCTGTGGCCATGTGACTAAGTTCTGGCCAATGAGATGACAGCACAAGCCACACATCTCCTGTGAATTTTCTTTTCACACATTCTTTGCCTCCTTTTCTTTTCCATGCCTTCCATGTCTAGACCATGTGTATGACAGTTTCGGCTCTGGCTACCATCTCGGACCACAAGGACAAGGGCCTCAACTGAGGGACACGAGGTTGTGTTACGAACACAATGGTAAGTGTCCACAACCATTGAACACTTGTTGAGGAGTTCCTGAAGCAAAAGTGCCATCTTGGCTCTAGATGGAAGACCTCCAGACTTTGATATGAGAAAGAAAGAAACTTCCAGTTTGTTTAAGCTACTACTATATCGTCTCTCAGCTCTAAATCTACTCTTCTTTGCCATGCTTTGTGATATTGGAGCTGGAGCCTGGAAACATTTCTGCTTCCGTGGTCTCATCGTTCTTGTTCCTCTGGAGGGGCTGCCAGCAGTGTTCAGGAGACCCTCTGGTGCCCCCCTTCAAAGTTTTGCCGGTATCCCAATGGGCAATTCCCGACTCATCCTCCTTTTCCTGCAGCAGCTCGGTGAATTTCTCCAACTTTCAGTGGGCCACAGCCACACCTTCTCCTGAGAAGTTAGAGTTTCAGCCTGGTTGGGGTTGAGGGGCCAGGAGTGGCCTCTTCCAAGTTTATTCCTTCCCTAGTAGTTGTTCTCTACATCTGCTATTTCTGTTCCCTTTAGGGTCCTCCTACCTCCTTTAGTAGTCAATCCCCTTTTGTTAGTTAATAATCCTTTATATTAAAATTTCAAATTACTGGTGTGGTTTCAGTTCCCCAACTGGACACTAATGGACAGAGCCAATTAACTTGGGTCCATTACTAGCAATTTAACTTTAGCTTAACTGATACAGCCATGCAATCACCTCCATGGAAAAAGTGAATAATATGGTACAGAATAAGCTTTCTGCTTTTTAAAAAATCTTCTCTCCAAAATTTATTTGTGACACACATCACAAACATGACAGATAAAAGGTTGAAGTCCTTACTATTTAAGAGTTCCTACACAATGTTAAATGAACATCTAATTAGAAAAAAAAGAGCACGAACAGAAGAGGAGAGAAGCACATAAACAGGAAATGAACACAGCAAAAGAAATGCAAATAGTCAAAATATATTCTTAAAAGCTCAGAATCATTTGAGAAAGAAATACAATTACAATGCAAATGAAATTGAAGAAACAGCAAATATTTTTCTCTTATCAAACCAGCAAAGATTTTTTAAACTAGAATACAAAATGTTAATCTTAGTGAGAGTGCAAAGGAGTAAAAAAAATTTGAAGGGCAATTTGAAAAGAAGAATCAGAAGCCCTTAAAGCATCTATCCTTTGACCCAGCGATTCTACGTGTAGGATATTTTTTTAAAGAAATAAAAACGTACATAAACAATGTACATAAAAACCTAGCAACAAGGATACTTCAGTATCATTGTTTATAAAAGAAGAAGAGATTGGCAAAAAAATCTTTATGTCCAACAACAGGGTATTGATTAAAGAAATATGGTGCCTCTATAAATGGGTTATAAAACAACTAAAATTGATGTTATACAAGTACATTTATTACATGAGCATCTTTATTGTCATAGAAAGAGGTTCCTGATACTAAGTGAAATACAAGCAGGTTCAAAGCGATATATATAACATTATATATAGGTACATAAATTTGGAAAGAATAGACAGCAAAATGTTAACAATTACTTCTAGGCAATAGAATTACCAGAAATTTTTACTCTTGCACTCTACATTTTCTAAATGTTCTCCAGTGGGTGTATATTAGCTGTGTAATTAAAAAAAAAACATGTTGTGTTTTCTAAAAAATCCCCTTTCCTATCCATCTCAAGGGCACCCCATGTTTGCTAAGCACAACTTGATGAACTCATTCATGTTTCAATGACGACTCTGAGGCACAGCTCAGCTTGGGCCCTCTCCCACATCTGGAGCCATGATCTCTCTCCCATCTTCCCTTCCTTTCTATTCCCAAGGTCATAGCCCAAGTCTGGCCCTCATGCTCCCAGGGCCTAGAACTCCCGGTGTTGCTCCTACTTCCTGCTTCTACAGATACTCAGCATCACAGATCTTCATTATTACCATCTTCTGCTCAAAAACCATCAATAGCTCTCCATTTCTTAGTGGGCATTTTAAATGTCTCGGCTGGACATGCACTGTTCCAGGCTTCTTTCAATCTCGTCATTACTACTCTGCAAAGTAAACCAGAATGATCTCCCAGCTCCAGACACATCACAAGCATTCCTGCTGCCTCACCTTGAATCACGCTGTTTCTCCCTGAAATGCCTTCCCTTGCATCCGAGTTTCTCCACATCCCATCCATCCTTCCAGGCCAAGCTCAGGGTTTACCAGCCCCCTCACCAGGAAGCCCACCTTAATTGTCTTACAATGATTGCTCCTTTTCTGAATCCCTCTGGAATCGCATTTGCTCAGTTTTTCACTTGACAAATATTGTTTGAGCACCCACCATGTGTCAGGCGCTGTGCTGGTGACTAGGAAACCAAACGAGTCTAGTTTCTACCCCTTGGAACTTGTGGTCTAATGTGGAGACAGACACTAAGCAAGTAATCAGCCAAAAACTATACCCAGTTACGGACTATAAAAAACGCACTGCTGGGAAACGAAGGTGATGAGAGATTTAAGAGAAGGGACCTGAGATCAGGGCCTGGGAAGGCCTCAGGGGGAAAGGACATGTCAGCCGCGCCCTGGAGGATGAGCCTCCAAGGCCTTCACAGGCAGGAGGAAGAACCTGTGGGAGGCGGAGCATGGCAGGAAAGGGGAGGAGCCTGGAGGAGTAGAAGGGACAGGGTCTGCCACTGCTCTCATGGACAAGTGCAATGGGAAGTCATTCATGCGTCCTAAGCAGGTTGGATTTGACAAATATGATCAGATATGAGTCTCAAAAAGACCACTGCCTGCAAAGTGGACAATGGACTGCAGGAGGCAAGAGGGGCAGCGGGGAGACGGGGTCAGGCACTGGAGCAGTAGCCCACATAGGAGCTGGTGGGTGCTTGGACCAAACGGTGGCAGTGAGAATAGAGAGAAGCGGATGGGCTCAATTTTGGAAACAGGACTGGCAGGACTTGGGTTGGGCTGCATGGGAGTGGGAGGGAGAGACAGGTGTCCAGGATGGCCCCTGGGTTTCTGGTTAAAGCACCTGGGTGGTCTCTGGTACCACCAGGTACCTGCTACCACAGAGCCCATCCCTCAGGGAGCCACAGCAGACTCTGAGCCCAGGAGAGGCATGGAAAAACCAGTGCCAGCTCGGGGCGGGTGGAGACCTAACCCAGAGACGTGAGAAAGAGTTAAGGAAGAAGATAGTCTGCTCCTGTGGGAAACTGGCTCATGCAAGACTCACATCAACTCAAGGCCAGTACCCCAGGTGGGAGGAAGGGTAGGAGGCTCGGTGCAAATTGCAGGATGAGCTGGCAGATAAGTGGCCCAGCTGGTGGAGCGGGCAAAGACTAGGGGGTGAACGTCAACACTCAAGTGCTCGTGCAGGCGAGCTTGAGAATATTTATTGGTAATTGACAGAAGTGGTTGAGGGTGGCGTGATCACAGATAGGCCTGTAACCAATCAGCAGGAAAGCTGGGTTCTTGTTGCTATGTTTGCATCCAGGCAGAACGGTCTTACGAGCAGGCTAAGAGGATGCCATGAGAAACCTGCTTATATGCATTGGTTTATATGTCATCTTCTCCCTGCTTCGTGGATGAGAGCAAACGAGCGGAGGAGCTATAAATTATCACTTGCGACAAGCCATGGATCCTACAGATCACTCTGAAGCCCCGAGAGGGAGAGATAAACATACACAGGCCCCTAAGAGATTGTCATTTATAGGGAAATTCTTAAGTGGGGAACAATATGAATAATAATAATATTAGCAAGAAGAATGAATGACTGTTTTATAAACACCTCATGTTCACTGCCTCAATTCATCCTCAAACCTATTTGATGGGTTTTAACTTCATTCCCATATTCCAAATGAGGAAAATGAGGCCAAAAACAGTCTCTTAAATAGGGTGTTTCACTGCTTCTGTTCTATCACCCTGGCTGCCATTCACCTAGAGCCCCCTTGGGAAACATCAGCAGTCTAAGTCCTCTCCCTCTGGGAGATATCTGGGCCCACAATCCTCAAATGACCTGAAGAAGGGATGGAGGGACAGAGAGGGGGACAGGTGCATTTCAACACCTTGAATTATTCATTTATTCTTCCCTACGCATTGGGACTAAGAGTACTTTGAAGGCCAGAATCGTCTCATTCTTGCTGGATTCCTAGCCAAGGATAGAGAAAAAAAGGGAGAAGGTTGGGTGATGGTACTCTGGGGAACAAGTGCACAAACATGACCTTCAGATGGGGCAGCATGGAGATGCATGTTGACTGTATGTGAAGAGAGCCAGGAGAAGGGGAGCGGCTCCAGGCCGTGTGCTTAGAAGGGAGAACAGGGGTTTGAGGAACCTGCTCCCTCACTTACAAGTTCAATGTCCTGTGTGGGGCCCAGTGCAGCCTCTCACCTGTACAAGCATGCAGACCATGTCCTGCAATGCCCAGACCATCTCCTAGCTGAGAGACCAATGGAAGCAACAGAAGTAAAGGAGTTTGATAAACTGTCCGGTGTTGCCCAAAGCTCCAAGGCAGGGGTGTCCAAACTTTTTTCAACGTTTTTCACCAAGGGCCATATGTGGTAAAATACACAAAGAGCCGGGCCACTCACTCGAGGTGAAGTGCGTATTGCCTCACCTGGTTTATTTAACTAAATCTATTTTTGGAATTTGCTGCGGGCCAATTAACAATGGATCATGGGCCGCAGGTTGGATATCCCTGGTCTAAGGCAATGCTGTAACCACTGTGAGGGCTAATATCATTGTTCTTCCTCTTGAAAAACACGGTGAGGGTTGAGAGGCAAAGGTTTGAGGACCAATGAAGTTACAGTCTCTACTCAGATTGCTTGGCTAGGTCTCCATGGCAAAAGGATGGGTGCCACCATCAAACGTGCTGTCGGCCTCAATCCTGCTGGCATCTCAGCTGTTTGAAATCTGGAGGCCATAGGAATGCTGCTTTGGAAAGCTGAGTGGTTGGCAGGGGCCGTTGGCTGAATGGAGACTTGGGCTCACTCCGTTCACACATCTCCAAACACAGTAAATCCCCACTTAATGTCATCAATAGGTTCTTGGAACTTCAGCGAAAACAACATATAATGAAACCAATTTTATCACAGGCTAATTGATATAAACAAGAGTTAAGTTCTTCCAGCATCTCATCAACATTATAACAAAACAATGTGGAATGAAATGATATTATTCTGGGACCTGCTGACCTGGACACCTGGTTGGCTTGCAGGACATGGAGCTACCCCCCGCCGTCACCCCTCCCCAGCCTAACCGCAAGGAAACCAATAAGATTCAAGGCAAACTTGTTTTTAGACTACGGTCTCTGAATATAGAGGAGCTATATTAGGAAACATAACACTCTGAAAACATCATCAGGCTTCAGTTGTTCAGATACTTGGTTTCCTGCCACTCAGAAACCTTGTCGGATTTCCATGGGATGATAGTAATAAAAACACTATTATTTACTGACTGTTTACCACGTTCCAGGCACTATTCTAAGTGTTTTGTCTATATTCACTCATTTAGTTATCATAATAATCCTCGGTGGTAGATGTTAGTAGCCCTGTTTTATAGATGAGGAAACTGAGATCCAGATAGCTTAAGCAGGTCCCACAGCCAGTAAGTGGCCGAGCCAGGATGTGAACTGGGCAATTTACCTCCAGCATTCGCTCGGCCCGTAGGCTCTCTCACAGAAATGGAAAGCAGTGCTGTGCATGTGATTCAATTTAATCCACATGCTTTTTGCACATGACAGGCCCTTCAGGAGCCACAAAATTACAGCATTATTTCACATCTATTAAGTGTTTAGCACAGTATCAATTGCCTTTCATAGAACAACAAGCCTGCAAAAAAGGAGTTTCTACTAATTGCATTATATAGATGAGGAAACAGGCTTTAAAGGCTGAAGGATTGCTCAAGGTCTCATGGCTAGTAAGTGACAGAGCTGAGAAGGAAAACCTAAGTCATCTCGACTCCAAAGCTGGAGTCCAGAACCAATGGGCTGGGGAGAAGCCAGACTCTCAATCAACACTCATGGTCCAGGACAGTGAGTTCCATGAGCGTGGCCGGAGAAGCAGTGAGACACAGAACGTCCCGAACTGACCACAGGAGGTGCTGAATAAGACCTGCTGACTTGTCTACAGTTGGCTGCCATCAGGAGCTTCTTCCCGCTGAGGGGGCCACACCCTGAGCTGGAAACTCCCAGGGACAGGGTTGAGGTCTGGTTAGATCCCCAGCACCCGGTGCACGGCCCTGCACAACCAA
Organism: Rhinolophus ferrumequinum; assembly: GCF_004115265.2. Lineage (NCBI taxonomy): Eukaryota > Metazoa > Chordata > Mammalia > Chiroptera > Rhinolophidae > Rhinolophus > Rhinolophus ferrumequinum. The sequence continues at coordinate 27,051,134 of NC_046299.1, read as the reverse complement.
GGAGCCTGCAGGTCCGGGCTGTCGTGGATGTCTCTGAGGTGTAGCGACTGCCCCATCCTTCCTCTTCTCACTGCGCTGGACAGAGGATGAAAGGACTCTCCCAACACACATGCCACTCCCAGGAGAGGGTGCGAAACACTGATCACTGCACGACTGAGCAGGACAAAAAAGAAAAACAAGGCGTTCCACTGATGTCAGAGGGCGGAACTACGTAGGACGATACCACTGAGTACTTTTCTGTCTGCAGAACTTGAGCTTTGTCTACAGAGATGGTGACGGAAGTCAAAGGGGCATCAATGTCAGGTAGAAGGTCTAGGCGTGAAGCTCAGGTTCTCCTTATGCAAACTGGGAACCATCCCAGCTGCCTGTCTACCCCCAGGGCTGGGTCAAAGGTCGATGGGGTGGTGTTCTTGATATGACTAGGCCCCTAATCCAAAAGGGGCCGGTGTGTTCTCCTTCCCGGCCTCCCTCTCCCACATATTGCTCGCCCCAGGGTAAGTCTTGGCAAGAGCTGGGACCTCTGGGTTCTGTGTATTTCCTCCCCCAAATCTGCCTTGGCCCGTCCTCATCTTCATTTACTTTTTTTTTTTCTTTTTGCAATCTTTATTGAGCTATGACTCACCATAAAATTCACCCTTCACTTATTTTTGAGACTCTGTTTACCAATAGGTATCAGGTCTGGATTCAAGAATCCCTAATTAACTACACTACATGAAATCAATTGCTCATTTATTACAAAAATTCAAATTCCTCTATAGCATTTCAACAAAAGCCTTCAAGAAGCACTTGTGAGCACCTGCTCTATGCTCACATAATGTACATATTAATCATGGAACACTTGTTGAGTGACAAGCATTTGACAAACATTGTATCATTTCATCCTTCACAGCAACCCTGAAAAGTGAATATTAGTTCTTTTCAAGAGAAGAAACTGAGGCTCAGAGAGGTTAAGTAACTTACTCAAGGTGACAAAGCCTTGCATAGGCAGTCGATTTTGAATCTAGGTCTGTCAAGTGTCAAAGACTCCGCTCTTAACCCCCTCACGCCCTTCCCTCAGTGCAACTCCGGACGTGACATATTGTAGACAAAGGTAGACTAGACGCTGCTCCTGCCTGGAGAAGCAGGGAAGATAAACATCTCTTCTCAATACAGCCCTGAAGTATTTTGACTCCATCAGATGAGCATCTGCCCAACAGCAAGGATACCATGAGAAGTAGGGATGAGAATAAAGTTGTAAAAATGCCAGCTACCCTCACCTGGGTGTGGCCCATGGGGACGGGAATCTGATGGGAGAGAGAAGAGGTGCCAGGGAGATGGGAACAGGCAGTGCCAGGGAGACAGGCTTCCGGGAGGCACCACAGGAGCCTCACCTCTGCACTTTAGAATCCAGGATGCCTGCCCATGCCATGAAAAATGGAGTCCTGGGGAGCACACCCAGACCTCCATGACTGCCGTCCAACCGCACCCTGAGCTCTCTTGGGATGGCGGCAGCCCACGGGGCCAGGGCTGCCTCACTCTCCAGGCTGACTGTGAGCTTGGAGATTCTTTCAGCTGTGGACCCAATCCACACAGGAACAAAACGATCATTCCTTGAGTCAGCAAATGCTGATAAGTGCCTACAATATGCCAGATACTGCTCTAGGCACTGGGCTTAGAGCAGTGACCAAAGCAGACAAGAACCCCTGACCTCACAGAGTTTGACATTCCAGCCTGCATCAGTAATGTGAGGGCTGCTGGCAAGGGCTGCCCCCAGAGAGCGCTGTCCTAGAGGGCGCTGGGTGACCCTAAAAATAAGGAGGCTTTGCAAAGGCCTGGTGTGGACAAGACCCCACCAACTAAAGCAGCTAGCTCGATTCTACTCCGCTCACTGGATTTCCTCCTTTCCTGTCTCACTCTCCCTGCTTCTTCATCCCACTTCTTGGGATCAGCTACCAAACTACCTACACACAAGTCCTCGTCTAAGGCTCTCCTCTCTGAGGAATCCAGCTACAACTAGCCTAATATCTGCCCTACAAAGCAAGCGATTTTGTTCCCATCCCCATTTTGCAGATGAGGAGACTGAGACATGCATGGGTGAAGTGACTTGCTCAAGGTCACACAGAGTAAAAGGGATAAGGACCCAGAACTTCTGGCTCTGAATCCAGCTAAAGAATTACGAATGAGGGAAAGCAGGTGGAAAAAACCATCAGAAGCTTTGCAAAGATTGCTGTCAGAGGAATGGTGGTTGGGAGGATGTCTTATAATTTACTGGCAGTCGAACCCTTGGCCATACTTACAGTGTGAGATGAAAAACAAAATGGCAGAGCTGTGAACCACCAGTCGGAGACCGTGCCCAGGAAGCCTTGTGTACCTTACCAGCCCCTGGCCAGGAGGGCTTCACAGATTTACTCCCAGTCTGCAATCATCCGATTTTAAAACCATACCTTTTTACAGCATCATATAGATTATTAGTAAATTTAAATTTTACAGTTTAAAACTTGCTTCAAAGGTCAGCATGAAGATGTTCTTTCAACAAGTTTCTAAGACATCTGTTTATAAAGTACCTAACTATATGTCAGGCACTGTCTTAAGCACTTTAATCTATTAAGAATCATGCTCATTTATAACCTAGATATAAGACCCGAAAGAATAAATTGCATAGAAGAAAGCATAGGTACTAAATTTAAGGACCTTGGGTTTAGAGAGGATTTTATGAATTTGACCACAAAGGTAAGGGAAGTAAAAGCAAAAATAAATGAGTGGGACCATATCAAACTAAAAAGCTTCTGCACAGCAAAAGAAACCATCAACAAAACAAAGAGGCAACAATCAAACAGGAGAAGATATCTGCAAACAATACCTCCAAAAAGGGGCTAATATCCAAAATATGTTTAAGAAAACTCATACAACTAAACAACAACACAAAAAAACACAATGAAATTAAAAAATGTGCAAAGGACCTGAATAGGCACTTCTCCCAAGAAGACATACAAATGACCGACAGGTATATGAAAAGATGTTCAACTTCACTAGCTATTAGGGAAATGCAAATCAAACCACAATGAGATACCACCTCACACCTCTTAGAATAGCTATTGTCAATAAGACAAGGAATAACAAATGTTGGAGAGGTTGTGGAGAAAAAGGAACTCTCATACACTGCTGGTGGGAATATAAATTGGTACAATCACTATGGAAAACAATATGGAGGTTCCTCAACAAATTAAGACTAGAATTACCATATGACCCAGTAATCCCTGTTCTGGATATCTAACCAAAAAAATCTGAAAACATTTATCTGTTAAGATGTATGTACCCCTATGTTCACTGCAGCATTATTCATAGTGGCCAAGACATGGAAACAACCAACGTGTCCTTCAATAGATGACTGGATAAAGAAGATGTGGTACATATGTACAATGGAATATGAATACTACTCAGCTATAAAAAAGATGAAATACTGCCATTTGCGACAACATGGATGAATCTTGAGATTACCATGCTAAGCAAAATAAGTCAGACAGAAAAAGTCGAGAATCATACGATTTCACTCATATGTGGATATAAAACTGAAAGCAACAAACGAACACGACAAACAAAAACTCACAGACACAGACAATAGTTTAGTGGTTACCAGAGGGTAAGAGGGGAAGTGAGTAGTAGAATAGGGTAAAGGGGGTCAAATAATAGGGTGATGGAAGGAAAACTGACTCTGGGTGGTAAACACATTATGTGATATATAGATGGTGCATTATAGAATTGTACATTTGAAATCCATATAATTTTACTAACCAGTGTCACCCCAATAAATTTAAAAATACATAAATTAAAAATAATAAATGAGGATACTAAAGGGACAGAGAAATTAAGTGACTTCCCAAAGTCACACAGCTTGTAAGTAGCAGAGTAAATAGTAAAAATTGTAAACGGTAAAATTATAAACGGTGGGCCGGCCTGGTGGCTCAGGTGGTTGGAGCGTCGTGCTCCTAATGCTGAGGTCGCTGGTTTGATTCCCACATGGTCCAGGGAGCTACGCCCTCTACAGCTAAGACTGTGAAGAACAGCTCTCCCTGGAGCTGGGCTGCCATGAGCAGCGAGAGGTCGGAGAGAGCTGCTGTGGGCTGCTGTGTGCTGCCAGGAACAGCCAGTGGCCAGCATGAGTGGCCGGCAGCCCCCGAGAGCTGCCGTGAGCTTCTGTGAGTGGCCAACCGACAACTGGAGACCGACTGCCTCAGCAAGGGGGGCCGGGGGGGAGGGAGGCGGCAGAAAGGGGGGTAAATGGTAGAGGGCGGCCAGTTAGCTCAGTTATTAGAGCACGGTGCTCTTAACAAAAAGGTTGCCTGTTCCATCCCCACATGGGCCACTGTGAGCTGCGCCCTCCACAACTAGATTGAAACAACTACTTGACTTGGGGCTGATGGGTCCTGGAAAAACACACTTAAATAAATAAAAGTTTTTTAAAAATTATAAGTGGTAAAAATGGTTTTAGTAATGGTAAAAGAGGTGAAATGGTAAATGATAAAACACTACCAATTCAGTCACCCTCTGAGAGACTGAGTTGGAAGCAAAGGTCATAGAACACTAAGTAGGAAGGAACCAGGGCACAACTCAAGTGTCCGCAAGGTATAAAGTGGGCACAGGGCAAGAGGGCTGATGTAGACCAAGAGAACCAGCTCCCTGGACCTGTCAGTTTGCAACCCTAAAAAGTCCAACATCTTTATAGATGAGCAACTAAGGCCCAGAGAGGAGAGGGCTTATCCAAGGTAGCAGAGCTCCTGAGAGGCCAGGAACAGACCCCAGACTCTCCTCTCTGAAATCTGGAGACCCACGCTCAGAAAGGGAAGGTGGAAGGTGTTTCAGAATTGAAGCCCTGAGGCAGGTCCTATGTGGAGTCTGGCTGGAGGAATCAGGGAGTTCGGATTTGACTGGGATACGCTGAGAGGCTGCCCCTAAATGTTTGGTTTAAATATGTAACCAGGAGATGCAGTGTTCCCCCAAGCTAAGAGGCATGTCCTTTCATTGAGACCTCAGTACACTGGTGAACTGGTTGTTGTCCCTCCAAAAGGCCGTTCCCTAGCTCAGGGAATTTCCAGAAGTTTGGGCAGACTGAGATGTAACCTTTCCCTCAGGTCTCTCTTGACATCGCCCTCTTCTGGCCACTCTTAGCATCAGCATAGCCCAGGGAGAGGCCAAGGGGTTGACAGGACCAAGGAGGGCTGTGGATGTTGGAGCTGGCCAAACCATACTCCCAAGATTCTCTACTTTACAGCCCTGTCCACCCATCCCATCCTGTCTGCAAAGAGTCACACAACATGCATGCCCAGGTTATCCAGCATTTTCTCCAAAATTACTGGAGAAAAATGAGACCTCACTAGGCAAATCTACCTCAGGGTTATTCCTCAAGGCAGAGACCAGGAGCTGGGAGCTCCCACAAACAGACTTATGCCTCTTTCACCTGAATTTGCAGCACACAGCACACCAGAGGTGCTCAATACATTCCTGAATAAATTGATCACTTCCCTATTCCAGACCCCAGCTGCCCACACCACCTCTTACAGACCCCAGCTCATACCCAGTAGAGTCAAGGATCTGACAGGTGCAGGCGATGGTTGATCCAGTCTCTTTAGCCCCATCCCATTTTTGCAGCCTCAGTGTCACTCTTCTCTGGCAAGGTCACCATTCTACAGTGCCCCAGGGACCCTTCTCCCTAGTCGTGAGCTAGGTCCTGTGATGAATTGAGATACCTCAGTCAGAGCTCACAACCTGCTGATATTCTCTCAGATTACCCAGAAACCAAGTCTTCTGCCCACCTTTTCAACTCAGAAGCCCTAAAAGGTAGAGCAATCAATGGGTTTTCTGGAGGATTCTTCCCACACTGTAAGACCAGGCCCCTCGAGCCTGGTTTGATCTTCAACCCTCAGAAGATTCTCAGGTCTCACAACCCTCCAGGTCCTCTGGCCTCCTAGTAATCTGGTCTTTGTCGGATTTCACCCAGTTCCAACCTGCCCGATGCCCAGCCTAGACCATAGCCACTGCTGTAGCAACACAAATAATTACAGTGCCATCATTATTCCATTTGCAGGGAATTTGCCCATAAATCATCTAAGTCTTCCTATAATTACTGTCACCAATGTAGAGGTGAGGAAACTGAGGCTACTAAAGGTCTCCAGGAAATGAAGGAATTGGGACTACCTGCCCTGGGAGAAGCACCTGCCCTTCTGCGGATGGAGGCAGCCCAGTGAGCAAACCCTCTGTTTGCTCATCTCTGCAGGCTGCCCAGTGAAAAGGCCAGTCCATGCCTAGAGGTAAACACCACTACTACTGGCGGGGGTGGGCCTGACCACCTGCTAGGAGCGGCTGGGGGGCCTCTGCGACCACCCTCTCCCTAGAGAGTGGGTACCCCTGTCCCTGTGGTAACTGCCCCAGACCCATAGGCTCTCTTTAGAACATGAGCTTGGGCCCTTCTGGGGCTGAAGTCTCAACTGTTCTGGCTCGGAAGCCGCTTCCCTCAGGACACACGAGCCGCTTGGTGGCTCGTGGGAAGCGGGAGCTGCAGCGCTCCGGCCGCGATTTGCGCCAGAAAGACCCGCGCGTCCCGGGGCGCCGATTCCTGGCGACATTACCGCACCTGCCGGCTTCCATCTCCGCCTGCCCAGGGCGACCCCTAGGCCGGGACCACGCTAAGGGGCCACACAGGGAAGTTTGCGGCAACTTGAGTCATGCACATTCTTCCTCGGCTACCCCTTTCCATTTGCCTGGTGTGAAGCTTTTCGGTTTTTAAGAATTCTCTTCCAAGAGTAACCACAAGATGTTGGGAAACTTTGCCCGAAACTTAAAAATGCCGTGAAACCGGAGCCAGCGACTCCATCTGAGCCTGGGAACGCCGCGCCCAGCCTCGCTCCTCCGCTCCAGCCCTGCGCTTCCGGCGGTGGCGGGTGCTGACCACCTGGCTGTCAGGCGGCCCCGGCGCCCGCCCCAGCCCTGAGCGCCCTCTCGGCCTTGGGCACCCTCCCTGATTCACTTCGGGAACCCTCCCGCAGCCGCCACTCCGTGCGCGCCGCAAACCAGGGACCGGGACGTCCCAGACCGAGTGGCATTTCAGCAGTTCATCTGGGGCATTGTTTTCCTGGGGAGCCCGGGGGACCTCGGGGGAGGGGAAGGGAGACCCGCCCCACCGACGGCAGCGCAGGCTTGCCCACCACCGCATTTGCATTTCAAAGGCAAACTTCTGCTGGACTTTCCCGGCGGCAGCGGCGGCGGCACCTACCGGCTTTGCACGGGTCGTGGTAATGCTCTAACTGCTGCTCCGTGCCCTCCTCGCCTTCCAGTGCCGAGTAGTCCGAGGCGGCGTCCGAGCGCTCCCCGAGCCCCTCCGCGTCGTGGGGCAGCGGTAGCAGCAGCAGCAGCAAAGGAGACAGCAGCAGTGGCCCAACGGCCCCGAGCGCAGTCGCCCGGGGCATGGTTGCGAGGGGTAGGCGAAGACCGAGGGACTTGCGTGCCGAGAAAGCTGGGCTCGGGCGAGGGAAGGTGCACCGGGTCGATTCGGCGGCGGCCCGAGCGCGGAGGTTACGCGCTGCTGCCCAGCATGGCTCCGCGCGGAGCGAGCAGAGCGTGGAGCCCCCGTCCGCGTCGGGGCACCCAGGAAGCCGCCGCTCGGAGATACTTGCCCGGCGGCCGAGGCTGCGGCGGCTGCTACTGTGGCGGTGGTGGCGGTGGTTGGAGCAGTGGCCGCTCCGCCCCTCTCCACCCGGGATGCACCACACAGCCCTCGCTAGGGACCCCGGGCAGCCAATCACTCGGGCGCCCGAGGCGAAGCCCCTCCTCTTCCCGGCACCTCCGCAACTTCGGAGGAAGGGGAGCGAGGTGAAGATGCTGAAGGCAAGGACTCGGGGCCCGCGGCTCTCCCACCCAGCCGAGGGCGCCCTTCTCTGGGCGTCACCTCTGCCTGTGGCCCCGGAGAACGCTGTTTCTTAAGATCAAGGCTGGACTCCCTGCCTTGTTTTATTCTCATAACTCACTTTACAACTCCCCAGTGCACACGTGGGTGAAGGCAGGCAGCACTGGTTAGAGCTGGAGCGCAGAACCAGGAGTCCTATGTGATCTGGGAGGTCCGCTTTGCTACCAACTTGCATTGTGCTTTTGGACAATCATTTCTCTGCAGGGATGAAGTGAATCTTCTCTGATCGTTTTCAGCGCAGAAAAAAATAGATTACGATCTTCAGCTTTCTCAGCATCCCTTCGTCCAGCCATGATTTAACTGACGGATTTCCCCTCTAAGTGACCCTATCCTTTGGTAAAACAGTCTAAGATGCTTCACACAGGCAAAAAGGCTGACAAATGAACAGCCGTTATGTGCTATTTATGTTAAATTACAGATGTTTTATTAAATAAGCCATTTACCATTAACGTGATGGAATAAAAATGACCAATTTCTGACGTCTGGTTATTTTGCCAATTAAAAAATGCCCAAATAATTTAGGAGAATCATCAAGAGATATTTGAAACTCACTCTTTTGTCCCTTAAATGTAAAAATTGTCAGAACTGAGCCACTTTGATTTATAGGCATAAAAGGTATTACCATGAGGTTTTATAAAGACCGTTCATACAAGCAAAATTGCCCTAACCAAGAAGTAAAACACACCAATGTGTATACAGTTTCAGCAACACGCCCAGAATTTTTTTTCATTTAAACTGCAAGCAGAATAGACTACACTTCCCTTTTGGGTTTCCCCATGGTTTCACAGCCTCTGATAACAAAATAGTGGACAGGGAGCCCAGAGTAGTCTTTACGCAGGACTCTAAATTTCCTGCATTATGATTATGTCTTCTCATCTAATAACTGTAAGTCCTTCAAATCAGTAAAGGTTTTCAAGTTAACCACTGGAAGGGCGCTGTTGGATATTTTCTCCTGGTCCTTGGAAAGAGATGCAAGTTGACCCTGCTTCACGCTATCAGTTTTCATCAAATGGGCACAAACAGGATGGAGCCAGACTGGGCAAAAAGATCTGGTTAGGAACTGACAGGCAAAAGGAATTTGGGGGGAATGGATGCCAACAAATGGCAGGGAAGACCAAGTGGCCATTGCAGGGAAGACCAAGTGGCCATTAAACAGGCAATAGGTATGGGAGGCGGTTGAATGGCATTTCTGTCTGAATATTGGAAGGAGTCAAACCCAACGCCATAGTTCTCTGCATCCAACCCAGTGAAGGTCACCACCTGTCAGTAGACAAGTCCACAGTCAACATCTAAAAAGCCTAACAAACTTTGTGACACTTCCAGGTCTCCAGATGGCACTAGACAAATAGCCAACTGGCTTCCTCATTAGCAGGGAATTCCTCCAGAAAATAGATATTATAGGCAACCGCTTGTGCAAGCACTGAGGTTGTGAGCTTTCATGGCCTCTAATCCCCACCTGGTGAGTAGCTGCCAGCTCTTCTCACCAACACTTTGTCCAAATATTTTCAAGACAGTGGTGCTCCTGGATGAGCAAGCTGCAGTTTTACATTAGAAGCCCTGATTAAATGCTACTTTTGCTATAAACCAATAATCAAAATATTTGGATCACAGACTAGAAAATTTAGATAGGAACAATTGAAAAGTGATTAATATTTTTTTCTCATTTCTATGGTTCCTGATTTCACTCACCACTTTTATATATTAAACTTCAATTTGGGTTCAACAATTTTTTAAATATAAGTATTTTTAATTTAAATCCTATAAAAAAACTAGAGATTTAAAATAAAAGGCCTTATGATACAAAGATGCTCAACCTTGTTCCATTATTAAATTCGTATTATTTGTGACCTTACTCCCCCACTGCTCATGATCATGTGGAAAGTCTGCTAGTGGATATAAGCTTTTCCCCTTTTAGTCAGATGTCTGTCCTCCACCCCACTCATTCCATCTATACCCCTACATGCAGAGTGACCCATTTCTCTTGCAGTAGCTCTTAAATCTCCCCACATCTACCAAGTTTTAGCCTCCTGAACGACGACACACAGGCCACTTGGTCCTTTCCAGGCTGCTACGTAGCAGCAGCATCTCCTCCAAGGCGGGGAGCAGAACCTCCAGGGAAAAGTGAGCATTCTGCTGGCTCATCCTGTAGTTTACATTTCTGACCACCCTGAAGTTATTTGGAGTCCTTTAGAGATGGTAATTTGACATATTGAATAATTACAATTTTAAGCAGCTGTTTAAATCCCTTGGTGGCTCTCCACAGCCTTTATCCGAGCTCCTCAGGGTAGTATACTGGGCCCTCCAGCTACCATCAGGCCTTCCTTTCACGATTCCAGCCTTGGCTCTTCCGACCTGTGTCTCTCCACTCCTGTCACATTAAACACCATGCAGTCATCCTAACAGGGCCTTGCTGCTTCACACCTCCATGTCTTTGAGGGGGGCAACTTGGTAACCACACAGCCTGCACCTTCATGCCAACATCTATTACAGCAGCTACCACACTTATGACACTTACCTATTTCTGTCTGTCCTACCCTACTGGCCTGTAACTTGCAGCAGACCTATCTGACCATCTCCAATTTGGAACCACCTTCCATGTATCACTCTCTAGACGCGCCCCTGCCCCACCCCCACTTTCCCTTCAAGGTTAAGTCTCATAATTTTAGTGGCTTAGATTGAACCATTAAGAATAACCATAACATCAGCCAGTTAAAATGACTTACATCAACTTCTCCCTATAAGCATCTCCATTTTTTAAAGATTTGAAACTCTTATCACCTTAAGCACGTAAAACTTTGAAAATAATTTAAAATACATGTGTAGACTACACTGCCATTGACTACACGTCCCAATGTAGGCTTACTTCCCCCTTTTCTAATGTTAAACTATGTATTAACAGTTTAATAGAAGTTCTCACTTTGAAATCTAGAAGCTGGCTGTATTATCAGATCCCCTTATACGAGGATCCCCTAGTTCCAACCAGATGAAAGCTGTTCATTACAGATCAAAAGTAATCCAAATTAGGTACCAACTTAAAGTATATGCCTAACAGGAATTGTTAAGTAATAGGTGTCGACTGAGACCGCTAATTAGGGGGAGAAAAGAATCAGGGAGGTTGACAAGGATTTAAATAACTAGTTAAAACTGAAGATGAAAAACAAAAAGTACAAACAGACCAGAAGAAACCACTGATTCTGATGTAGCACAATAAATATAATCCCTTCCATAGGGACAGAACACTCGTTTTCAATGTGATCTCTACTGTATTATCTGCTCCACCAGGCTGGAGAGGTGACATTCCCATTTTATATTTAACAGCAGACAATAAGACCCTAATCCTGATGATGTCTGCACGAAAATAAGAGACCCTTTAGCTACACTACTTTCTTATCTATACAATGTAGGTGTCTACTCTGTCAGCTTCACAGGATGGTTATAAGGGAACACATGTGAAACACCTCTGAAAAAGCAGTAAGTGCTAGACAAATGCAACCTGTTATCAATCAGAAGAAAGACAGGCGTAAGGGTAGCAGGGTTTCAGTGTAGGAAATCGGTGCTTGTATATAAAAGTCAAAAGAATGATAATAAAAGAGAAAAATCATTTTAAAAAGACAATGCTTATTCATTGTACCATTCTTTCAAGTACATTTTCTTTCCCCCAAAATACAAAGTTGAGAGGGAAATCAAATCTTAAATTCAAAATCCTTTGTTTCAGGGGTCAGCAAACTATAGCCCACTGGTTGTTTCTGTTGTTACTGTGTTTCCCCGAAAATAAGACCTAGCCAATCAGCTCTAATGCGTCTTGTGGAGCAAAAATTTATATAAGACTTGGCCTTATTTTACTATAAGTAAATTATTTTATAGTAAAATAAGATCCGGTCTTTATAGTAAAATAAGACCGGGTCTTATATTAATTTTTACTCCACAAGATGCATTAGAGTCGATTGTCTGGCTAGGTCTTATTTTCAGGGAAACAGGGCATACTGGAACACAGCCATACTCCTTAGTGTATGTATTACTGTCTGTTATGTATTAATATAGTCAAGTATTCACAACATAGACCATATGGTTCTCAAAGCCTCAAATATTTCCTATTTGGCTCTTTACAGAAGAAGTTTGCTGACCCGCTTTATTTAACTGTGGAAAGCTATTAGTCATCTCTTCACATACGTGCCAACAACAATGGGTCATCCCTATGCTTGGTTCGCCTGTTTCAAAAGGGTAAGAAATAAAAGTATCCAAGGGAAGTACATTTAACTTTTTATTACTTTATAAAAATCCAATTTGTTAGATTAACAGACTAGATTAGAACCTCAAATGTATTTGATACATTTTATGTTGGATTTCTGTCACTAAAAAGCCAGTTGGAATATGGCGTACACAAACCAAGGGTGTATACAAAATGGAAGTAATCAGCGAGCAGTCACCAATTGTCTGTGCTCTGTGGGAATTTATAGATTCAGGTTTGACACAGTTCAAAGCCCAAGTAGGACTGCTTTTCCACGCATGTTCTATTGTCTTTCAAATAGAATTCCACATTTCTCCTTGCCATAAGCTCTTACTTATGTTGAAAACTTGCAAATGACCTAAACTGATGAACTGGGGGAAACAGACAGAATGCTGCTTTATCAGTCAATTAGCAAGCCTAATTCACCAATAGGTACTTCAATATAAGCAGCTTTCACAACAGTTGTTTCCATTTCGCAATACAGTGAAATGAGAACTTAACTTTTACTTTTCTCTTTTCATACTTCTGCCTACAGTAAGAATGTCAAATCAAATGGCTTTTAGAAAATGATCACAGGAGAGAAATGGAGTTATTCATCATACTGAATTTAAATCTTATAAATTTCAGCAGCTATACGTTAACTTTCTGTTCTTCCACCTCTAAATCTAGTCTAGTCAATTTCTGCATACACTTCCAAATAATCTTCAAAAATTGTCACTTCTCTTACCTCTTTAACATCTTGATTGCTAGAATATAGCTTCATAACCATGGAATTTTTATGAAGATATAAAACATTAACGAATTCTTGGGTTTTCATGTCTCTATTCCTATTTATTATGTGTTCCAATAAATCAATAGGATGAAGCACTAAGACATGCTGAAATCTAAACTTAAAACTCAGATGGAACTACAGTGTATGGATTACAAACAGGCTTTCTTTCCCAGACTTCATATACAGAAGCCCTTCGGTATGTAGCTTTTCCTGAAAAAATTACATTAATACATTTCTTTTTTACATTTGTAAAAATTCAGGAAAATTTTAAATAACATATATTTGCAAGACATTTGGCATAAAGTGTTAGTAAACATTTAAAAAACAAAAGCTTTATCAAAATGAATACAATTTGTGGATAAACCCTAAATTAAGTGGCTTTTGGAAGAACTGAATTTTGCAGCAACTGCCTTTATAAGAAGTCCATCCACTCCCAATGGAAACACCAAGCATACCAGTCACTAGGTGAATGAATATACCATTCACCATACTATCCACTATTCAGATATCACCACAGAATAATGAATTCTAAGAGCATGGGGCTTGATTTATGGACAAACCCACTACAACCTAAGAGCCCAACACGATTTACTAAGGATACTTTACCATCCCTCCAGCCATTCCATTTCCCCCCTTATCCTATTCTGTACTAGGATAGATATACGAGTATATATAGATATATATCTATATCTATCTATCTATCTAAAATGATAATTACTAGTGTAGCTAAATTTCAAGAGAAACATGTTTATAGATACAAGGGGAAAAGTTTATCCTTAGTTGTTGATAGTGTTCAAAGCATCAACTGGAAAGTTGAGCAAATAATGTTAACAAATGAAAGACAGATAAGCAGCATTAATGGAGTGGAAAAACCCCACCTTTTAATTAACTTAAATAGTATTTATTTACTATTCTACAACTGAGAGTTAGGGAGCCAAACCATTTGTGAACTATATCTTCTTCAAGATACCCCACACCCAGCCCCTCTACAAAACCATAAACCAATACACGTTTTCTAAAGGACTTTTCAAGGTGATTTATGTTCATTTTAATGGAGCTTTTAATGTTATTTGGAAATTAGAAAATGATTTTTCACTGAAGAATTCAAAGGACTTCAAATAGAGCTCAATTTAGAAGAAGGAACTGGTGTACCTGAAAGCAGCTAAACCACTCATTCTTTAAAAACCCTATATCTTACCTGAAGATTCATGAGAAATTTCATTTTATTATGACAAAAGCTTGCTGTCCAATTTACACTCCATGAGACAGAAATACTGTTGTAAGTACATGTGGTTAGAAAGTTACATAATATAAGCCATTAATACTGACTTGTAGTTTCCTTTCTTATAATGATCTTAAAGGCAAGTAAGAAGGAAGAGAAAATCGGAGAACCAGTGTATTACATTTAATATAACACTTTGGCTTGAAAAAGAGAATTTACTTCTGATCAAATTTCTGTTTGCTAATGTCAGCCATACTTAAGAGGTAAGAAATAAACTTTTCACTCTTTATAGTCCTTACATGCCGTATGACAGGATGCAGAGTCTATTAATTTATGGAAACATTTTATAATGGAAACATCTTATGTAACTATTAATGGCATGATTTTCACAACAAGGTTTAAATACAGCTGTTTTGACTCTTTCTAAAAATACCAATATACAGTATTGTTTTAGGTGGTCATTTGCATAGCAAACTGTTAAACTAGAAACTCAATGGTTCTAGGAAAACTTCACATTATGGATAGTTCCAGAAAGATGTATTCAAAATTAAAATCACTTCTCTTAGAAAACTGTAACCTTTTATTTGCTCATCCAATAGTAAGCTAACTACTTTCACCCCATGCCCACTTCACACAGTACACCAACCTGAACAGATTTTGTGCCATAATTTCATTCAAAGGGCTTGCACTTGATGACTGCACTGGATAATCTAGATGTAAGCAAGTTTGGGGATTTTTAAAGTGTGGGTCCCCTGTATTAGAAAAGCATAGTTTATAGTATATTAAAAAACTGCATTCAGTAATATAGACTTTTGAAAAGATATCTTCAAATTGCAAACACATCTATTTTCACAAAACAATTTGGTCAGGAAATTTTATTTTAACATTCTAAAGCAGTAATGCTTTAGATGTTACTTAAGTGCCCCAGACAGGATTAACAAAATTATATGATTCTAAATTACAAATTTAGCTCCTGTAGGAGTCTCAGAAAAGAAACAGAAGAAAACAATCCCCCCTCCCAAAAGAAGTAAAACACACACATTTTGAAGAAACCCCAATGTTTCATGCAGTGGTAGGCAAGATGTAAAAAGCCATCCAAATTCACACATTTCTACACCAATCATCAGCAGAAAAAAGTACTCCGTAGTCAATCTGTACATCCAAATGCATTTGGGAGTCTATACCTACGTTACATTATTTAATGTTATGTACATTTATTACCCACCCCCCTGTTTTTAATAATTTTTTATGTAAAACCTTCATTCAAACCCAAAAAAGATGTAAGACTAACTTGGGGGGAAGAAAAGGTAATCATTTTAAACATTCAGTTAAAATGTAGTTTATCTAAATCTCAAAATGTTTAATAAAAACAAATATCTTCTCCATTTAACACTTTGCTTTCTAACTGTACAGTAAATTGCATTGTAAAGAGTACACCTCTATCTTCAGACTGTATCTTCTTTGGATGGAATTAAGATATAACTGGATAGTTTTAAGATAAATAAATGGGAAGTTGGTCCAACTAAGATGAGAGCAGATATATTACATGCAGGATTTAATATTTTTAATTCTCTCTTTAAAAAAAAAAGTGATGCAGTTGAATTGGGGGGGACAAAAAGGTCAAAAAGAACCCAGATTCAATATATAAAATGTCCCACAATAGGCTGATGATAGCAGTAAAAATAAGAGAAAAAGTAATCTTTCTGGAACATCATTTTTCAATAACATAGAAACGCTAAGTGCCAGGAAGATTTCTATTCATGTAATTTTAGCATCCAAGTTTCCCTCTATTTATTTTATTGGAACAAATGCTTTAAATAAACTATTTGTCCTCTTCACTGAAGAGAGCTGGTCTATTTCATCTTTAATGAGCTAGTTTTTGGGAAGATTAGCCATGTACTGTAGTAATGCCTACTGCATAATATCCAAGCATTTGCTGTGAACAGTTGGAGAAAGCAGTCACTAAGAACCTAGGACCAATGGAAACAGATGTTACTTTAAAAGCCATCCACGAAAGACAGACCCACAAAGTACCCAGTGTTAAAGCCCAAATCTCTTCTTGCGCTTTTTCTGTCGTGCAAGTTCCACCCCTATGAAAGAGAAATTGATCCAAAGTTCCAGGTTTTCTTGGGTCTCTAGTCAATTTTCACATTAGTATAGATTTTTCGGACAAAGGCACTTGTTCCCATGTAACCAATTGCTCCTGTAAAGATAAAAAAGATGTTTTGAAACAAATACATACAGAGCAGTACCCATCATTTACTAAACGCCCCCTGCTCTGGAAAGTTATTCTGTTTTCCAGATAGTGTCTTTGTTAGTATTTTTCTGAACTTCTAAAATTGTATCATTTGTTTCACAAATCACCTGTTGCTGTCATATGCCAAGTTTTACCTGATGTAATATTTTTAGGATTAAGTATCAATTATTACATATATAATCAATAACTATATGAATTAAAATATCTCTTACAAAGCAAGAATTTGATAATGACAAAGATTTGTTGAATGAAAAAACATGTTTTTTTAAAAACTTGAGCATACATTATTCTAGGTCATTAAACCAACATTAACACGTTCCCCAAATCATATGAAATCTTAGGGATAAGTAAGAAAGTGACTGGGAATTCTCTCAAGGAAGGACTAAAGACGATGGCCCAATGGCATCTGAAGCTCTAGAGAAGAAGCATTTTTCCTGAGGTTTTTCTTTTTATAGTTTATTTGTAGAAGCTGATGGTTGGTAAGAAGATGGAAGACATACTTGAAGGATGAACGAGAGAGATTATAAGTAGGTCGGAGTTTTGAAATGTTTGTCTTTGAATAATTAGACTCAAATGGGCTCAAAACACCAGAAAGCAGGGGTATTTGTCTGTTTTGTTAATTATCTACCTCCTGTGCCGGAGTGCTTGGCACATGATAAGGTACTCAATAAATATTTCTGGAATGAATGATTGAAATGGAGGAAGGACTAAAGACGATGGCCCAATGGCATCTGAAGCTCTAGAGAAGACATTTTCCTGAGGGTTTCTTTTTATGTTTAAGTTTGTAGAAGCGCATGGTTGGTAGAATGGAAGACATACTTGAAGGAATGAACGAGAGAGATAGATAAGTAGGTCGGGAGTTTTGAAATGTTGTCTTTGAATAATTAACTCAAATGGGCCAAACACCAGAAAGCAGGGGTTTTGTCTGTTTTGTTTAATTATCTACCTCCTGTGCCGGAGTGCTTGGCACATGATAAGGTACTCAATAAATATTTCTGGAATGAATGATTGAAATGGATAGTTCTTTACTATAAATACTAGGGATCTTTAGTACAAAATAGCTGGCCATTCAAATCATACAAAAGATTCTCTGTTGGATAGGAATTTACATCTAGTCCAACATTATTGAAAGTTTAAAAGCAAATCTCCCATGAGTTAACTATGACACACACATACGCATATGCCTAATTGGGTCACTTTAACTTTTTATTCACCCAGATGGTGTATGCAAGGAAAGAAAAGTCTATTTTGTCTTTCCTATATATGAACTATATTTCAAGGTAACAAATCGTGATGAAAGGAGTTTCTCCGTATAGAAGTATCCTGCTAATAAATATAAGGAAACAACAAAATTAGATTATAACCAGTCGTGAGTTATCTGAGCTAGGCATAGTTATGCATGACTGCTAACCTCACAGAGAGAGACAATCAGACATTAAGTGGCCTCCTGATAAAAGTTTACAACCACCTGGGAAATATTCTTGAACAAGTATTCTTAAGTTTGATCGAGCCTACAGATCTACCACCTTATAGGAAATACGGGAAGCACATAGAGAAACATTAAATGACACCTCAAGGGATATGTCAGTAAATCCAGAGTGTGAAAACTCTACAGAATTCAAACAAACAAACAAACAAAACAAGTTTTCTTAATAAATTGCAGGGAAGAGAGAACATCAATAGATTAAAAGAGCCTTAGAGACATTTACCAAGCAATCGTGGACCTTAATTAGATCCTGATAAGAACAAACTGTATTGAGAGAGAAATGGGGACAGGTAGGGTAAAGTTGTATACTACTGAGTATTTCAGCAAATTTGAAGAATTATACTTATGTGCGTATATACTGAATATATATAATATATATTTTAAGATATTTTAATTATGTATTATATAAATATATTACAATATATCATAATATAGACAATAAGAAATATAATATATTTTTTATTTATTTATTGAAGTGACAATTGTTAGTACAAATTATATAGATTTCAGGTGTACAATTCTGTATCACATCATCTATAATTACATTGTGGTGTTCACCACCCAGGTGTACAATCTGTATCACATCATCTATAAATTACATTGTGTGTCACCACCCAGAGTCAGTTCTCCTTCCATCACCATATATTTGATCCCCTTACCCTCATCTCCCACCCCCCACCCCCCCTAACCCTCTGGTAACCACTAAACTATTGTCTGTATCTATGAGTTTTTTTGTTTATTTGTTTTTTGTTTTTGTTTTTTTCCTTAGACGTTATCATTTATATCCCTCACACTGTGGACCCCCCCGCCCCCCATCCACTATCTCTCTGACATCGCACCGAGCCATTCTATATTTTATAGAGAGAAACATTTACAGTTGAAATGACATGAAGTTCAAGATTCACGTCATATAACGGGTGGTAAGGTGGGAATATAAGTAAGAGAAGATTGGCTCTGAGATGAAAATTATTGCTGTCCGGTACATGGGTCCCTCTTCATATATATATCACATACAAAGTCAAGGGGAAAAAACTAAGCCTCTGCATAATCCCAAGATTCTATATACCTCACTGAATGGTAATGATAATAACCAAGGAAGATCTCAGATTAAATAGGAGTTCAGTGAGCAATATTCGGAAGAAAAGATGACCAATAATACTAAAGTTTGCTTCATATATATATATGAAGAGGGACAATAATATATATATATATATATTATATATATATATATATATATATATATATATGAAGCAAAACAGTACCAACCTAGAGAATCATTTTTCCTAATTTTATGAGTACCTCAAGAATAAGCTTATACAAATGTGACTTTATAAAAAGAGGACACAATATGCTCTCCAGAAATGTCGTGGAAATAACAGATACACTTTTAATTTCCTTAAAACTGAATTGTTATGCTCAAAATATAGTCTATAACAATCTATTTATTTCACCTTAACATAGTCATTTCTTTTTCCTATGTTAAAAAAATCAAATATTGATACATAACCTGATGAGTATGTATAATTTAGCATTAAGACCGCATTTTAATCAGTTACAGTCGGAACTGTATCCCCTCTGCCCAAAAAACTGATTTCGCACAGAAGGCATATAAACCTATTAAAGAATAAATACTGGGATACTGCCAGAACAGCAGAAAATTATAAATGTGCCAAGATTTTCAGGCAGCACGATGAAATTACAACAGGAAAAGCACGAAAATTTTAGCTAAATTCATTCCACTTTATTTGTAAATGTCAAGGTAAATGTCTAGGTCTTCCTAAGATCACATACAAAGTCAAGGGAAAAAAACTAAGCCTCTGCATAATCCCAAGATTCTATATACCTCACTGAATGATAATGATAATAACCAAGGAAGATCTCAGATTAAATAGGAGTTCAGTGAGCAATATTCGGAAGAAAAGATGGCCAATAATACTAAAGGAATCTTCCAACTGCCTAGAGATGTACGAGGATATTCCCACATGAAACAAATCTAATTTTAACCTTCAGTTCCTATTCACCTTTCCCTGAAGGTTGGTCAACTAATTAATCATCACAAAGAAAGGTTATTACAACAGCCATATTTAAAACATGTGACTATAATATAGAGAACTGTCTTCGCTTATGGCTTGTGGAATAAGTTTTACTACTTTATCGTCAATGTCATTTGTGTGTGTGCACACATGGTCACATACATGGTATATATGAAATATTCTTTTTTTTTAATTGACATGTAACATTAGTTTTAGATGTGCAACATACTGATTTGATATATATTGAAATGATTATCACAGTAAGTCTAAGCTAACATCCACCACCATACAGTTATAAATTAATTTTTCTTATAATGAGAGCATTTAAAATTTGTAAGATCTAATCTCTTAACTTTCACATATACAGTACAGTATTACTAACTATAGTCACCATGCTGTACATTACATCCCCACAACTTACTCATCTTATAACTGGAAATTTGTATCTTTTGACCACTTTCACCCATTTCACCCAGAGCCCCAACTCCTGCCTCGGACAACTACCAATCTGTGGAAGAGATTCTTCTGATGGAGGAAAAAAGCAATCCTGGTACTCCAAAGGGGTCTACAAATGTCATACCAGGGTCCAGCTTTTAACAAGATTATTATATCTCCTTTATTCTACTGCCCACCCTATAACTAAAGGTGGATCATAGGAAAAAAAGTGTCAATCAGACTATTGAGTTTACTTTGGTGTTCCTGATCAAACAGAATGTAATTTCTTAATTTCTCATTAC
Source organism: Rhinolophus ferrumequinum (assembly GCF_004115265.2). Classification (NCBI taxonomy): domain Eukaryota; kingdom Metazoa; phylum Chordata; class Mammalia; order Chiroptera; family Rhinolophidae; genus Rhinolophus; species Rhinolophus ferrumequinum. The sequence goes on along the minus strand of NC_046299.1, from coordinate 27,030,463 downwards.
TGTATTTTTCTGATTCTGAAACAACTAAAATATTTAGTCATGATATTCTAAGAATTTCAGAACTTACCACACATAATCCCCAAGGCTGTGCTAAATACCGCCATATATCCAAAGTAAAATGATGTCTGAAATAAGCCATACATCCTGAAATAAAACAAAATAACTATGTAGTATATCCATTTTTACTTTCAACATAAGGCCTTAAATTTTGTATTTAAATGACAAATTTAGTTTCCTAAGTACAAAATGAGAAACACTTACTTTGTTTTGAAAAAATAGTAGTAAAAGGAATACATGTAAACATAGATTGCAGTTGATGCAGCAGAGAGAAAACTTGTCCATTGCCTGGAGAAAAAAAGGTAACTCTTTTGAATGAATGGCACTGAAACAAGGATTTTAAAAAGCAAAGAATTTTATTTAAAAAATCCTTTAAAATTCTGTATATTTAAAAACAAAAGCATGTACATGGAATTTAAATATATCAACAAGGAAAGAGCCTAAGAACTGGAAAAAGAGATCTTGAATTTTGTCAGATTCCCTATTACAGGTGACTCCAAATAAACCATTTCCCTTTTCAGACATGTCTCATTGTGTTTAAAATGGAACGATGCTTCCTCATAAAGCTCTTTCCACATCAAGCACTTTGTCAAAATATTTCTAATATGATGACCCTCATCAATACAACAACAACAAAATTGATAATACGTTTCTCCATTTTTATCACTGAAAATCTTCACCTTTATCTTTGTCATTTTTATAACTAAAAAAAAAAATCCCTACACTTCCTTAAAATATAATAGCAAAACTTTTATGCAAATCTTTTACTCCACTCAACACTTCAAATGGAATCTCATTTTAAAATATTATGGTCCCCAGAGGTTCTCCCCAGAAATAATACTTACCACCTGTAATCCTCTGCATTTAGTAGGAAGTACGTGCACACGATGGTCACACAGACGGTTACAATGCACAGGATGACCAGCACCAGCATCATGAAGCCATAGACATAATAGATCTTATATGCCCAGAAAGATGTGAAGATGAAATACCTAAGGAAAAGGCAATCAAGACATAGTTTTCTAGTCTTTAACTTGAAGCTGACCCCGTTCTTGTTAAGTCTCACTTACATCTTAGTACTCACTTAAATTTCAGTATTTTTCTTTCAGGTAACTTCCAATCGTTTCCCTTACCTTTTTTCATCTATTAAACACTCTAAAATTTTCTCAAAAATATTTTCTTGGATAATGTTTCAAGAACGATTCTTTAGTAGGGCATTTATGTCGAAGCAAACGGAATAAATTAGAAACTTAAAGGAGCAACATGTGGGGGAAAAAATTAAAATAGCTAAAAATTCGTATTTGTAAAATAAAATCAATTCCCTTAATCTTTCATCTTTTTCTAGATACAACACTATTCAAGCAATGTATTGTGTATTTTATAAAACATCCTATTAAATTAAAAAACAGGTTTCATAGAATAATAATGTATAAAATTAGGGGGGAAAAACTAGGAAAAGAAAACCTAAAGAAGTTTCATGCTATCTTCAGAGCACAGTAAGAAAAAGGGCATTAAGAATTTACACTAAGAAAAAGACCCTTCACTCTAACTCCATTACCCAAGTCCATCATTCAACTAGAAAGAGTCTTCTAGCCGATTTTCTTTTTCTTGTTCTGTTCTGTTTGTTAGTTCACTTATTTGTCATTCGTTCTTTCAAGATACTTACAGAGCCACTCGCACGTATCAGGGAAGTAGTGAGAATAGAACTGTGAAGACAACAAAGTCTCCACCCTCAAGATTACTGTTTAGCGGGGAAACAACAGTGAAGGGGCAATCGTGATGCACTGCGTGTAACATGAGTGCTATCAACCCACTTAAAAGTGGCATCTTACTGGCTTAGCTGGATGGGGTTTGGTGGGTGGGGGTAGCTAGAAGAATGTTCCAGGCATAGAAACAGGAAAAGCAAAGGCTCACAAATAAGGGAATTCACTGATTTTGAAAAACTCAAAGGTCAGTATGTCTAGAACTTCAAACAAAGGGGTGAGAGCTAAGAGGTAAGATTGGAGAAGTGAACAGGGCCAGATCCTGTATTAGTAAGGCCCTTACTGGCCATGTTATGGAATTTGGACCTTATCTCAATGAAAACAAGAAGTCTTTATCAAAGAAGTGACATGATCAGACTGATACCTTAAATGGATCACTCGGCTACCAAGGGAAGAATAAGCACGAGGGAGGTGAAAACAGGAGAGGTTAAAGATACAGCAGAAAGGCTATCTCATGGAACAGAATACTTGAGAAAGCAGGAAGAGATGTGATCCAGAAGGTACTAGGATGGGAGTAGGAGGGAAAAACTAGTCGGAGGTCAAGTCAGGGTGAGGACACAAAGCAGTATCAGACTGGAAGTACACAAGTTCCTGAACTAGCTTTATTAGTCCGAGCGCTAGAGTGACAGGCGCTCCAATCCCTCTCCAAAGTACTGACTAAGCCCACAGCGCTCTAGCAGCCGGCAGGGTGAACACCAGGAGTTTGCCCAAATCTTTGTCAGTTGTACTTGTTAGTGTAAAATTAAACGTCACATAAACCAATAAACATAAGAACAAAAAGGATGTGTGATTTCTATGATATGATGATTTTGAATGCTTTGGAAAAATTCAGTCTAAGGTGAGCTGATTAAAAAAAAAGTTATAAAATTAGGTGTGAGTGAGATGGCTGTAAAAGACTAGGGGACAAATGTACAAATCTAGAATTATTCTACAGTTAGAATGCTTCACACAGGTATTTATGCTATTCCTCCACTTTAAAAAGGCTGCAAAACACAGAAGATGTATTCTGAGTGTCAAAGGAAAAATGGCGGAAACATCATCTGGATATAAATCAAAGAAAAGACCCTGGTTTTATATTAAAAAAAAAAAAATCAGTGAAGAATGTATCTTTAGTTGTTTTAAGTTAAAATAAAATCTTACGTATGTATCTTTTTTTATAATTCCCTTACATGATACAACTTTTTCAATTAACCAACTATCAGATCCAATCATGTCTGTTAAGGAGACGTCCATCGTACAAGAGAGAATCAGCAGTGGGGCTGCTAGAAGGAAACAGGAAAGGGAATCCTGAGCAGCTATGACTACTGGTATTTCGTGGGCAGGGGCCAGAGGTGTATGACTACAGTTCTTGAGAAAGATCCATACAAAGAACTGCCTTGCCTAAAATGCTAGAGCATTCCTGTCAAAGAACATGGAAATAGGTTGAGAAAAGAAAGGCTTACGTTTTGCAGTGGTAACCAACGATGCAGATGTGAAGCACGGTAATTGGACATACGGTGGCATACCTCCCGCCCCCCAAACACATCATATACATTTCCCAGAACTCTTGCAAAACTCTATGGAAGGAGATTAGGAATGACTATGCATCCAGGATAGTATGACTGGTAGGAAATGGTTTACCTAGTTCCTTGGACCCTCAAAAATATTTTAAAAATACAGTAAAAACCAGTAATTCTTTATGTTATGCATGTGATCAAAGGTTGGTCTAGCATGCATGCTTTGATTTCTAAGATTTCCTGTTAGGTGAGAGAGGTCTAGAATATAATGTAAAAAAGTATAAACTTCACCTGAATATTTGAGAACAGAACAGAAAACTACTTTTAGATAGATACACAGGTCCCTTTCTGGGAGCCATGGAATTAACAGATTAACTCTGTATGATGCTTTTCCATCTTACCCTAACTCCTATATACTCTAATTACAATTAAATTCCTCAAAGCATACATAACATTACCAAAACTTACATTTCAATAAAGATTGAGCCAAAAGGTAAAATTCCTCCCAGGCAAACAATAACTGCCGGCTCCATGAACCTGGAAAATATGAAAATTAACAGTAAACTTCTAGCAGGGTTTTATGTTAGATAAATCCTGATAATAGAATGCTTGGTATTTAAAAACAATTTAAAGAATAGAAACAAGTCAGTAAAAAGAAAAACTAAAATCCAAAGAAATACAACACAGAAGTGAGACTTCAAATTAGTCCTAGAATATAGTCAAAATTATTGCCACCATTAAAGGCCGAGATAAGAACTTGGGGAACACAAATTTCTTGTCAAGGGCAGAACTGAAGGAAGACTCTAAGTGTGTGTTCCTTTCTACACCTCAATAATTTCTAAGAACTTTACAGACATTTACTTACAGAAAGCCACAGGAAAGAAAATAAGTCTTGAGACCCCTATATGAAATAATGTTTCCCAAACTTTGGCCTTGCCATTTCTTTGCTCATTTTCATTGGTTAATTCCTTTCCTATGAATTATACAGTAAGCAATTATGAATTCTTTCCTGATTACAATGGAGCCAAGAATGAAAAAATATTTAAAACCTCACTCATTCACTCAACAAAACATTTCTTGCCTGCAACTGGTAATTCTCTACCTGGCATGGCTTCTCTTGTCTCATACTTCCGCAACCATCAGCTCAAGTGTTCTCCCTATAAATCTTTCTCTAAGTCTCTCAGGAAGAGGTGAGTCCTAGCCCCATTCTCCACTGCCCTTTGAATATAACTCCATCACAGCACTTACACACTACACTACAACTGGCTAATTACATGCATATCATACCTCACTGGATATAATCCCTGGCAGGCAGAGGCTATTCATCTAGGTGCCCAGTGCCCAGCACAGCGTCTGGCACATAAAAGGTACTAAATACTAGTATCTCTTGAATGAACAAATTAAAAACCTGAGAGGAAAATCAAAGAATCTGAGATCTGGGGGAAAAAACTTAAAAATCACTTAATTTAGTCTTCTTTTCTCATTTTATAGAAAGGTAAGACCCACAGAGGTTAAAAATGATCTGCCCAAGGTGACACAGTCAGTGAGAGCTAGATCTAATATCCAGATTTTGGTTTCCATGTGACTCTAGGAAGAAAATGAAGATACACACCAGCCTTTCTGCACCTAAATGTGACCCATGGTTGGAGGTCCTGGGTTGTCCCTTCCTCTCCTCCATTAACCCTAGTGATTTAGAGGAACTTTTGTGATTTCTGACTACATTCTTTGGCCTTTAAAACTTACCATCCACCCTCCCATCCCCGTAATAAATGAATATCAGGATATCAATGGGCCTTAACAATCTAATTTGAAAAAGATAATTGAGTTTAAAAAACTAAGAAAAACAGAACATGGTCAACTTCTAAGACTAGAATAGATCTTTCTCTTTTAAACTATAGGGGCTATTTTATTCAGCCTCCATTTCTATAAATGTCTACATACCTCCTAGTCTACAAAAGACTGTTTGTTATAATAAGTACCTGAACACAAGTTATATTTATAATGTGGTAAAATATCTAGGAACACAGACTTTTCAATATATCCCTTATTATGAATATGCAGTCTACTGTACAGCTATTCTTATAAGATGGGAAATGTAATAAATATACAGTAAGATTGTTCTATTTTGTCTGCTAGTAAGAATTAGGAAAACAAAGAATGCAGAATAGCATAAATCAATTTAATAAATATTAAATGCAATGTTATATAAATATATTCAATTCACTAATTTTAGAAGGCTAACTATATAGACAAATATATATACACTGAGTTCACATTTTGAATTACAAGAATTAGAAATATAAACAGATTAATGACATCTCATTTTATGTCCAAAATTTGAAAAAACCGCAAATCACCTCAAATTAAAAATCCATCAAGAATTATAATTTCAAAGATAATTGATCAAATGAACTGTAAACTATGTTTACACTATTGCAATAAAAGAACCTCTTCACCTGTTAAACAGAAATACTTGGTCAGGATTAAACTGACTTATAGGAGGTCCTCAAGAACATAGTTGTGCACAAAATCTGACAGAAGATTAAGAACGGAAAACAGTAAACTACAATTGATCTCAATCCTAATCCATCTCTCAAATGGTATGATATATAATGGTTATAAATGTGTCAGTATTGTTTGGAATAATAAAATATCTGGAAAGAAAAATAAAATTATAAATGGGGGATTGGCAAACTTTTTCTGTAAAGGTTTAGACAGTAAATACTTCAGGTTTTGCAAGTGATATAGTCTCTAATATAACTACTGAACTCTGATGCTGCATTGTCAAAATAGTCATAGATAATATGTCACTGAATAGGTATGGCTATGTTCCAACAAAACTTTTTTCTTAGAAAAACAGCAGCAGGTCAAATTTGGCCTGTAGGCTGCAGGTATGAAATTGTTGCAGCTTTAGTTCTCACCCACCTCTACACACTAGCATACTTATCAAAGCATTTGACCTTATCTGTAAATGGCACCAATATTCAGAAAGTGAAATAAGGATATAACTTATTACTATTTCTAACAATATAGGTAGAAAGAAAAAGTAAAAGGACAAATTCTTAAGTTCAGACTTAAGACAGTCATTCTTATAAATACATGCCAATTCTAAAACTTACAAATACATAATAGCCTTAAGAATTTATTTATATATTATGAGAACAATCACATAAGATTTAGCATTCTCTTTACCATTTTTTCTCCGGTATGGGACGAGGCACAGCATTGACACGACAAGGAAAGTTGGGCTGACCTGACAGATTTCGGCCAAGTATTGTACCAACAAGATTTAGAGGAAGAATAACAAAAAAACAGATGCAACAAACGGCCACCTGTAAATTAAATTAAATGTGTGTAATTACTCAGAACAAGAACATTGATAAAAATAAATAAAAGGGACACTTAAAAATTTAAACACAATTTGATCACAAAAGGAAATGTTTAAGTTCAACATGGGTTAAAATTGTGCCAGATATACACTAATGAAAATAGGAAAAGAATGTGCTTTAAAATATTAGAATTGAACTAAATACAAGATGAAGTGTTTCCTATCTACTTTAGTTCCCCATTTTTCTTAATCTTCCTTACTGTCTCTGCTGTAGTCCTTTTTTCTCTTCTTTCACTTTTTGCTGCCATGCTTTTGACATATCCTTTATCTTCCCTCATAATCAACTTACTTACGTGGCTATACTTTATTGAGCTCCTCATATGCACAAAGAGCTTTACATACGTTATTTCACTATTTTACAGATGAAGAAAATGAGACTTAGAAAGGCTAAGTAACTTCCTCTGATCACACAACTAGCAGGTAACAAGACTAAAATTTCAATTCAATCTGCTGTCTCAAAGACCATGCTCGTTTCTATTCTACACTGCCTTAGGATTGTAACAATAGAAACATAGCTCTATTTATTATATATGTGTCATTACTAAAATAATATAAATATTTTTCTGCTTATCGGTAATCGAAAGTCTGAAGTTATAGGGGAAGACCATGTTGATATTCTGGAACCACAGTGGTCAGTTAGGAAAGTATTTATTTTTGTGATTTTTCTCCTTTATATAAATCTGGGTACACAAGGACACACACTCAAAGCTCTTTTCCTGCCAGCATCTGGGTAAGATCGCTTCATTCTGAACTTCTGTAAAATGAAGTAGGACTGAATCATTTCTAAGATCTCTTTCAATTATACATTTTGGGGTTATAATAAATAGAAAGGAAAAGTGAGAGAAAAGTTGAATGAAAATTGGGAAGAAATTGAGAAAAACGAGAGGTGTGGGGTAGAAATCCACAGTGATTACATGAGAAGAATTTACTTTGAAGTAACATTACTGAAAACTCTACATCTTCATTATATCCGTGTGTGCATGTGTTTAAACAAGCCAAAAGGTATCATCATCTTGCTTTCAGATAAAACTTGTATAAATGTATGAGATAAGAGAGTTTCTGGAATTACATTTTAAAGATCAAACTTAGGAACTCAAATTACTGGTGTTTAAAAATAACTCTCATTCTGTCTCTTGGGCCACTTCAGTACTATAATGGAAGAAATACTGGATTTGAAGTTAAAAACTTGTTCTGTCTTCTTCATTTTCTTTGGATAAATACCCAGAAGTGGAATTGCTGGATCATATGGTAGTTCTATTTTTAAGTTCTAATTTATTTTATTGAGGGACCTCCATATTGTTTTCCATAGTGGCTGACGCTAGCATTTTCCTGATACCAAAACCAGAAAAAAAAGACATAAGAAAACTGCAGATCATTGTTTCTCATAAATACAGATGCAAAAACAACAACAAATTTTAGCAAATGAAATTCAGCAATATATACAATGGATAATACATCATAATAAATTGAGGTTTATCAAAGTAATGCAAGATTGGTTAAGATTCAAAAATCAATCAATCAATGCAATTCACCACATTATCAAACAAAAAAAAGAAAAATCATAGATCATCTCAAAAGATGCAGAAAAAGCCTTTGCAAGATCTGACCTCCATTCACGATACATAAAACTCAGCAAACTGGCATTAAAAGGAAACTTCACCAATTTGATGAAGGCCATCTACGAACAAACTACAGCTAACATTTTACTTGAGGACACAAAACTGAATGCTTTACTCCTAAGATCGGGAATAAGTCAAGGATGTATGCTCTCACCATTTCTATTCAACACTATATGGAGGTTCTAGCCAGTGCAATAAGGCAAGAAAAAGAAACAAAAGGCATACAGATTAGGAAGACAGAAGTAGAAGTGTTTTCATTCATAGACAACATGATAATTTATGTAAAAATCTTTAGGGATTTACAAAAAAGAAATTAGAATTACCGTATTTTACTGGGTATAATGCACTCCCGTGTATCATGTGCATCCACATTTTTGGCCCAAATTTGCAGGGGAAAAAATCTTTTGTTTTAATTTTTTAATTCAAGTTTTTATTTGTTTACATTTAGATACTTGATTTTTGTATTATAAAGAAATTTTAGCATTTATTTACAAGAAATTTTATGTAACAAATAATTACAAAACACAAGAACAGATACAAGGTACAAGAAATTTTATGTACCGGTTTATGATATTTACACATCATAGAAGGCCAAGAACTTTTCGTCGTAAGTTCATAGTAAGTTCAACAAAACCGATTATTGAATTCCAGGGTATTATTCTACATATGAATATCATTATTGATTTCTAGAGTTACACTTTTAACTCATAAGCATAAATAAAAGAATTAAAAAATTTACATAGATATGGAATTAGTACTACCCATGTATGATGCATATCCTTATTTTTCCCTCACAAATTTGGGCAAAAATGTGTGCATTATACATGGCAAAATACAGGTAATCGGTGAGTTTAGCATAGTTGCAGGACGCAAAACCAATATACAAAAATCAATTGTTTTCTACACACTAGCAAAAACAATCAGAACTTGAAATTCAAAAAAATACCATTTATAAAAAGCATAAAAATATGAAATACTTATGAGTAAAGTCAACAAAAGATGTACAAAACCGAAACACTAAAATCTATAAAATGTTGCAGAGAAGTTGTGTTCATTAATCAAAAGACTCAATATTGTTAAGATATCAATTCTTCCCAAATTGATCTATAAATTTAATGCAATCCCAACAGGTTTTTTGTAGATACTGACAAGCTGATTCTAAACTTTATGGGGAAATGCTAAGAACCTAAAAAAAAGCCAAAACAACTCTGAAAAAGAAGAACTGATTTTAAGACTTAACAATTGTACAGATACATTAATCAAAACAGTGTAATACTGGCATAAAAACAAATCAATGAATCAGACAGAAAATTCCAGAAATAAATCCACACATATATGATCAATTGATTATCAACAAAAGTGCTAAGGCAATGAGGTAGAGAAAATGGTGAATAGCCATCAGCAAAACAAAACAAAACAAAACCCCGTGACCCTTAACTCACGTGATATACAAAATTAACCAAAAATGAATCACAGACTTAAATATTTGAGAGCTAAAACTAAAATTTTTAGAAGAAAACATGAAGATTGCTGATCTTTGGTTTGACAAAAGATTTCTTAAATAGGACAAAAAAGTATACACTATATAAGAATCAGTAAATCAGACCTCAAAGTTAATCACTTGTTCTTCAAAAGACACTTTTTAGAGAATGAAAAGACAAGCCACAAAATGGGAGAATATACTTGTAAAATATGTATAAGACAAAGGACTTGCATCTACAATATATAAAGAACTCTTACCACTCAACAAGACAACCTATTAAAATACTGGCAAAAGATTTTAACATTCATCAAAGAATATATATGGACAGCTAATAAGCACACAAAAATATCTTAATTTTGATTAGTCAGTCATTAGGGAAATGTAGATTAAACCCACAATGAGACACCACTACATATCCACTAGAAAGACTAAAATTAAAAAGACGGACCATATCAAGTGCTAGAGATGATGTGGAGTGCCTGAAACTCATATACAGTGTTAGTGGGAATGTAAAATGGCAAAACCACTTTAGAAAAATTTGGCAGTTTCTTGAAAAGTTAAAGTATCATCTGACAGTCATTCTACTATAGTTTTTTATCCAAAAGAACTGAAACGTGTATATATCCATACAAAGAACCGTACATGAATACTCTTAGTAGGTTCATTTGTAATAGCCAAAAACGGGAAACAATGCGAATGTGCATCACTGGGTAAATGGATGAACAAATTGTAGTACATCCATGCAACAGAATACTGCTGAACACCACAAAGGAAAAAACTATTACTACATGTAACTACATCAATAAATCTTAAAATAATTTTCCAAGTGAAGAGACAAAAAAGAACGTACTGTTTGATTCTACTAATATGAAATTCTAGGTAATGCAAACTAATCTATAATGACAGATATAAGAGCAGACTGGTGATTACAAGAATGGGGGAAGGAAGGAAGGAGGAGGAGAAAAGGGATGTATTCATTACAAAGGTACACGATGGAACTTGTGCACTTGATAAATCCCTTTCTTTTACGATTGTGGTGATGGTTTCCCAAGTATATAAAGATATCAAATCTCATCAAATTGTACACTTTAAATATATACAGTTTACCGTATATTAAATTATACCTCAATACATACAGACAAGAAAAGGCATAAACCATTCTCCAAAGGCTATCCAACACTCTCTAACTCTCAGAATAAAGCCAGAATCCCTTTTGGCAGAAGGAAAGAAAAGAAAAAAGACAAAAAACTCATCACCACCACCATCAGCACCACAACAAAGAAAATGTGATTTTTAAGTCAATTGCTACGTAAGAGTCATGGTTTTTTGCTCTGTGAAACAGAGATGACACATACTTCTAGCTCTGCCTTCCTCTTTGGATTCTCTAAAAAGCACATAGGGGTTTCCAAAAGAAAGTGCTTTGTAAACTACAAAGTGCTATGCAAATGTATCTGTCATTATAATTCATCTTGTTAGATTTGTCACATCATTTCAGTCGCTGACATTGTTTTAGATACTGTCTTCATCATTATTCCATATTACTAGTTTCCTCCCTGGTCTCAAGTCCTTTTTCAATTTAATCATCAGATCACTATGCCTTTATACAAAGTCATTAACAATGATTTTAATAGCTCAAAGTCAAGAATGTCTGTCCCATTCTACTAAAAGATAGTGACATATTATGGGTAATATCACTCCAATACTTTAATTCTATAATTATTTAGTTACACGTCCACCTCACTGTACTATTCCACTCACATTTCTCCATATTGCCCAACAAGATATAATACTTTACCTATATTTCTTTGTTCTCCCAGCCTACTAAAACCTACCAAAAAGGGGAAATGAAGTTGTTCTAGCATTTTTGCTTTAACAAATCCATAATGGCCCCTAATGTTTATTAATTCCTGTGATTTAAAAAAATAAATTTTAGTAAAACATTCTAAAGTCTTGTGCCTTAACATTCAGTTCACATTTTGTGATGTAGAATCCACTTTCTTCCCTACCTTCTGAAAAGTGAATTTGCCCATGTCCAGTTTCACAACACTTCTGCTCTCTTACACTTATTTAGACATTACTTATCAGCATGAAATCTCAGAATTTGATAAAAGATCATTTACAAGAGCAACAAAACTTCAGCTAAGGTAGCTGGGTTATTCCTTGATAACCAATACCCTTATCTACCTTGGGCTTCACTTCCCTCTTACCAAGGATTATTTTCCTCATATCTCTCCTTGATTGAGGGGTATTTTATTTGATGAAAAATAAAAAAAGGAAAAATGGGATAGAGCCATTCTTCTTTTACTCTGTTACATCACTGATGACTTGCTATGAAAATATCTTTATAAAATCTTTTTGCTTGCCTTAGCATTTGTTAACAGTTCAGGTTAGGTAACGGAGTTTTGCTAACACTATTTTTATAGATCTTTATTATTCCTTTACACTTGAGTATAGTGTACTCTTCTCACCACCTTTAAGAAATCACAAAATAGTGCCTATCCATTAATCTTGGTCTCCATTTTTTCCTTACTGTGGTAATTTTTCTGATTACATATCATGAGTTTCATTTTTGAGGTGTTCCAATTCTCATTTTCCCAGTTATGACTCAAAATTTGGGTCATGAGAGAGTATTTCCTTAAATATTTGTGAAGTCTGATTTCCTAAAACCTAGGGCATATTTCTGATGACGTTCAAGATTCCCCTCCCAAGCTGAAACAGCCACTGAGATGACAAATACAACATGGCTCACCCATGATCACGACCTGTTACTTCTTCATCAACCCACTGAGAGACAAAAACCACAAGTATAAGTTAAGGATTTATCAGTGCATCTGAACTGAATGCTATTTAGAGTAGAAAGGCTATTTGTTTTTACACTAACTTGCCTCTGTGAGTTTTAAAACTCTGCAACTTGGTTCTTTGTCCCTTGAAAGCTATATAACATCACATTCAGAATCTGAGATTTAAAGCTGACTAAAGAGTTCATGAGAAATTTTTTCAGAACATCTTGGCAAACTCTTCCTCATTCCCAAGAAACTCTCTTATTTAGGTATTATACCCCAAAAGGATCTGAAACTTTTTGGATATAATATCTAATAATTCTTGAACAAATTTCCCCCACCAAAAACAGTTTTACCTTCCCAGGATTAATCTAATTTCAAGTACGCTCTCCCCCATTCTCCACAGTACCTCCGCTAGAATAACCCAACTTCAGGAACAACAGGTATGTTCATCTTTGACCCCAAATTTCATTTAAAGGCTCTCTTACATCTTCTTGTAATTCCCTCTCAACTCTAGGCACCACGCCTTAAAACTGGGGCACTAGATACTCTCTCAGATTACCACCACCACCCTCTACCTATGTTTCTGTTATCTTTATTAACTTGCTAAAATTGACTATTGTTCAACAAGTTTAATGTGACATGAATTTAATGGCCTTCATGTAAAATTAGGTACTTCTAAGCACAGAAGTTGGGGTCTTAAGACAAACTTCACCCACTTTCAATCTTATCTTGCGCTAATCCTAGTGATAATAGCAGTATTCTGATAAAACTCCAGATCCCAAGTAGGCAAAACCCCTACTGTTCTGGTGTCTCCATAGTACAAGGCAGAAGCCTGAAGTCATTTTTCTAAGGTTGGAGTAATTCCTCAGCTGTGGAATCTCTAAGAAAACAAAGAACTAAAGCCAAGATCTCCCAGAGAAAAGGGCTCAACATCCAAGAAATCAAAAAAATGGAAAGAGATAAGGTCTGGGGGAGAGCACATGGAATGGTGTGAAGACAATGATTTTCAAATTAGGCATTCAGTTAAGGAGGGGCCCCCAGCTTCTCAGATACATATGATTTGGGAGCTTTTCAGTTGCCAGATTCATCCCCTGGTACTGGGAATTAGAATCAAACAAACACTAGTGATTGAGTTTAGAGCAGGACAGATAAACTGGCTTGGGATGAAGGCCGGGGCACTGAAATTTTTAAATTCCCAAGTGGTTCTAATGTGTACACAGGGTTGAGAACCATGATATTTATGAAAATATATAACCATTTCCTTCATAATGTCAAAAAGACAAACAACTGAAAATACCTATTTAAGTCGTGAAAACACTTAATGAATAGGTACGTTCAACATTTACCTCAAGTTCTTAAATTTCATGTTCTAAATAAGTTTTGATATTCTTAAAAGGAGACATAAAAAGTTAGACCACACACTTGATTAAAACTTGAGGCCAACAAAATGCCCTTTGCTCAGCATTCCTTCATTTCAAATTAGAATACAAATTTAGAACATGACATTGTAGGAGCGTGCTAAGCACCAACAGCCGGTCTTTCATACACCAAAGATCAATTTTATAAACCTCCTCTGCCCAGTATAGAGTTTGATACTGTATTCTGATAATTGATAGTTTTAAAATTATCTAAAGACAAACTACATTGCATATTAATATTTAAAACGCCATTTACAAAGTGGTAAAATTTACAATTTTAATGAAACAAAACAACTCTGAAATATAATTTTCACTTCATCAAATTCAAAAATTTGAGGAAAATTATAACTTAATCAGAATTTTAATGTTTAAAGCACTAAGAAAGTAATTCAGCAGGTCATCTTTAAGAAGTAACCTAACTCCCCACATATACTTTCTGATGGCCTGGAAGTACTATGAAGCAAATTCTTTTCTAGTTCTGAATATAATTAATTATTTTAACCTTTCCTACCCATTACCACTTACTTTGGCTTCCAAAAAAGAAAAAAAATCTTTTTCAATTTTGAAGCAATTTTCAAAAACATTCCAAACTAAAAAGTATTAAAGACTTAGTAAAAATATATATGCAAATGTGTCTTTGAAAAACCTGGCTTACACTGTAAAACAACCAAAATCATCTGGAATTTTTATGACTCCCATATAATAGAAAGAAAACAAAATAAGATTAAAATTCATAAAGAGATATGGGTTCCAGCTGCATTTCTGCCATTAACTTTCTGCATGACTTTGGCCAAGTTATTTATTTAGCCTTTCTGAAAAGCAGTAACCACCCTGCAACTTGTATACTAGAATGTGTGTGTGCACAAGTGTACATTAAGGTTAAAGTCTACTTTAAGTCTAAAATTCTGGTTCTAGTAAAAAGGTTTGGAAACTATGGATTAACTCTGTAAAGCACCGGTATATCTGTGTTTTAGTTTTAATATATTTAAATAACCCAAAACATTTCAAAGTCTGTGACTACAGGTAAAATATGTGAAAGGACTTCAATATCTACAGCAACATTTATTAGCAATATTAATAAATGCTTAAAGAGGTTCTAAAAATAGTACATAGTTCCTGGAAAAAAAACCCAAATGTGTTACGGAGAAGCTTCACTTCCTACCACTGCACTCTGTATCACTTTAAAATATCCATGTTTCTTGGTGTGTCATTATTCTTTCTCTAAAATATATTCACCAGTTTCGCCTGTCTCTGATAAAAAGTATAGTGTTTTCTTCCGTCATACTTAAAAGCTGGCCTTGCACTTTACTGGCTCACAGAATCAAGAAAAAAAGGGCAACTGTAGGTTTAAACTAAACCAAATTATATGAAGACTAACAAGAACTTTCTTCTTCACCTTACTTTCCAGGACAGTTGAGACTGGCTGCAATTATCAACACTCTTAATAAAAAGTACTTTGGAGAAATAGTAGGCCTCATATTAGAATGTTTATACGTTTTCAGTTTAAAAGTAAGATTCAAGCAACTTACCATTGTCCCAAAAGGAATGGCTCTTGATGCATGGTAATAAATGGCTATAAAATTGATGAAGAAGGCAGTGCCACACACCATAGCTGGGATAAGGAATGCCCCGATAAACATTTGCTTTATCCATCTCCTTCCTGGAAGAGAAGGGAAACTATGAAAATCAGAGAGATAGACAGACAGACAGGTATATACTAATGTTTCAAAGTTGATTATTTAGTACCAAACTATTTAAAATTTTAACATAAATAACTTGAAATCTGATAACCTAATAACTATTTCAAAATGATAGATAAAGACCAGCCAGCTATTCAAGTATGTCTAATGGAAACATAGCTTTTGAAGTGGGTGTACTGGAAAAGAGCAATGAACTACAGATGTTCTGTCCTGATTCTGCCACTAAACTGCCGGGGACTTTGGTAAGCCACTCAAATCTTTCTGAGCTACAAGTTGGCCTAGCCAGGTGTTTTCAAACTATTGCTTGGAGTTCTAGAGCTTCTTGGAGGTGCCCATAAAGTCACTGATGAAGGAAGAGTTCAGGTCCCTTAGCACATTTCAACCATAACAAGTCCATTTTCAACAGTTTTGCACATTGGAGTTTCATGTAAGTTTCAGTTGAAAAGATGGTAACACTGCTTTTAAAAAAAAAAAGTTTCTGGGTTAAATGGTCCCTAAATTTACTCTTAGCTCTCCAATTGTAATTATAAATACATATTTACATTTATTTCTTTGTTTCAAAAGGAAAAAAACCAGAATATGTTCCACAAGCTCTTTCTACAGCAATTAGAACTACAGATTTACAAGTTTTACTAGTTTTTTGCAGCTCTTTATACTGCCAAAATTCTATATAGTGAGCACTTATTATTGAAATAATCAAGGGAAGGCATTTCTTAAACTATGTAATCGAACATTTTAAATCATGTCACAGTGGCCAGGAGAGCACCAAGGAGCTGTTTCTAACACAGCAGAGAACACAAGCCAAATGCATCACTAGGAAGCATGTCCACACCGCTTAGGAAGAGACTATAAAGATTTAACACAGATCACCGTTAAAATTCAATCCACAAGCATAAGCAATAGGGACCCAAACACAAAGTGCTATAGGAAAAACAAGCGATAACACTTCTTTTTCTTTGTTTTTCTATACAAAGCTCTTTTTAAATATCTGTCCCATAATATTACTACCCCAAATCTTGACATTTCTCCAGAAAAACTCCTTGATTCTGAACTTTCCGCTTTATTTAATTTCTCTCTCAGGTAAGTTTCAAGAACCCCCTCCTTTCCAAACTAATACCCAGAATTTGAACAACACAAAAAGGTGCCCACTAATTAAAGTACGTGTTATTTCTCTATTTAATTCTAACTCTGCTAGCACTCTCTTTTCCTGCACTTTCCATTATCTTCTCAAATTCAGGTAAATATTAATAATTTCTATATTCAACTCTATTTCTCCCTTTCCCTCCAACAGTCAAAAAGAATCCCACGCACATTCCACTGGGTACAACCAGTCGCCCAATGTGCACTGCTGTGCTTCCTACTCCTCATACCCGTGGCGACTCTGGTCACGTTCCAGGCTATCTGCGGCTTCAAGTTGGGTCTGGAGCATCAGCTGGTGTGCTGGGGGCCAGTGTGAAGACCCTGAGAGTCATTAGATTTCAAATCCTGAGATAACTGAAAAATTCTTGCTTCTCTGGGTTGACCTCTATATTAGCCTGGTTTTTAGGGATCATTCAGACAAAACATAAGGACACAATCAGACCTCCTCAGGGCACTGTCAGTCAGACAATAGCCTTTAGATCATCCTCGGTAAGACTTGATACTCCTAGGAGCTTCAGTCTGAACTCTGTCAACTTTCAAGCATAAGTAAAGTTTAGCTGGGTGTTCTTAACTTGCAATCAGACAAAAAGCAAATTTATGTCCAAGTAGGAATACATTTCTTGTTTAAATAAATCTATTTTTGCTGTGGACTTTTCTGAGGATCATAAACTGTAAAATTCTCATCCTAAATAGTTTCCAGGTCAAATTCAAAGAAGTTGCCTTAGGCAGCCTTATTTCCTTAGCATGGTAGTCCTGTGCCATAAGACTTGTTTCTCCATATCTGGAGGTGGAAAGTAGAGACTGATCACCTAACTAAAATAGTCAGGCAATCCAAAGAAGTACCTATATTGAAGGTACAGGCCTTGTTAAGTCTAGTAGGACCATTATGGAACCAGGATATCCTGGGGGAATTTTAAATGATCCTACGCTCTAAGCTCCTATAACCTGTAAGCCTAATCTAGTAAAAGAAGACAGGATCTCCTAATGCTGACACTGCTTTTAATGCGCTGAGAAAATCACATTAAGAAGTCTTTATCCTTAGGAATATAATTTTAAGGTCTTTCAACAACCCTTCATTCATAACCTGAAATATGTAAATCTATTATCAGCACTTTTCTGACCCTAGACAATGACAGGGAAAACAAAGACCGCCAAGACCCTTGAATGCCATCACAGAAAGCCACACCACGAGGTATCCTTGCATCATCCATGCATCCCCCATCATTTCCAGGTCACCAAAGTAAACAAGTAAGGGGATATTTAAAATGAAGTGCTATTAATAAAAGATTATGACACAGAATAACAGACATTTTTGTGCAGGGTCCTTCGATAAATATTTAAGAGTCAACAGAAATAAACAGCTCCCCTTCCTATTCTCCTTCCACTGTCTAGACCAGGGGTGTCCAAACTTTTTTCAACGTTTTTCACCAAGGGCCATATGCGGTAAAACACACAAACAGCCGGGCCATTCACTCATGGTGAAGTACATATTGCCTCACCTGGTTTATTTAAGTAAACTAAATATATTTTTGGAATTTGCTGCAGGCCAATTAAAAGCAGATCGCGGGCCGCAGTTGGCCCGCGGGCCGCACGCAGGCCGCAGTTTGGACACCCCTGGTCTAGACACTTTATCCATAAGCCATAAAACATTATATCGCTTTATATCCAACTATAAAGCTAAACACTCTATGTGGAGTCCTCCCATGGAGCATATCCAGGAAGCTAGGCACCTCAAAGCCAAACAGTATCAATAACTTAAATATACTCTCTCCTATATGTTCCTCAGGGCTAAATCACAGTGGACAATAGAGATAATCTATTAATTATTCACAAAATAAAATACAAGGGACTCCATAAAAGCAAGACAGAACACATAACAGGTTTAGTGGAGATTATGTGAAACTGGGTAACAATGGATTTTATAATGGCTGTACTGCCCATTTTAAATTCCAAATACCTCACAGTAAAATATTAGCATCTATAATTAAAATACAAAATAGTAACTCATACGTCACCTCCTTGTCTAGCATACAGACTTCCTCCAAAATACCCATTCACTGGAGATGTAGCAGCATAGACAAATATGGCTGTACTGAGCATTGACCCCCTCCTAAAAGGTGAAAGCACATATAAGATAAATCAAAACCAACAATTTAAAGAACACATCATATACTTTATTACATTAACATCACTTTAATTTCAAAGAGAAACTTAACAGGAACACAAAAATATCACTGGACTACAAAGGACCTCAAAAGGTTGCCTATTAAATGAATTTCCAGTTAAAATTGCACTTAAATGATACAAGCTGATCCTAATTTTTTTAAAATCTGCAGTTCAATTTCATAATGTATTCTAAACAAATATTTCACATTTCTTTGGCAAAAGTATTAGAAGCTGGCAATAAAACTGTTTTGCAAGCCTGTGAATCAATCACATCATATGGAAAAGATATTCCTCTATTAAGAAAAATAATTAGAATATTCCTCTTTATAATTTTATTTAACTGTTTAAGATTATTGCCTGCTGACAGAAATATAACGTAAGTAGTATAAACATATTAGTGCTATTACTTTAAATGGTATAACACTGAGACTTTTCCTATTTAGTTTCCCTTTTACTGTTAAAATGATTTTTTAAGAATCCACAGGTCCAGGGGTGGTCGGTTGGTTAGAGTGGTGCTGATAGCACCAATGTCGCCAGTTCAATCCCCGCATGGGCCACTGTGAGCTGCGCCCTCCTTTAAAAAAAAAAAAAAAAACCCACAGGTCCACAAATCAAAATTAACTCATATCAACAATATCTAACCTCTTCTTGCAATATCTAGGGAATTCAACCAATCCTGTTGAATAAAACTTAGATTAAAAAAAAACACAAAAACTTAGATTAAAAATTTTAAATGCCTAACTGAAAAGAGAAGTATTAAAATGAAAAATGACAGTATAATTTACAATATAGAAATGTACTTAACCCACTAACAATAAAGACAGTTTCTAAAACTCACAACTACAAAGGTAAAATAAGTTCTAGGTATAGAAAAGAGGTTCTATCTATTGATAGAACGTATAACCAACCATGTTAGTTTGATATAAAGAATATTCTTTTAAAGAGAATTTACAAAAGCATCACACTAATGTGTACACTAGGAGGATATACAATTTTCATAAATTTACTACCTTCTGGGTAATAATTATTATATTCCACTGTCCACCTATATATTATAAAATACAAAAACATCGTATAGATTTGCAATATATAGCACTCCTCTGCCCAAACACTTAAGCCCATTTTCATAAAGTGGGTGTGTAATAGTTAAAACATTGCAATATGTAATTCCTATCAATATATTGCTAAATATAAACGTGGTAGTATCTAAGAATGTCATTCCCTTGTTTAAAAGATCATAGGTCTCAAAGTTAATCAGTTTAAAAAAATCAAACTCGTTTTTTCAAGAACCCAGTTAAACAATGTTAAGTCCTAACTTATTCCTTCCAGACTGTCATTAACAAATTCAACCTATTTTCTGTTTACAACTGGGTGGATGAGGTTGACATAGTCCTAACAATGCTAAAAACTGGAAGGCTGCTTTAGTGAAGACTAGTCTAATACCAGACAGCCGTCTTAGTGTTAGCAGAGGGTTCAAAAATGCTCATGTGACTGAAAGCTCAAAATGACTACCAGGAATTTAAGCTCACAGTCCCGAGAGACACATCCACTGAATGGAAGTATCAGATAGTTTTAAACGTCAGACATACACTTTACCTCTTTGTTCATAAATATGCTATGGGCATTTTCCACCCAAAATAGACCATTCTCATCTACACTGAAAATCTGCTGAAGTAGGGAACCGTCCTCTTTGTTCATCTGTCCAAGACTGAAGGGGGAACATCTAAAGAGCTGCTTTACCTACACTTCTCACCTCACCACTCCACCGAAACTTTCAGGGCAGTGACAGCGGTGGAATTTCACCAGCCTTACCCATACCTTCTCCAACACTATGCCTCCTCAGGAGTTTCCGTCACATTCACAGGCACCACACCGGTGCTGATCCTCTACCTACTAAATAGTTTTTTCTTCTGTGATTGCGATGATCATCATCGAGGCAAAGTAATTCTCACGTTACATTATCTGCTTTTCATCCTTTAGAATCATTCCTGCTCTGCAGAACTCTTACAAATTTTATGTGCAAGTTTTTCATGCTCTCACTTTGTAATTTTAGTGTTTCTATTTTCATTTCCATAGCACAGCAAATTAAGAGAGAAGTTCTGAAGTAAGAGTACCCAGGGTCAAATCTAGGCTTACTCAAACCCCTTACTAATAGCTGTGTGAGCTCAAATTATTCAACCTTTCTGAGATTTACGTTTCTCATATGTAGAATGAAAATAATATAATAGTGTCTTCACAGGGCTGATGTAAGAATTAAAGGAGCTACTGTGCATAAAGCACCTAACATGGAACCTCAATGTTAGTCACTTTGACATAGTAATATAGCTTTAGCAATTATCATATAAGTAATTAAGTATGTTCCCTTCAAATAATCACAACATGGAAACATTGATAGTAATAAAAGACTAAAATAACGATGCATGTCTTGCCTGCTAACACCATCTATTAGAGAGGATTTCTTATTTCTACATAAGCAGAAGAATTTCTGC
Source organism: Rhinolophus ferrumequinum (assembly GCF_004115265.2). Taxonomy (NCBI): domain Eukaryota; kingdom Metazoa; phylum Chordata; class Mammalia; order Chiroptera; family Rhinolophidae; genus Rhinolophus; species Rhinolophus ferrumequinum. Next base: position 27,008,961 of record NC_046299.1, on the reverse strand, counting down.
ATTAAAAAATGGATTTCCCAAACTGTACCACTAACATTTGACAAGGAACAAAGCAAAAACTTGGTTTCTAGGAGAGGTTACCCACCAGTCGCTCCTAAGACTGTAACTGTATAGTCAGTGTCAATTTAGTGGTGATGAATTTAATTCTGTATTTAATGTAAAGCATGATTTCTTGATAGATCTGAAATGCTTTTCTTATATTTGGGATTTAGCTCATCTAAAATATGAACTGCCCACCATAACACTAAAGTTTAGGTTTGGGTCAATTATTTTAAAGCTTATATGGAAAATAAACTGCAAAGGTTATATTAGGGAATCCAACAGAAACTACAGAGAAATATCTTTGTTGATTAATACACATTCACTTAAGTTCAACAAACATTGACTGAGTACTTTCCACACACAAAGTTCTTTAAGCAGGTACTTTGAGAATTCAAAGATAAATTAACACCTAGTCCTTGCTCTCTAAGAGCTTATTGTCTGGTGGAATAAACAGCAATGTAGTATAGTTAAAGTTAATATACAACTAAAGAACCATTCTTTGGGCAACAATTATTGCTTGTCCACCCAATGACAGTTATATATAAGAAAGAATACATTATGAACTGAAATAGAGGTATGAAATATAACTGGAGACAAGTGTCATTCTGACTGCGGACTTCATGGGACAGCATCTGAAGTGCCTGAATTATCTCTGCCACTCAGGCTCAGAGTGTGTTTGCTTCATTGAGGTTGTGGTTCTCCAAGCAGAAGGTTACAGGACCCTTCAACAGGGACTTGAGATCTTTGTAAATGTACTATTTCTTACGATACAAAAACGTTAAATCAAGAATTTCTTGCAACTAGTTTTGTCCACAAAGAATAAAATGTACCAGAAACATGTAAAGCAGGATAAGTTATCCAATTATTTTTCTAACTTCATGTACCTTCTTCACCACTCTTTTTACTATTATTTACCCTGCTTCTAGAGTCTTCCAGTTTTGGAAGTAAATATGAAGTACTAACTTAGCAACTGTGAAAGCCACGGGCTTCTTATGAAGATCTAATTGGATCTTCAGCTTTCCAAAAAATGCCTATTCACTTTGTCAAATAGCTCTGAACTGTAAGTAACTCTGCTCATACTTCTAATGGAACATAACCTTTACAATCAACCAAAATGTTCAGTAAGGCTAGTTAAGTTTCAGCAGGTAACAGAAAAATATATTTATACCTGAAGATTACTGCTCATTATTTAATTTGTCTGCAATAATGATATTTATGCTATTTAAATTCTAAGGTAATTGAAATAAGCATCTATTTAATTAAGATTTACTTCAAAGGTGCCAATGATTAAAACTATTCAAGAACAAGAAAAAAGTAATGAAATATAAGCACTTACTCTGTATATAAATCTTCTATCATTGCAACAATAATAACAATGAAAGACACAGCAAATATCTGACATCCAGAACCAATGAGAGAGGAAAATATTAGTGGGTGACTTGATGGTCTAAACACATCTCCATGCACCTGCTTCCATCCATACTCATCTCCTAGGTCTCTGTCCTATATATATATATACATAGAGAGAAGAGAAAATAATTCAGAATGAAATTAAAATACAGAAGGTAGGTGAAAAATTATAATCACAGTTTAAGTTTCCTCCCTCCAAACTTATAGCTATTTAAAAGAGTTAAAAATATCAAGAAAAGACAGTTTCAATTTAAAATAATCACTACATTAAATAACTTTTATTGAGGCCCAGGAAGGTAGCTCCTAGTTGTGCTCAGAAAATCTCAAATGGAAAAAGAAAATGGTCTAGGAGCAAAAAGAAACGGTCAAATTGGGGGAATAGCACACAGATTGTCTTAACATTGCTTTCACTCTACTCTTGCCATTTATGTCATGACTGTGATCATATATGACTGGGGCCAGGAGGAGAAGAGTATGAAAACCAGTAGTAGATGCCCTAACAATGCAGACATGTCCTTCATAGCCTGGAATCGAAGAAATCACATGGGGAAAATATCAGACCATTAAATAACAGTATTTTTTAATAAATAGCATTTTTTAAAAGGGATCCAATTTTTCCTTTTTAACCTAAGTAAGTGAGTATCTAAAACAGTGTTTCTTAATAAATATCAGTCCCTCAAGATAACCTCATTTTTGGGGGGAAGATTCTGGTCAGATATGTTTGAGAAGCACCAAATATTTTATCTGCTCTCTAATACTTCACAATATACATTAGCATATTAAAATTTAAATCTATTTAACTGTTCTCCAAACTTCTTTAATGATGGAGCGTATCTACCGTGTTTCCCTGAAAATAAGACCTAGCCGGACCATCAGCTCTAATGCGTCTTTTGGAGCAAAAATTAATATAAGACCCGGTCTTATTTTACTATAAAAGACGCATTAGAGCTGATGGTCCGGCTAGGTCTTATTTTCAGGAAACACGATGCATAAAATAGCCATAAACATTCTACAGAACATGTTTTTTACAACATTGTTCTACAATTTAGTAAAAGAATTTATAAAACAAGCCCCCTTGCCCTGAACCTATAAAACTAAATGTAAACTAATCTTTCTACCCACTCCCTGAATTTTATGCAATATTTAACAGTATTAGAAAAATCCAACACAGGTCTACAAATTCACAGCTGCAATTTTGAATTCACAAGCTTTGAAAACTGAAAGTTTGTTTTGTAAGTTTAACATATTCTTATTTTGTGGCAAAAATTTGGACTGAACTAACAAGAGGTTATTTATACTGTTTATTTATCCCACTTAGGGTGAATGTTCACGTTTTGCTGGGAAAAAAACATTAATAAATTTGATTAGAGACCCCTCCAAGAGTTTTACACCTTTCTAAAACCTGAAAATTCTGAATTCTGAAACTCATCTGACCTCAAGATTATGGCTCTCTATTCCAATATACAAAATAACACTGAATTAAATTGTTTTTATCAATACAATATAAAATGTTTGCTCACCATGTCATCCATTTCTTCTTCTTTACTGTACCGGGCATAATCTTTTCTTAAAGTTCTCATTAAAATCATCGAAACTAAGCCCACCAAGAAGATAACCATCATGAATGAGTTGAAAATTGAAAACCAATGAATCTAAAATAACAGAAAATATCAGTTTTATTTTGACTACATGAAATATCAGTCACAAATATAAGTCAAAATTCATGTTCCATAATGACAATGGGATGTTAATGAAAACAAAAAAAAACAATCTTTTAAAATTTTTACATAAAAATCCAAAGTTAAGACACTGAGGATGAGTATTCTCTATACAAAGAGATTGGCTTTCTTCGCAGTAAGCTTCAGCTGCCCTAAAAAACACTTTACACAGATTTTCACAATCAAATTTATTATACAAATAAAGTACAATTTGGCCACATGGCATATGCTAGTCAGCATTACAGAGAAAGAACATGAGCTTTAAAGTCACACAGGCCTCGGTTTTAGTCGGAGCTCTGTCGCTTTCTAGTTATGTGACCCCAGTTTTCCTATATCAAAAAAGTGAAGAAATAATACTATCTTGCAATTTGTATGGTTTAATAACATATATAAAAAGTATGGCACTGTGTCTGGCACAGAGCAGTAAATACTCAATAAATGTTAGTTCCCTTCCCTCCAAACTGAACAACCTGAAAATCTTAAAACCAAAACTAACCCATCACAGCTGGCTGCCGTGAACTCAGGCCACCTTCCTGAATGACTTGCTCCCAGTTCCTCCTCTCCATCCTGCCACCGTCCTTAGTCACTCCTTTCCAAGTTAGCTGTCCATGCTACAGAGAACACTGAGGTACCCTATAGTTTCTCAATGTTCCCAACACTCTTGACTTTGATTTCACCCATACACTTGTCACAAAATTATGTCCAGATTCTGGTTCATATAATCACAAGGTACTACTGTATCTCTGAGTGTATCTCAGAACTCAATGCATCGGACTTCAACTGGGCCTGCGGCATTCTCCAATAATTCCTTTATAATTTAATTCCTAAGAGTTCCTTAGGAATAGTTCCGAAATTTCTCTTCTCCCTTCAAATCCCCAATTTCACTTATTTTTCTGCCACTTCTCCTCCTAGCCTTTCATTTCTCCTTTCAATCTCCTAGAAGGTGTTTCTCCTCTTAAATCAATCTTCCCACTATGCTCTAGATTTCTTTAACTCCTTGAGGTGTTTTACCCTCCTCTCATTTTGTACCCCTAAACTATCTATACCTTTCTCCAGCATCGGCAACCTCTAAAGGTCCATACCTGTAATAGTATGGATAGTCTACTCCCTGGGGTTGTTACATGGTTTAAACAAGATAATAAATATAAAGCATATAGCATAATGCCTGGCACATACCCTGTTTCCCCGAAAGTAAGACCTAGCCGGACAATCAGCTCTAATGTGTCTTTTGGAGCAAAAATTAATATAACATCCGGTATTTATATCATACCATATCATATCATATCGTATCATATTATAAGAGCTGGTCTTATATTATAGTAAAATAAGACCCGATCTTATATTAGTTTTTGCTCCAAAAGACACATTAGAGTTGATTGTCCGGCTAGGTTTTATTTTCGGGGAAACATGGTAATAAAACACTGAAAAAAATTAAAAGTTGTTATTAGTATTATTATCTTTTAAAGTGTTTGCTTTGCTTGATCTTTCGTCCCCTCACTCTTTCAATCTTCTTACCTCCCTCCTTTCAATGCCAATACTTTTCAAACAAGTTGACTGCAGGCTCTTCTTCCTTCACTTACTTCGAAAAACAATCCAATCTCACTTTGCCCCACAAAAGTTCTCTCTACCTCCTGCAATGAACTAAACCGACACAGCGGTCAATGAGCTGCCCCCACTCTCCTTGCTCTCCCTGCCCCGTGTGACCTTCGCTGACACTGCCACCCTACTTCACTGACTGCTGCTCCTCCCAGCCTCCATGAACTTTCCCAACAGCTCGTCTTGGTCCTCAGCAGAGACTTTCTCAGGCTCTTAGAACTTTTAACTAGCATTCCAGTGATGTGGTGACACCCTCTGCCACCTCGTTTTGGTCTATTCTGTTCCTCTCAATCTGTCCTGTATAAAGTTACCCAGCAAATCTTTCTCAAACAGCATGTTCATGTATCACTCCTCTATTCTCAAACTTACAGTGACATTCCCTATTTTCTCACATATCAATTCTAAACTATTTTCCCTAATATTCTGTACCCCTTGTAATATGGCCACCTCATCTTATCTTGCCAACCTTTCTTTCCATTGTATCCTATATCCCAATCAGGCCTATTTTTCCGCAGTGACTCACAAGTACAGGGTACTCATTTTTAGCTCTGTATCTTCCTCATAATTTCTTCTCACATGGGATCTACTTCTGCCCACCTTTGTTAATTCTATCTACTGTTTAAAGCCCAACTCAAAAACCCTCTCTTCCATAAAACCTCTCATCGACATATTTCAGTTATTAATATATACTCCTGCTCTAAACTTCTCCATGTACATACACAGAATTTTTAACACAAAGGATGTACTGTCTCAGGCAGTTGGGACAGATTTTAACATGGGCTCACATGCTGAGCTGTGTCCTAGGGTGAAGGGCAGTCCTGGCCTTGTCACCCACCCTGAGACTTTAGGCAAGTGACAAACTCTATGGCTCTCCCTGAAAAAGAGGAGACCGCCAACTGCCTCTGCCTCTTCATAAGATCATTTCTTTCTTCATTCAATAATTTATTTATTGAATATCTACTGAAATCATAAATAAAATGAATGCACTAGATTTTGAAATATTTGCAAAGTAGGTATATAATTTTGTTTTCTTTAGGGCTTGGATGCATTGCTTCTTTTTTAAAAAATTAGTTTCAGGTGTATAAAAAAGTATATAAATTTAAGTTTGTTACTTAAAAGGTATCCTTCAAAATTTATAAAAGCAGTCCATAATTATAGGCTTTTCCAAAGATTTGATTTTATTTCCACCCTGGTAAACGAATGACCCAAAAAGGGACAAGAGAGAAAAAAATTACATATATGACTCACATTTTCTTTCAGTCAATTTCAAATTTTTGAAGAGAAAAGGTTTCACATAGTTATTTAATAGGAAGAAAGATTTTACTATAATGCTAAAATTTCTAACAAAGCTCTCCATTTTCGAATCAAAAATATGAACTTTAAACCAATACCTATTATAATGTGCAAATAACCTGACCTTTTATATTCCTTTATTCCAAAAATTATGAAGTACTATGTGATTTTGAAATTATTATACCAAGGGAAGCATTTCTTAAAAATAATAAAGAGCTCAGATGTCACAAAGGGGTTACTAACCCTACAAACTCCTGACTCCAGCACCCCCTAGTGTTGCTAACCCTAAAGCAGCACCCCAGGTTTGTCATCAATTTTAGAACATGAAATAAACAGCTACACCACTAGTGGTGTCTCTTACTGAGCACCTGCTATGTTGTCAAACACTGAACTAGGTGCTTTATATACACTATCAAATGGAATTTCACAACAGCTCTGCAGATATTATAATCCTTGCTTTACTACTAAGGAGACAGAAGCTAAAGAACTGAGCAATTTGATCATGGTTAAGTAAGTGGCAGAGACAGACTTTGTATTCAGCTTGAGCTCCAAAGTATACACTTGCAGTCACTGTATTAGAAACAATCCCTACACTTAGACAATAGATCCCATCCCCTCCCGCCTACTTAAGGAAAATGCTGCAGGAATTCTACTACCCCTTTTCTCCTGCACTGTCAGTTATGCGCTTGTTACTGAACCTCATCAACATATAAAAGAACCTCATCAAGACATAAACACGTTTTTCTTACATCTCAAAAAAAAAAAAGAAAAAAAAATCTCCTGACTCCATCTTTTCTACTGGTCCCTACATGATTTCTTTGCTCCTTTAGCAGCCAAGCTTGCTGTCCTCAATTCCTCTCCTCCCATTCTCTTATACCAGTTCTGTTCAGATTTTGCCCCACCCCTACACCAAAACTGCTTTGTCAAGTTGTTGACTCCAGATGAATCCAACAGTCACTTTCAGTACTCATCTTACTCGACCCATCAGCAACAATCCAGAACTATCTGTCTATCCTCCATGATACACTTTCTTCTCTTGGCTTCCAGAATATCATACAATCTCGCCCCTACCACCACCACCCCTTCATTACTGGTATTACCTCAGAGCCCTTAACTGTCTTCTCCTGTTGTCCCTAAACTTTTATTATTGCCCCCAGCGCTCAGTCCTTGGTACTCTTCACTCTTCCCTGGTAATTGCATCCAGTCTCATAGCTTTAAATACCATCTATAGGCCAAAGGCTGCAAATTTGTATCTGTAACCCAGACCTTTTTTATGAACTCCAGGTTGATATACCCAACTAGCTGGTCAGTATCTCCATTAGGATGTCTTACAAACACTTCAAACTAACAGGTCCTAAACTGTACTCTGACCTTCCCCTCCAATATCCTTTCTGCTTCAGTGATAGCCGTTCCATGCTAATAGTGGCTCAGGTAGAAAACGCAAGAGTTCTTCTCAACCTTTCTTTATCTTCCTATCCATCAGGAAATCCTGCTGGCCCTACCTTCAAAATAGACTCATAACCTGACATCTTCTCACCACCTACACTGCTGTACCTTGGTCTTTGAAACCCACTCCCCTCCATCGGGCGATGCCCATTAATGTCTGTTATTGACTGGAGCACATATCGAATGTCTTAAAACACACCGTTTACCTACCCTGTGTTGAAAAAAAGATGGATCAAGATATTTGTCAAATCGATCTTCAAATTTTACATCTGACTTTTTCCATTTTACCTGAAAAAAAAGTTTTCATTTGAAAATCAAGGCCAGTAAATAAATTAATAATCTTATAACAAAACTCTGAGCAAAATTTAAAATTTACACACTTACACAATAAGAAACGAGAGAAATGGTGGAAAGGTACTACCAACTTCAGAAAGTGAAACATGTATGATAAAATATAAAATACTAACTTTCCTCTCTTTGTATAATATAACAAAACTTACAACTTTACTTAGAGGGATCATTTTGTTTTTCAAGGACTATTAACTATTGCTGACTTACATACTCTGACCTGATAAATGTGATAAGAATTCAATGAATTAGACCAATAAAGTAAGAATCTGCATGTCTTTATCTTTAGAGTGTAATAGTTTTATTACAATTATCAAATTTCTGCATTAGTTCAGTTATACAACTAGTATTTGCACCAGGTACATATGCACAAAGCTTGAAAAACTTTCAAAACTGGCTACTAGCCAATTGACACATTCCAGTTCAGGGAAAAAACAGGTGGCTACCTACACTGGATTTCTCTTCTTTCCACTATTTTTATTTCTAATGGAACAGAATTAATGTGACAGTTGCAAAGGACTCTAACAAGCTCTTACTCTGCAGGAGTATCTTATTCTAACTGATAAAGCAAAATATGGTAATCTATCCAGCAATTTTCAATACAACATCATCTCTATCTGCAGAGAGACGACAAGGAATACTGCCATTTAAAAACGTGAGAATACATAGCTGGCTTAGCTCAATGCCCAGTAATAATGAATGGTAACCTTTGCTGGAGCAAATGGGAGGTCCTGCAAATGCATAACTGGTACCTAATACTACAGACCTTAAGCAAATCTTCTCCCTGCTCTTAGGAGGCTTACTTATATACACTGAGCAAATACAGTTTAATAATATTCTGTGTCATCCCATTTGAAGCTACATTTTCATTTACTAAAGTTGTAAAACAAACCTAATTATTGATATTAGATCATAAACACTTCTCCCTGTATACAATTATTTTAATACTTACTGAATATGACATCTGGATTTTAGTATTGGGAACCAATTTCACCTTTCCTTCACTAGTTAGATTAACATCAACAATTCGATTTCCATTAAAACCTATTTCAAGTTTTTTGTAGGTCCAAAGATAATAATCTTCTCCATTTTCATCAGCTTCACCGACAATACCTACAAAAGAAGTAACACTTTATACAAGGTAATTTCACTTAATATTTAAAATACATTAGAACCAAAATGTCAGGCAATGTTTTCATAAAAAACCAATATTACCATTATTCCTCACAGAACAAGGTAAAAATGCAGGCAAGACTTCTACCCTTTGTTAACTACCAGGCAAACACAAACCAAGATAAAAAGAAGTGACGAGCAGCTCAGCATAACCTATCAATAATTTAATCCTCGAAGTTCATGCTTTGTCATTAATATCATTATAATAATTATCACAATAAACGTATGTGTAGATTCCCTAATATTCCAAAATTTCAAAGAAGTGCTATATCACCATCTGGCAAGGTTATCCAGTTAGTAGTGGTCAAACTAAAATCAAAACCAAGAGCTCCAGTCCAGTAAGCTGCAATATGTGAATATGGTACCAAAACTTAAAATAAAAAGCCCTCCTCTTTACACCTCAAGTTCTGGACATATCACTGGGAAGTCATTAAAATGAAAGGAGACCAGAAACCATAAAAATCCTTGCAGAAAACATAGATAGTAAGCTTTTTGACATCAGTCTGAGCAATATTTTTTTGGATTATGTCTCCTCAGGCATGGGCAATAAATGCAAAAATAAAATAATGGGACTATATCAAACGAAAAAGCTCTTTGCACAGCAAAGGAAACCATCAACAAAACTAAAAGGCATCCTACTGTCCAGGAGAGGATATTTGCATATGGTTTACCTGATAGGAGGTTAATATCCAAAATATACAAAGAACTCACACAATTAAACATCAAAAAACAATCTGATTAAAAAATGGGCAAACGATCTATACAGACATTTTTCCAAAGAAAACATACAGATGGCCAACAGGCAGATACAAAGATGCTCAACATTACAAATCATCAGGAAATGCAATCAGAACCACAATGAGATACCACCTCACACCTGTCAAAATGACTATTATCAAAAAAACAAAAAATTTTAAGTGTTGGTGAGGATGTAGAGAAAAAGGAGCCCTCCTACACTGTTGGTAGGAATGTAAACTGATGCAGCCACTACGAAAAACACCATGAAGGTTCCTCAAAAAATTAAAAATAGAACTACCATACGACCCAGCAATTGGGTATTTATTCAAAAACAATGAAAAAACTAATTCAAAAAGACAAATGCACCCCTATGTTCACTGCAGCATTGTTCACAATAGTTAAGATATGGAAGCAACCTAAGTGTCCACTGATAGATGAATGGATAAAGAAGATGTGGTGTATATGTACATGGACATTTGCAACAACATAAACGGACCTGGTTGGTATTATGCTAAGTGAAATAAGTCAGACAGAGAAAGACAAATACTATATGATTTCATTTATATGTGTAATCTAAAAAAAAAGACAAACAAACAAAACAGAAACACACTCATACATAGATACAGAGAACAAACCGGTGGTTGCCAGAGGGATGGAATGATGAGCAAAACAGGTGAAAGGGATTAAGGGGTACAAACTTCCAGTTATAAAATAAATAAGTCACAGGAAGAAACAGGCAGAACAGAGAATACAGTCAATTATACTGTAATACTAGTGACAGAAGGTAACTAGACTCATCGTGGTGATCACTGCACAATGTATATAAAACACTGACTCACTATATTGTACACCTGAAACTAACATAATATTGTAAGTCAACTATACTTCAATAAAAAAAAGAAAGAAGTGTTGAAGATTAATGGTAATGAGGCAATAAAGTGATCATTATGATCATGATTTGGGCGACTGGAAGGGGAAGACCCAAACAGTGTGAGGGTAGTAGGTGAGAGCTGAGGATCTCTATCGCTCGCCGACGCCTTCATACTGTCAGCCATTTATTTATCCAATGTTCCCTATCCAAGCCTATATACTTCCCAAGAGGCTTATGTTCTAAGTTACTCCTTAGGGCCTTCCCTCTACGGTCAATGAATCTCATTACAGAATTAGGGGGAATAAAAATTATTTTTTTTATTAAAGGTTATTTTTTTGCTTACTAACTAAAGTTGTTCTCTCTAATTGGTACAAATTCAAGGAATAGTTTTGTTTTGTTTGGGGTTGTAGAGGGATAATGTAATCCTTCTAATAGTTAATTTTATCAAGGTTTATTACCTATCTACTCCAAAAACTCTGGGGATGGAGACACATTTACACCAAGTAAGAAGCTATTCTCCAAGGGGCTTTACAAAGACTGAAATCTTTACCCCAACAAAAACCAGGTAAGAATTTTTTTTTCCTGACAAGGATTCTCATGATTTAGACATTCTAAGACACCCAAAAGTATCTCCCCTAAACATGGCAGACCCTGGAATCCCAGGGCTAAAAAAGATTTATCTTAAAACAGGAAAGCACAGTTGCATCTTGCTAAGGAGGCCCACAGAAATGACTGGAAAAATCCTAAGGTCCCAGAGAAGAAACCCATAAGCAGTGTAAAGGCCAGGAGAATGAAACCTGCTTTCTTACACACACAAAAAGGAAACCCAGACTAAAGGGTTCTTCTCCTGAACCATGCAGGCTCAGAAATCATCAGCGAATTTTCAGCACATTTTCCTGCTACCCTCTGAGCTGATCACAGAAATGTCTGTTAATGTAATACTAATTACAGTCATTTATATGAAATGCTTACTATTTATACCTAATTAACATGCAACGGAATAATGATGATACATACAATTATATTTTGAGATTAACTCTCTTATAAATTTTATCTTAGTACCATACTAAACTCTGATCTGATATGTTCACTCTTTGTTTGCTGCTCATGAATACAGTAGTCTGCTAACAATTTTAATAATCAGAATATTAATTATATATAAGAACAGGTGTCGAAAGATTCCCCCCCCCCAAAAAAAAAAAAAGCCGAACAGAAAAACCACTAACAGAAAAATGTGATCAAACATGCTGGCTACCATAGCTGGCTGTGTTTTGCAATTTAAATAATTTAATCAAGTCCAAAACAAACAAGGTTTGTATTATGCAGAAGGCTGTATTTATTAACTATGCCATAGCTCTTCTCTATTAATAAGATAAACAAACTAAACATAAAAAAATTAGACATAAAATCTAAACAGTGAAAACTTAAAAACAATCTGAAACATACACAGTTTTGGAAAATAATGTAGGAACGAGCAAAATAAATCATTCAGTAAAATATATCTAAGACATATTACCACAGTTCCACATGAGTGAAAGGCAGAATAAAACTTCAAAATCCCATTTAGTTCCTCTCATTGTATTTGATAGTATAAGTAAAAATAAGATATCAGGAAAATGGGGAAAAGGGATATTTTGGATTGTTTAAAGCACCTTTTAATCCTTTGAATCTGAAAAGATATACTGCATAACAGTTGTATTTTGAGGGAGTTTCATATAAGGTTTGGCAATGTCAAAAACCCTTCAGGTAACACAGTACCATAAAACTGGTATTAAAATCATTCTATGGAAAATAGTGAAAACACATTTCCTGATTCAGTATACAATCACCTTAACAAAGTCATTACATAAACCTTGCTTATTATGCAAATATTCCCAAACTTTAAAAGATAACATACAATACTTACCCCATATTGGTAAGTCATCTATGTACATTTGGTACCAGTAGTGATTTTTGATAGCATACACAAATGCATCTCTCTTTTCTTTATCTAAGTCAATCTCACAGTAAGTGGCTGGCATCACATCATCTGCATAAAATAAAAATTGCAAATTAGCACACTGGTGTGCAAAATAGTTATAGGAAAAATAACAAAAGAAAAAGCCATTCATAATAGTTTAACCTGGGTGATAAATACTGAGGCTTCAGTACACAATTCTTTCTTTTTTGTGTATGTTTAAGACTTTTCAATAATTAAAATTATTTATTTTAATCATCTTTATTTTCAAAATTATTACTAAGTGAAGAAATCATTCCTTACATAAAAAAATTATACAAGAACATTACAAGTAACTTAAAATGAACTGATTTAAAAACAAATATAAAAAAGCTTAAAATACATAGGGAAGTTTTTATTTTATATACAAAAACTTAAGAATATGACCTTAAATAGAGCTAACAATTTCTAGCTATAAGATCTCTAAGATTAAAAAAAGATCTCTGAGATAAATATTCGTTTGAACATTCTTGGAAATGCAAGTCACTAGAGACCACACATTCTATGAGGAATCCCAGTGACTCTTCATAATTAGCAAGATTAAAATGCAAACCTCTATCTAGCAGGCAGCACTGTTTATAAATTACCAGAAAGTTCCCTAGAGAGGAGTCATTTCCACTCCTTACTGCTTTCAAAAATACTGCAACCATAATACTGTTCAGATGGTCTCTAACATAAACCTCCCAAAATTGTGCTTATGATCATTAGTTTCTAAACAAACAAACCCCCCCAAAAAAAACAAACAGCTAGATGTCCATCCAAAAGATTAAACTGTTTTTGTATGCTACTTAAGCAATTAAGGGGAAAAAAGGAAATCAATCTTAACAACAAAAAAATAAAGCACAGTTGTTTGTTTTTTAAGTTTTCCAATACTATCATACTGGTTGTTTAGAACTTGAAATGAAATTTCCCATAAGAAATAATGTTAAGTTTCTTTTTTTTAATTTTCAATTATGACATGAATGTTATTTTATATTAGTTTCAGGTATACAACATAGTGGTTCGACATTTATATATAATTTATGAAGTGATTCCCCCTCATTAGTCTAGTGCCCACCTGGTACTAAACGTAGTTATCACAATATTATTGACTCTATTCCCTATGCTGTACTTTACATCCCCATGACTCTTGTAACTACCGATTTGTACTGCTTAATCCCTTCACCTTTTTCACCCAAACCCCAACCCCCCTCCCATCTGTCAACCATCAATTTGTTCTCTGTATCTGAGTCTGTTTCTGTTTTGTTTTTGTTTATTTTTAAATGTCTTAAATGTTTATTAAAACTTCTTAAACATGAACTGCAGCTGAACCGTGACTAACAGCCATCTATAATATTATTTCTCCGAGAAACAGCAATCTGCATTGTAACTCTAGACACCAGCAACATACCTCCCCAATCCTCATCAGAGAGAACAACTCCCCCTTCTTATAGCTCACCACAGAGGGGTACTCCAAAACTACAACACCAAAGATGGCAGGAAACACTGCAGTCTCACAAAAAAGGAACAGGAAATACTTTCATTCTCAAAGTGCTAGAAGAAAACAACAATGGCTCCAACACAGATTTCCTTTCTACCCAGGCCCTTTTAGACAGCACAAAATTTAGGATTTTCATAAGGGCAAAAAACTGAAGCTGAGCAAAGAAGGAAAGGAGGGTTAGGACAGAGACTGCTATAGAGTTCCTACGGCAGGAGCTAGGAGAACTGGCAGCAAGAAGTCTCCAAATGGGATTTCCATGGACTGTGATGCTGCACAAAGGGTAGCAGGCAACCACAGCTACGTACAAGAACGGAGAGGGAGAACCACAGGAAGGGCCACGTTTGAGCCGCAACCAATGGCTGTGCTGGCTCTGGGAGGCCTCCCAGGTACCTCTGCAAAGCCACCAAATTCCTTGCAGTTACAATCAGACATTCACTGATAATCTTCATTAACAGTGTGGTAGTTTTAGGTATGAAGTTCTGAGATACAAATATGACATTCACCTACATAAAGCCTTTAAAAGATTGCTCACTGTCCGAACTTCAGTTCAACTCTCTCTTTCCAACTCTCTAGGAGCCTCTCTCCCTAGTCCTCTAGCCATACTCAACTACCTGCAGTTCCCACAAACGTTCAAACGTGTTCTCTTGGCCTCTGGACAATTTTGCTTAGGCTGTAAACTCCACCTCAAATTTCCATCCTAAAATCTCTCCCACTCCCCACACCCTCTCCTCCACAGAGTAATTCCTGACTCCCCAGGCCTCGCACCTCTCAAACCCCACAGCCTGCCCTTCTCTGAAGTCCCATGGCTTTCTCTCCATACCTCCCTATGGACCTAGACCTGTACCACTTATAACCTGTCAGTACCTTCGCTCCTCAAAAAGAACATCAGATCTTGAGAGCTGTGTCTATAACTGATTATATCCTTTTTACCCCCAGCTATGCCTATTTCAGTACGCTTCACATAGTACTAAGCAAACAAAAAAATTTGACAAATTTTAAGAGCATGATTTTCCATTTATTTGGTAAAGGAAATCACTAAGTAGATCAGAGTATGCACATATACATGGATGTGTGTGTGTGTGTGTGTGTGTGTGTGGTGTGTAAGGCGAAAATGAGCAGAGTATCTCAGAAGGATTGCCAAGAGGTCTTGAAGAGTATCTTTCACTGATGCAAAATCTAAAAAACAAATGCGGTGGAATAATGAAAGGAAAAAACTATCATTATGCCAGGCTATAAAATGGGCCGTGGCTGGCCATATTTGAATGAAATTCCTCCTGCAGACATGTAGGCAAATACAAACATCACAAATAATTGCAGAGGCTGACGGCTCAACGGAAACAGCACTTCTCTCGGGAGGGGGCCACTTTGAAGATAACAAGATGCCAAATCGTTACTCAGCATTCTATATAACCAGAAAACCATCTGAATCATCTACCACCACAAAGCACTGCTTTAAAATTACAATACGGTATACCCCTCTCAGATGGAACACACACCTCTGGATTCTGAAGGGGCTACAATTAAGATTTTACCAATGTAAACACTTTTTATGGGGGGAAAATAAAACCAAAGTTATTAAGTAGGAAATGTTAATACTGATTTTTCAAACAGAAAGCAAGGGTAGAAAGCTACTTATCAATAAGTCTGTCAGCAATTCCCAACACTCTAGACTTAATACTTGAATGGACAGTGAAAGCACTGAGAAAAGAACGGGATAATTACTTATGCGTTCTCTAAGAATATATCATGCCTTCCTTTACTTTTTCTTTTGATAGCGTTATTAGATTGAAAAATCAAAAATGTTCTACCTAAAATTCAGCAGCACTTGGCAAAGTTCCTCATGAAGTCACTACAGATAAACTTATAGAGAAAAGGGCCGAAACTTGAGTTTTAGTCTAGGTTCCACTACCTACGAGCCATGTGAATAAAAGCAAGTCATTTAACTTCTGTGAACCTCAGGTGCCTCAACTGTAAAACAGAGATAACATCTATGCTATTTCTTTCCCAGAGTTGTACAAAGGATTAAAAGTGCCAATACATTCATAGGCAGTGTTAAGTTTCCTTGGGGCACACATCCCTTTGAGAAGCCAATGAAAGTAATATCTCCCTTGCCCTCCAAAAATACACATTCACACAAAAGTATGTGAACAATTTCAGAGGGCCCATGGATGCCTGAAGCCAGAGTTTCTGGTTAGGTTTTTGTATACAGAGCCTACCGTACTGCTGAAATGCAAGCAGTAAGCATTCAAAAATTGCTGAATTAAAAAAGAGAGGACTGCAAAAACTAGTATATTCTCAGTTATTCAATCACATATAAAGAATATTGATTAATTGACCTACCTGACTGGCAGTATATACTGTACAGTTTTTTTCTAGGTGGTTATTTGCCAACATGTATCCAGAAGTACCTTAAAAATGTTTATACCCTTTGATTCAGTAATTCCACTTCAAAGAATTTATCTTAACAAAAGATTCAGAAACGCATGAAAATACTTATGTGCTAAGATAGCCAAAAGCATTATTTCCAATAGCAAAAAAAAAAGGAAGGCAGGAAATCAGAATATCTTGTAATTGGGAAATGGGGCAAATTATAATATTCAAGTTATAGAATATTATATAAACACATTTCTAAAAGAGTAACTAATAATATGAGGACAAGCTCATTATGTTAAAAAAGAAAAAAAAAGGGTATAAACTAATTTATCCATAACTTATTAAATGAGTTAGTAAGTGCTTAGAACAGTACCTGGCACATAATAAACACTATAAAAGCATTAAACACAAGTTTTTGAAATCATATATATACAACATGAACCAATTTTTAAAAATTTAAATAATGTGGATGAATGTAGAGAGACAGAAGGATGGAAGAAATGTTAATAGTAATTATATCCAGGTGATTTTTATTTTCTTCTTTGTATTTCTCTGTAGATTCTAAATTTATACACTGATCCTGTATCATTATTAAGAGAAGAAAAAAATATATACACATACATTCCTTTGAAAACAAAACTGATTCAATCTGGAAGAGAACAATGTTATCAATGGTTTGAATAAGAACTTATTAAAAAGCCCATGCTATTCAAACTTGCAGTTAGCACAAGGTTTAAGGAATTGCTAACACCAAGAATTCAAAATACCTAGATTCGAGATTCAATAGAAGACTGAAAATATTTGGTCTAGCTAAAACACTTTGATTGAAACCGAGAGGACAAAACACTGCATCAAGTTCTCAGCCTCCCAATTAACCAAGGCAGATTAACCACAAGTATGTGTCTTTTCCCTCCTGAAACTCTATCAAGATGTCAGTAAAGAAATAAAAAGGATGTAAGTACACACGGACAGAAAGAAGACAGTGAGAAAATATTTCAGCAAGTTTTTGGAAAATGGAAAAAATGGAAGATGGCAAATGACTAATAAAGCAGAGGACACCATAACAGAAGGGAGGAAACTGGCGCCACAGAACACAAGACACTCAGAACTTGGAGGCAACACTGATGTTAAAAGGTAAGGGACAGATGTACAGCTGAACACATAGGGAGATGGTACAAAAACATGCTTACAGTGGGGTCGATTCCCAGGTCCCTTCCTCCATCCATCACGCAGCTGGATGAATTCCCCCCTGCAATAGACCAGAGGCACTTTCCCCTGGTGAACTTCACCAGAGAGCCTCCAGAATCAGGGAGAGTAGAATCCAGGGACAGAAAACAGGGTGCGCGGATTACCTTAAGTAAAAATCTTCAGGCTGAATGAACGGACCTGCCACACCCAACCCCTTTCCTCACCCTTTGGTAATCAGGCCTGAAATACTGCATAGCAGTTAAAAGCTCAAACTCTAGTGCTGAGCTGCCTGGGTTCAAGTCCTCACGCTACCACTTTCCATCTGAGAATCCTTGGACAAGTTACTTAACTTCTGGGCCCCAATTTCCTCATCTGCAAAATAGGGATAAAATACTTCATGAACTTATTTTGAGAACGAAAGGAGCTGAGATTGAGAATCACTGAACTAAAAATACATAAGGCTCTAAGCAGCCCTTGGCATTTCTCTGTATCTGCATGCAGTACTCTCAACTTACCATTCCACTCTAGAAAAGTAGAAGTACTTGTAAAATAATTTCATCCCTCTGTTAAGCTGGGATATTCATAGAAAATTCAAGGGAAGATCAGCAAATTAAATGGGAGGAAGGAATCCTCTAGAAGTCATCAATTCATTATACTGCAATAATTCTCAAATGAGGGGAAAGGGGAATGGACAGTGATCTTCTTCCCCGGTAGGAATTACTATTCCAGATCACCTAATGCTCATAATGAACCAATTATCATACAAAACAAGTAGGCACAAGCTGCCCAAGTGCTAGACAATTTATTAAGAGTATACTATGTCTTAATAGCTAAGGATGCAACAGTGAACACGGACGCTGCTGTCCCTGCCCTAGCAGAACTAAACAGACTACCCAGTGGGCTAGTATAGCAGCTGGAGGATAAATGAAATCCTATAATCAATAAACTAATTTAACATTTCATAATTGCTAATACAAAACCAAGCTGGAACTATAGACCCACACTATGTGCCATTAGTATTCATAGCAATGACCATTTTTTAATGTAAACTATGTGTCAGGAACTTTGATAAATGCTCTACATACGTTACCTTATTTAAATCTGACGATTTTATCCAGTGGCTATTATTTCCCTTATTTCACATATGAGGCAAATGAAACCAAAGAGCTTGAATAATTTGCCCATGACTACACAGGCAGTCAGAGGCAGAGCTGGGATGCATCAAGTCTCTTTGACTCTAAAGCCCCCTGTTCTCTCCACTGCACAATGGCAAGGATCTGAGAGGTACCCTTTAAGTTTACAGGGTAATGAATTGAGGCCTGGTTCAAGCCTGCCCTTCTCAATTTTCTCTAAATGGTGTCAATTTAGCATTTTGTCTAGTGGTAGTTTATAAGACTATTAGGAAGGAAAAAAACAAGTGGTACATAAAATTCTTAAGTGAGAGGCATCCTACATTAGACTTCAGAACTATCAGTTCCCTAAAATGTTCTATTGAGTGACCATAATTTTATGAAATACCACCAATTCACTTAGCTCGACAGAATCTACTAGGTTAAAAAAAAAAAGTATGTGTACACATATATGTGTGTACATATGTTGTGTGTGTGTGTGTGGTTTCTAGCTTCACAGTATTTCCAAAAGTTCTTATTGGAATATGCTTACAGAAGAACATTTAAAAATCCAATACTTGAGGGAAAAAAGATAAACAATGTAAGTATTTCTACAGTTCACACAGGGGGAGAACGTTCGAATTTCCAAGACATTATTGGTATGCTGAGATGTATCTCCTCTGCGCCTCCTACCTAAGAGGAAATCAGAGGAGACAATCTCTAAGGTGCATCCAACCTTTAAAATTCTACACTATAAATAACAACCAGGAAACCTCGTAAAACACTTTTCGAAGAATAAGCAATTTTATCTTTGAACAGGGTAAGCAAGGCGCTACAGTGGAAAGAGGAATCTAATCAGCATTTTCTATTTCACCTGGACCACTTAATTTTATCAGCTCCCTTAGCATATCCATGCTGGAAGTAGAGTTGACAAGAAGTACAGAGTTGACAAGACTCCAAGGAACTGCCAGCTTTTGGGGAATAATACCTGGCCAGTTCTTGTTCTTTTAATCTGAAGGAGCTTAGTCTAAAAGGAAAAGAAATCTCATTTTGATAACCCCTGAAAACTGTCACCCTCTATCTAAACAATCTTTCCATCTCAGCCTCAAGGAACTAATAAAGAAGAACGGTTAAAACAGCTGAATGAGTACTCTTCTTTAGTAAATACAAGTGAGGATTTCAAAAAGTGATGAAATCTGTCCATAGTAGCAAAGTAAGACTCAGGGTTTCTGCCTGTTTTCTTTCTCTGATTCTTTTTAATAAGCTAAAAATGTGCACCAAATATGGAAAGGGAGAAAGTATGTGAACAGACGTAGTACTGAGTTTCTCAAAGATCACACATTCTAGTCTTCTCCTTATTTGTAATCAAATATTTAAGTTATTTGATTAAATTGAAACACAAGCCTCAGCGCATGTTTACAATAATTCATAAAGTTATAGGCCAGGCCACTGTGGTTTAAATCTACAACTTAATTTTATAATTAAGCCCCAAGGAATATAATGGGGAAAAAAGGAAAGCAAGTATGTCTATTTTCAACAACAAAAAATATTCTGAAAACAAGAACAACACTTAAATTGAAGTTAAATATTATCTTTAAAATGTCATTTCACATCCACCACCTAAAAGTGCTAAAAAAAAAAAAAAAGTCAGTTACTATTCATTTTACACATGTAGACAATGAAGTCAAAATTGGAGTAAACAACTTTACTAAAACCAATACAGTAAAAGATATAGGATTAAAATTCAAAGCTCCTGATTACAAGATCCATGCTCTATTCAAAAATCAAGACACCTAATCAAAGATCCTGCAAAAATTCAATTATTCAAGCTTCTGCTTACCAGATTTAAAATGTCTATGCAGAAAATACATTCTCTAACAAACTTAACAGAGGAAAATACAAAATATGAACACACTCAGAGTACCTGATAAAACAAACACCTAAATAATAAAGATAAGGAGGATTTTTTCCAATTTTAACAAGTCTTTGACTTAAAATTTAAAACCACACTGTCCTACAAATATTGAGAGAGTAAACTAATACAACACTGATAAATACATTCGAAGCCAATGGTTCAAGTCTGAAATTGAGGATTTACACAAAAATTTTAAGTATCCATATACCCCACTACATCCCTGCACTTCAGCAATTACACCATTATGAATCTGTGAAAGCCTTCCCAATCACATATGTCCACTCACTAGAGGGTTTACTAGAAAACACTTTTCAGAAAGAAGTATGCTAGAGAAATATAATTTTATCAACAATTATTTATTATTTTATAAATATTCCAAATAAATATTTGTTAGTTACTAACATACTTTTCTAAATGCAATACACTTGTTATAGATTAAAACATTTCTTAGAGTCTAGAGCAGTTGTTCTCAACCAAGGGCAAATAGCAACATCTGAAGATTTTTCTAGTTGTCACAACTGGAGTGCTACTTGCATCCTATGGGTAGAAGGCAGGGGCTCTGCTGACCCGTCTATAATGTACAGGACAGCCCCACAGAAAAAGAACTATCCGGCCCCAGTGTTAATAGTGCCAAAGTTGAGAAACACTGTCCAAAACCTAAGTTGTATTATAAGGACTATTAAGGTTTACTTACCTTTGAATTTAATATCCAGACCACTAAATTCCAATTCAACTCCTTGCAGTGCTTCTCCCAGAGTTTCATGGTAATGACTAATACTTTTTTTTGACCCCACACAGAACGGAAGTGAAAAGTATTTATATGTCTCTTGGCGATTATGGTAGGGCCCAACAGTATTCATCCATAAGACAACTTCCTCCTTATCTTGATACTGAAACAAAAAAAGCAAATAAGAGGTTTTTTAAAAATCTAATGCAAATTAAGGGAATAGTTATTTTTTTCTAAACAAAAGTGTACTATCCCTGTTTGGGAAGCTATAAAATAAAATACTGAAAGTTTATTTTAATCTGATGATCAATGTCCACACCTTAAAAATGAAACTCGGTAAATTTTAAAATTATATTCTTTGATTGTGTTCTCAGGCAGATCCACCTTTTCCAAACTTTGTTTTACAGAAGGTATTGTTTAAACAAAGTCCTATAGCTCACAAAAGTATGCTTATAACGATCACTTATATTAGCAAATAATGGTAAACCCAGAACCAACATGATTCACCATGCTAACGTGACCAGGAAGGAGGAAACAAAATTAACGACTTATCCAAACCTCATGTTAATCATTAGAAATTCCAAAAATCTAATGTTGCCAGCTAGCACAAATAAAATTGCATCTCCTTTCATTGGTCACAGAACTAGAGAGGAGAGAAATGACTAAACAAGAGGAAGAGAAAGCCATACTGTGAAATCTCCATAGTTCATTCAGGCCATCATTCTATACTCCCCTTCCTCAAACTGAAAGACATGTAATGTACTATGGGTATTTCTTTGAATAAAAAGCTATGGCTCTACCCATCAGTGAATACTCTATGTAGCTAAATCTGGAGTGTGGTCCAACAAATTTTGGTAGGTGACTTCACCTTTCCAGGGTCCAGTTGGGGGATCTGCCAAAGATTTCTAAGATCTCCTCAAGATTTACCCAAGTAATTTAAAAACTAGTAACCCTAATTAGCAATATAAAGACAACATAGGATACAATTTAAGTCAACTAATAGTGCAAAAGTCAAATCACTAAGCAATTATGTACTGAGTGTCTACAATGTGCCAAACAATAACTGTGTAACTGAGGGTATAGCTTGGAACAAGGTGTGTTCCTTGCCCAGTGCTTAAAGGGAAAAATGGAGATTGGATAAACAATTATAATGAAGGAGGGTGCAATGGATCATATAACACAGGAAGCTATCCAACTAGCCCAACTACCAAATCCTTAGCTCCAGTCCTCCACCTAAAACTATAAACAAACATTTTCAATCAAAATCCAACATCTCCAAAACCAAACTCATCCCACCCAAATCCTGCCCCCAAACTTTGTTTTTCTAATGGTGCCACCATTCTCCGAGACATGGAGTTCAAACCCCAAGTCCCTCTGCATTCCACAAAACATTGCCTTGTCTACTTTATCCAAAGCATCTGCCTCTGCCTTGATTCACACTACCACCATCCTAGGACTTAGATGTAATCACCTCATCTTCAAACATAATGTCTTATTGTTCACATAAGTCATCATCAAGGTCATCAAGGCAATAAATTATCGCACTTTTTGACTACATGAGACATGTAGCAAGCACAGTGTTAGGTGTCAAGCATATACAGATAAATTAAATACTGTCCTTCCCTTTAAGAAGTTCACGATCCATAGAGAGAAGCCAGACAAGTAAATGATTAACACTGAAGAAATAAGTGTTATAATTAAGGAAATAAATGGCTATCGTAGCAACTTAAAGGAATGATTAATTCTGCTTGGCAGAGAAGGGTCAGGATGAATAACAATATAGAAAATCATAAGCTGTTTCAAGTGAATTCATGAAAACAATTGTAGATAATCTTCATGTGTGAAGGAATGAATCAAAAGTCTGATGTATCCATACATCCCCATTCAGATGACAAATACAGAGGGTGCCAAAAACATGTATACACATTTTAAGAAAGGAAAAAACTATTAAATTGTAATACTCAATATACCCGGATAACAAAAGATGAATACAAGTCACATTTGACTTCCGCAATTATAAGAGGTGCTCAAAGTGGTTACCATCAGCGTCCAGACACTTCTGATTATGGTGAACTACTGCTTGAGCAACGTTGACCAAAGTGTCCACTTGTATACCTTTTTTTGGCACCCCCAGTATATGTATGACAGCACTTTTCCATCCAATGCTCATGGTCACAAAGCACTAATCAATCAAGGTAATCTTATCTGCTAAACATAGATATAAATATAATATGGCTATAATGTAAAAATTCTCAATGGGGTGGCCAGGTGGCTCAGGTGGTTGGAGCGCTGTGCTCCTAACACCAAGGTTGCCAGGTCGACTCCCACATGGGCCACTGAGCTGCACCCTCTACACGAGATTGAGAACAACAGCTCTCCCTGGAGCTGGGCTGTTTTGAGCGGCCGGCATAAGCTGCTGTGAACTGCCGTGAGCGGCTGGCTGGTGGCCGGCGACCGACTGCCTCATCCAGGGGAGCGCAAGGCTCATAATACCAGCATGGGCCAGGGAGCTGTATCCTACACAACTAGACTGAGAAACAACGGCTTGAACTGGAGTGGGGGGGGGGCGGGCAGGGGAGGAAAAAAAAAAAAGGTAAGAATTCTCAAAACAGTGCTCTAAAACAACAACTGACCAAGTTGGTGTTAGAACTGAAATCTGTTCAATAGGCAAAAAGCTCTCTGCATAACAATGTATTCAAAAGTATTTAATAAATGATGGAAAAACACTGAATAAATGCTGATATATAAAGTTCATTACTAGCAATTTAGCAAAAGAAGTTTGAAATATGTTTACAAACATGTGCAGTGACTGCAATAGTATCTATCCTTTTAGAGAAATAAGAAAGGGGAGGTAACAAAATACATCTATTTCAGATTAGAATGCTGAATGACAGGACCTATTAATGATGACCTTGCCATTAATCCTGCAGAGAGAGAGAGACTACAGAAATGTTTAAATATAACTCATGAAAATAAGCACAAAACACTTTCTCTAAAATCCTAACACTCATATTCCTTTAAAAAGACAAAAAAATTGAACATATATACTCGTACTTGCTAAAATAGGCATTCATTTATTTCATACAAACTGAAACATAGGATTAAAATAATTTCAGGGTCACACTGTGTATTAAAGTACACATTCTAAAGTCACTCATTTTAAATATTCATGAAACCTATTAGTAAGGGTAGTAGAGTTGTTATGACAGATGCAAACTACAAGAAAATGTATACCATTCTGTAGTCTAGAATTCCTTCCAGGAAGAGGATTGAGTAGTAATTTATAAAATATACATAATGTGTGTGTGTGTGTGTGTGTGTGTATTATATACACACATTCATACACATACACACACACACACACACAGTTGTTAGGGTGAATATTAAGGCAAAAATGTTTCTTATCTTTTACATTATTCCTTATGCAGACCATGGTCAGATATTATGAACTTAAAATGTTTACTTTTCATTGAAGTTTTTGATTGTCCCTGAGAATAAGCACTCCCAAAACATGGTCAAAACAAGAGATCTTTTTCAAGAGAGAAAATGTGTCTTAACGTATCCTGAAATTAGAAAATACCAAAGGAAGACTTCATATAACTTTTGAAAGAGAAAACCACCTTTCCTTTCTCTAAAGCTGCTGCGAAAGCCGCCCCTCTTACCTTGGAAGAGCCACAGGTAAGGCTCTTCCCTCCACCCTTGGCCGAAAGACTAGTCCAATTCATTTCCAAACCTTCCACGAGATCCTATAAGCTTTTTAAATACTTTCCTTGGAAAAACTGAGTTGGCCAATGACACTAAGAAAGATGGAGTTTTATAACTTACTGTGGAGTGTAACCAAACCATGAGGGAAAAGGTCAAGGAAGCACAGCAGCGGATTAGAGGATCCCTGAGCATGATGGCAATTCCTTCCATGAGGCCTCCCTGGGAAGTAGCCATAAAAGGCCAGTTCAGACTACCTGCTTCATCTCACCATTCCATTCATTTTCTCGCTCTCTCGGAAGTTTCACTGTTACACTCAACTGCTGAGCTGTCCACTCCAGCCAGAATGGTCTATAATATTGTCTTCCCTTCCTTTCCTGCTTCACCTTGTTTTTCATGCCATTCCCCCAAATCTGTAATGCCCTCCTTTCCACCTAGCCAATTTCTCCTTATTGTTCAGAACTACTTATATCCTCCTTTCTCAAATCCTCTAATTCTCAGGTAAAACCTTTATAGGGCAATCCTTAACTTGCATGATCTCACCATTTTTTCAAATAGTATCATTAGCTAACATTTAATAAGCACATACCATGTGCTAGACATAGTTCTAAGGTATTTACATGAACATTTAATCCTCTCAAAACCTTGTAAGATAGGTTCTATTATTTTCCCCATTTTACAGATGAAAACAAAGAACAGATATGTTAAGTAATTTGTCCAAGTTCACATAACTAATTACTAGTACCAAGTTTACAATTTTAAGGCTACATTTTGCTAATCCCTAGTCAGCTTCATTAACTAAAGAGCAAAAACTAAATCAAGGAAACAAGAAAACAGTAGCTGTACAAAGCAACTAAAGACAGTACTGAATATTGAACAACTTTTCCATTTGAGCCTTTAATCTGCCCTAAAGAAAAAAAGAAGCTTCCTAGGAAGCTACTTGTGCTCTAATCTCTAAAGGAATGACCTTTATACTCAAGAAGTCACCAATGTTGGGCCTCTCATTTAAATACTGTTTATGTGCTGGAAAGAGGGAGACACAGAAGTTTCCCTACTTGACAGAGATCATGAATTAATTTTTCTCAGAAAGAACACTTTAGGAGATAATGTTACTGATGTAAAATCTGAATAAAGAAATCAGAATTTATACAGATGGGCAAAGGACTGTGGGCTCAGAATAAGCACCTAAATGACATCATTTTCATGGGATGAGTGTTTGCTTTAAAATACGTATCTGAGAAAGCAAAAATCCAGTTCTGAAAATGTTTCAGGAATCATAATTCCAATGCCTTTTAATTATTTATTTAAAACACATACATCAGAATTCTAATACAAATGAATCAGAAGTATATTTTTAGATAGTCTCTTGAGATGACTGCTCTCTCCCTCTCTCTCTCCAATAACGTTGTACCTAAATAAATTTTTAGTCTACCATAGAGTACAGCTGAAAATAGGACAACGAATTATGGCATTTCCTAAAATTAGATCTATATTAGAGCACTCACAAATATACTTGTAATAAACAGTTTATTCTCTTTATAAATGTCTTAATTTTCTTCACGTCTTAAAAGTTCCTATACTCCCAACAGAGACAAAGAGAAAAGGCTGCCATTTGCCAAAGTCAAGCAAACAAAACATTTCTGAAATGACTCAGTGGTGCAGTAAGTTGTCTATGGCAGAGGCCGAGAACAGGCGATCCTAGCCCCACATCAGGTCCTTCCCACATTATCTACCAGAGGTACAATGGGCCACAAAGAAATGGGATTTTAGCCCAGGTAGGGCCCCTAAGTCACAACAGCCACCCCCAATTTTATGTATCTTAAGTGAACAATGGTCTGGGTTTGTTCACTGTGCTTTAAGCAATAGGGTTTCATGCTTCCAACACTGCATATTCTTGTCCCTAGTAGTTCCCTAATTACTCAAGTCACTCAACAAGCACTAATTAAATGCCACTTTTTGTGCCAAGCACAGAGCCTGGATATGTAACAGACAAAAACAAACAAAACAAAAAAACCAACCTTGTGATCGTGAGGAAATAGAACCCATAAAAATTCAAGGCTACAGTGCAAACCATAAAATGCTTTAAGATTCCTATGCCCTTGATTATTGTGTTTGTGTTTTTGGGTTTTTTTTGGTGCTGACATCTTAACATGGCATTACTGTGGAAATTACATGTACAAAACAGGTAGAAAAAGCAAGGACTAGAGATTAGAAAGCTCAGAGTCTTTCTGTGGCCTTGGGCCAGTCTCTGGGCCTCTTCAGGCCTTCAGGAAAATAAGGATTCAATGGTCCCAAGTCTTTCCTATGATTCTCAATTTGAAATTTTTTTAATGGAGTCCTTTGGAACCTTAGGAGACACAGTAATCTAACTCCAGATGCTCCCAAGTGCTCCGAGTTTCAGAAAACCATATAAGCATAAACCACACCCAATATGTCTTCCATTCACTCTAAAAAGTCCTTTTCATGACCCTTCAATCACATAGTAAGAGCCTGTCTTTTCTGAAAGCGTTCTTTAATTTTTATTTCTAACAATGCGCTGTAATTCACATATGATGGAACTTTAAAAAAATTGAAAGGAACACACACAGAACTACTTACATCCTTTGTATATTCTAGATATATACACACGCACACACACACACACACACACACAATCAACAGCACATTTTCTTCTCATTATTCTTCTGAGAATATTAAAGAGCTTTGGATAAATAAGTATATAAAAATATCTTATGAGTCAAATGGTAAGCTGAATCCTAAAGCAGTAGGTAAAGAGAAATAAGGGGCTTTGTGGAACAGCATAATAGACTTTTCTTCTGAGAACCAGCTACATAATTTGTGGCGCCCAGCACAAAATAAAAATGCAGAATTTCTTGCTCAAAATTATTAAGAATTTCAAGATGGTGACGGCAGAGCATTCCATGAAGCAGTCCTTCCGTCCCTGCACATATCCTGTGCCTGCACATGTCACATGCCCATTCAGTGGGCCCTATCCCTCCTTAATGTTAACCCAAACATTTTCTCAGCAACAACCCACGATGGAGCTAGACTTACCCAAACATTTCTTTAAGCACTTCAAAATAGTCTCAGTACAGAGAATTACTCTATGTAATACCAAGTGTTTTACTGTCCTATTTTCAGCATAAAGGGCTGTAGAAGCATATCTTACCAGAGTGTAGAAGACTATTAATTCAGATTGCCTGAGTTCAAATTCTACCTCTACCCTCACTGGCTGTATGGCCTCGGCAAGCGACTTCATCTCTCTGGCATCAGTTTCCTCATCTATAAAAGGGCATAATATCACCCACCTCACCATGTTATTAGTATGTTTAAAATATGAATCAATATATGTAAAGTACTTAGTGCCTCAAACATGTTGCTCCAAAAACCCTTTTAGTTATTATTTCTATCTGGAAACTGTCTTCACAGAAAATTAATGGGTAAACTTAAACTTTTGAAAATTGTTTTTTAATCAATAATTCAATTCCACAAGTATTATTAAACATATACTCAGCAACCTTCCCTTCGCAATTTTTTTCTTTCTTTAGTATCATTCTCTCTAGACTGGCTACTTCTGATTTCTTGGTATGAAAAAAAATTCACTTGACCATAGCCTTTTCAGTACTGTTACCTGGCTAGGATGAATGGCTAGGGTGAAATATCAGAAAATTTTCAAGAAACTTGGAAGAAGTAAAATATTTTGGCTGATAGACAAAAACACATATGAATGACACTTATTTAAATTTTACACATATCTTAACACTATCCTTCCTATAACATTTTTGCTTTTTTAATAATAGGTAACTAGGTATTAATAATAGGTAACCAAGTGAGAGCCGTTCAATGTATACATGAATGAAATGGATTCTAAATTTTGCATCCAGCAATTATTTTATACATATTATAGTCTCTCAAAACTTTAATCAAATATTTTATATGCAATTACTGATATAAAAATGAAAGTGTTCCTGGCAATAAAATTTCAATGAAACTGGTATTTACATTTTTAATATGTAAATTAAACTAAGGCCTTTTTATATACCTCCAATTGGTGAAATTTTGATTAACAGGTTTCCCTTTTTATAGCAGTTTATATAAAACACAAGATAAAAAAGTATACTACTCTTAAGCTTATATGCTTCTACGGTACAACTGTAGTTAAGAGAGAGTTCTGCTTTACACTTAACTTTCCTAAGTGTTCAAAAAATTGGAAAAAAATTAGTAACCATACCACTGACTAAGGATGCTCACTGAAATTGAACAGTTGTTACACTCTGAGACAAGTTACCTGACAGAACAACAGGAAATTGTTTTTAACTGTTTAACCTGTGAACAAAATTATCTTAAGGTGAAAAGTCACAAATAGAGGTCAAAAAAAGTCTCTGATGTGGGATTTGTCTCTAAAAAAATACACAGGTAAGAAGTTTCTGGCTGTGATGAAATGTAAAATAGCCAGAAATTTAGAGCTTTTATTAGCTAAAATAAAGAGTTCAGCTAACCCAGGGAGTAAAGTCGTCTGGTTAATTACAAATAAAACCTAAAGTAGAGTGCACTGAATAAATAAGGACGATTGCTTCATTTCCTCACTTACAGGAATGACAGAAGATTCCTTCAAAACTTTCAGATTTAATACACACACAACCTCTCAGGCAAAATCATATCAACGGGTTATGGTATTAAACACAATTACTCGTCAAGCAACCTCTCAATTTACATGACTTTCCTGCCTTGCTCACACCTACCATTCTGTAAACATTCGAGTTACAGCCATGCCACTGCAAGAGTCCTTAACATCCAGGCCAACAACAGCCAATGAACTTGAGGGTAAATGCAAAAGGTACTGTTCCCAGCGGACTAGATAGAAGAGTGGAAACTCAAGACCCCTTATAATCAGAAGTTACCCAGGTTAGACGACTGGGATGGGAGCCTCATCGAAGGGCTGGGCAGGGTGAGGACGAAGTTACAAGAAAGGCCTCGGAACTGAGTGCCTGTAGGTTGAGCGCACGTACACGTGTAAACTGCTCTTCACCCTAAGTTTATAAAGCTGTCCCCACGCCAGGGTTTTAATCCGGCTTGGGCAGGATAGGAAAATAAAGGCCGGGGAGGACCATAAAGGGGTGGATATTTCCTGGTTGATGTGTGACGGGTAATCGTGAGGCATCCATCTTCCGCTGTGTCGTAGCCCCCAGTAGCCAGGGCGCAGCTCCCTTCCCTGGGGGCACTAGCCCCGAGCCTGGGCCGGGAAACAGCCTGGGCCACCCCCGCGGAAACTGAGCCCCAACCCTCACCACGCTCTTTCCCCGACCCCCGAAGCCCCAAGACCTCGGGGTGGGGCGCCACTCAGGTCGGGGTGAGGGAAGGAGGCCCACGCACTCAGGGTACGGAGTCCTGTCCCGGGAGCGCACGGAAATGCCTCCTCCCAGCTCCTGGGGTTCCTGCTCCGCCAGGCCCAACCGGAAGGCGCCCTCGGACGGCCACGGGGCTCAACCCGGCCGCCGTGCTTTCCAGGCCGCAGCAGGCCTGCTGGGGCGGCGAGCGGGGGAGCGGGCCCGGGAAGGTAGCGCCAGCCGGGGACTCCTCTCACCGTGTGCTCGTGCTCGTCCGCCCGGGCCCGGGGCAGCAGTAGCAGCAACAGCGCGGCGGCCGCCGCCACGCCGGGAGCGCCCGGCAGCGGCCTCATCCTCCGCGCTCCCACCGGCCCGGCGCCCGCCCACCGACTCCTCCTCCTCCTCCTCCTCCTCCTCCGCCGCCGCCGCCGCCGCCGCAGCCGATTCGCATCCACCGGGCACGGACAGACGCACGGGGCCCGGGCCCAGCCGCTGGCTCCTTTGCGCCGCCGCCGTCACCGCCCGCTCCCGGGCCTACCCCGCCCCCCCGCGCCTCCTCTGCCTCTTCCTCTGACTCAGCCACGTCATCCGGCCACCCCGGCACACGCCGGAAGTGCCTTGCGACGCGGGGCCGCAACTGCCTCGGGTAGCCCTGCGCGGGACGCATGAGCCCACTGCTGCGAAGGGCCCCGCTTGGGCCGCGGGCGCGCGGACTGATCGCCCAGCGCGCGGGGCCTGCTGCCCCTGGGTCCCGGCAGACGTGGCCTCCGCCACAACGTGGGTGACTTAGCCGAACGTGGAAGCCGCCTCCGGGCCACGTCCAGGCTCTAGGAGTTGTGACCTTGGCCAAAACGCTTAACTTTTTCTGGCCTCAATTTCCTAGGCTGTGAAATGGGGTCTGACCTGCCACCGTTCGAGCTTAAGGGATCAGATAAAATAACCCTTCCCAGGCACTCGTCCATGGTTGTGAGTGAATCACGAGATCATATAATAATCATTATGGGAGATTGACACTTGTACAGAGTTGGATAAGTGTAACCGACTCTTGGACCTCTAGTATTCAATCTTATTGAAATTCTTGTTCATTTATTTGTTTACTTATTATTTGTTGGTCTCCTATCCACAGACATAAACACCTCCTGGAATCTAAGCTCCTCTCCTAAGGAGAGATCCTGTTCACTGCCATCTTTTCTGTGCCTAGTACAGTGCCAGGCTCATAGTAGGAACTCAAAAAATATCTGTCAAATAAATATGTGAATACAGCACCACCATCTACACCGCCCTCTAAGCCAAAAATCTGGAACTTGTAGTCGGATTGTTCGCATCTCTCAGCCATCAGCAGTCAACCGTTCCAGCAATGGGTCTCTTAGAAATGGCTCCAGAGTTTTTTTCCTCTTTCAACTCTGCCAGAAAGAGCTCATCAATCTCCATCTCGCTATATATTGCAACAGTCTACTAACAGGATCTCTGCCACCAATCTTCCCTCCCTGTTTATTCTCCCCAACAGGTGCCAGAATGATCTTTTCTAAAAAGAAACCTGGTGGTAGCACTCTCTTGCTCAAAACACTCCGTGAATATTTAAGTAAATCATGGAATCATAGCTGAGATTTTCACCTGTCAGGCACTATCTTGAATCTTTAACATGTATTGACTCTAATCCTCACAAAAACCTTATGCAACAGGCACTATTAGCATATTCATTTTACAGATATAACTGAAGCACAGAGAGGTTAAGTAAGTGGCTTCCTCAAAGACCAAAACCAAGCACTCTGGCTCCAGAATCCGTTTTTCTTACTACTAATGGACTACCATCCATACAGCCATTTTAAAAAATGAAATAGCGCTGTCTCTACTGGCACGGAATGACATCCGAGAGATACTTTTAAATTAAAAAGTTGAAAAATTGAGTATAATTCCATTTTAAAGGGTAGTATATTAGTTTACGCATTGAAAACAATCTGAAAGATTATGATTTAGCCATTAACAGTGGTTAACTTTCTACTTTGTACATATCTCTAAATATTTGGATGTTTTTTCACAATGAGCAGGTGCTACATGTTATCAGAAAAGCAATTCCTTGCTAAAGGACAGTCATGTTACCCTGCACCTGCACAATCAGGTCCCAGTTTATCTCCCAACTTTACATCCCATTGATCTCTATGCTCTATATTTCACACATATACCATATCCTTTTACACCTTTGTGCCTTTGCTCTTGATGTTCCCCTTGCCTAAAATGCAAATAAATAGACAACCGTTATATAGTATCCCGCCGGCTCTAACTGAATTGTCACCTCTTCAAGGAAACCTTGCATGATGCCCTCAGGTAATTGAGCATCTCCAATATTCCAATAGCACGTGGCATGGTGTGGCATAATTACCATCTAGTCCCATTTCCTCTTCTGTACGACAGCCTCACCTTTTTTTTTTTTTTTGAGGGCAGAAACCATCATTTGTTTTCTTTTTATCTGTCCCAGCTGTAGGGATAGTGCTTGTCACATCATAGACATTCAATAACTATTTGAAGAATGAATGAAGACATTAGTAAGTGAAAAGTAAAATAGCATAGGATTTAAAGAACACTTTCCAGCTAGCCTAAGAGACATAAGGCAGTACATGATTAATTGCTGAGTGAATCATACACCAGTAATTGCTATAGAAATCAGAGGAGGCGTCTTATATATCTTTGTATATTCCCCCAGAGCACCTATTGCAGTGACTTGCTCTTAGTGGAAGTTCAGTAAACGCTCAGTGAATGACTAATCACTGTATTTGAATCAAGTGATGATGGGCAATTGAACAAACAGTGTAAGTGCTGAATTAAAATGGATGAGTAGTTTCTTGCTTAAACATCCATCACCAGCCCCACAGACTTGAGGCAGAAAGCATTTGCTAGGTGGTGTGGGGAGCACTGGGTTGGCAATTGCTTGGGGGTGGGGAGAACACAAGAAAAAGGATCAAGTGTTCATTTGGGGAGTGCAGACTTAAAACCATGAAACATTACATATACAACAGAGAACAGGTATAACAGTGTACAAAAAAAGAACTGCATAAAATGTGACCAACTGTGCAAATGTTTGACAGGCAATAAGAGCAATGGGCAAGGAGAGAAAAGGAAACCCTATTTTGGTGGAGTATTTGGGAAAGTTTCATGGAGGGAAGTGCATGTTGGGCTATGAATTCAACAACTATTTATTGAGTATCTACTACCGTGTTTCTCCAAAAATAAGACCTGGCCGGACAATCAGCTCTAATGCGTCTTTTGGAGCAAAAATTAATATAAGACCTGGTATTATATTATATTATATTATATTATATTATATTATATTATATTATATTATAGACCCAGTCTTACAGTAAAATAAGACCAGGTCTTATATTAGTTTTTGCTCCAAAAGACACATTAGAACTGATTATCTGGCTAGGTCTTATTTTCGGGGAAACATGGTATGTGCCAGGAACTCTGGCAGATGCTAGGAAATGATTATGATAAATGGCTTTAGGTGATAAAAGTCTGATAACAGTAGGTATGGAAAAAAGGAATAGGAGATAAAGTAACTGATCAGAGGAAAAAGAGTGTGGCTTCAAAGATCCTTGGAATCTGATGAACTCAAGGCTCAAAAACAGTTAGGACTCAGAGGTACCATCAAAATCAAGGCAGTTTTGCCACACTAGAGTGTGAAATAGAAAGCTTATTTCACCACTCTTTTCATCTAGATTAATGACCTCATTCCTTGATCCCAACAAGTATAAAGGGGAAATGCCAGTGAAAGAAGCCTCTTTTTTTATGGTAGTTTTAATAAGACCCAATTGTTTGTGACCACCAAAATGATCCAGAGAAACCACAACTTAAATCTTTTATCCTTGTTCTCAATTAACAAGATTATCAAAAGTCTTGGTCTATAGATGACAACAGATCCTGTGATTTCCACCCTCGGCTACCTTTTCTTGGAAAATCTGTTTTGTTTTTCTACTTTATATTTGTCTTGCTGGTTATTTACTTCTGGGGTGAGCAGTTCTTCTATTGCTATTACTACCTTTCATCTCTACCTTTTCTGTTCTAGCTGAAATGTTCCAGGTACCAAAGAACTTTATAATTAGTCTGAATTCTTTCTTTAGGAAGCAATCATTTAAAACATTTGGTTCTTAGACTGAAGAGCAACTAAGGCTAATAATTTCCTTGGACAGTTCCAACTTCACTGTTTCTCACATATTTTTAAAACTGATCTGTCATAACAATGACATAGGGTAAGGAACAGCAGCTGCCACATAATGAGGTCCCTTGCCAGTTAGGTGGTGACTCCAGTAAGGCTGCCTTTCTGCTCCTTCAGGATGAGGAATTCCCACCCCTTGCTTTAGACTTGGACTTACAGAGTTGAGGGGACCTGAAGTATTACTAAACACAAAATTCTTCACTTCATAAATGATGAAATGGACTAGGCTACTCAAGATACGTAGACTCAGGATGTCAGTAGCAGACCAAAAAAAATCCAGGTTTTCTGACTTCTAAACAAATATTCTCTCCTGACACCATGCTAATTCTTACTGCATAGCTAGCTAAGACATTTTTTTCTTACATTGTGGGTTAAATGGGCTTTGGTGGGCTAGCCTGAGAGCTTACTATTTCTTACAGTTTCTGTAAGAAAAAGAATTCTGAGTTGTGCCTCAGAATTCAGAACACATCTTTCAACCTCTTACCCTCCCTTTTACCACCCTGGTGAACACAGTATCTGGCCATCAGGAATGAATGAGGAAGGCCATTTTATATTCTTAATAATTCACTTGGAAATGAACAAAATGCAATTTATTTATAAAACCGAAGCAAATATTTATACAGACAGATTCCTCAAAATTGAGGATTGATTTTTAGGATGAATCTTTTAGAGTTCAAATTAGCCACTTGTCTTTCTTAGAAATAAATCTGTTACTAATGCTTCCTCAGCCAACCAGCTGCAAAACCAGACATTATTCTTTGAAAGAGAAGAACAGAAAACCAACTTACTTCCTGGGACATATGGGAGAGAGATCTAAAAACCCAGCTATTAGGGTGATACAGGACAGACCGAGACTTCTCCTTTTTAGTAACAAAGCAAGATAGAGGGATGGAGGCAAGGGTAGATAATTTAGCTTGACTTGGGAAAATGTTCATTGAGATCATTTACATAAAATCACTTTGCCTAATTATGGCAAAGCATTGGGGATTACTCACATTAAATATGTCAAATTAAATTATTTGATTGCAACACCAACCTCCTGTTCATAGTCTCTCAGTCTTTATATTTTGTTGCTTATATAGTTGAGTTATGTGCTCACAGGTTTTACTATAAGATAAACAAACAGTTCTGGCCTAGGAACTAGAGGACAGTGTACCTTGTACAGTTAGAAGCAAAGGCAGTGGCAGTGAATATGACTAATAATTCCACTTTCTATTGAGCCAGCTTGTAAAATCTTGGGGAAGGATGGTGACAGCAGAGCTGTCTGCCAAAGCATCATATAGAAAGCTTTTTAATAGTCTCTTTGGACATCTTGTTACAATTTAGTTTCTGATCCTCATTGTAGTGAAATTCCGGGTTCTGTTACATAACATATTCCTAAAAAACATGTACAAAAGTTGGGTATGTAGAAGTTAAATTTATGTTATAATGGATGGTTCTATATCTAAAGAATGAAAAATTTTACCTCATCATTAGACATTCTTTGATAACGGTACCAGTGTTTCATCCAAATATTTTCATTTTCTTTCTTTTACTTTTACACACAACCAATTATTCTGGATGTTCAGTGAGCACCTAGTAAGGGTTTAAGACTTGCCACTTTGGATGTGACACTCATGATCATTTCCATCCGTGTCTCACATGTATCACATTTATAATACCCAGGTTTCTCAGCACTTTCAATTTTATGTTTTTCACATAAGAATTAAATGCATATGATATTCCAATGTCTGCCCACAAAGATGCTAACACTATTGACTGGCCATAGGTTTCATCATGTTATTGGTCTGAATGCCTGTCAATCAGAGGATGTACAAAAATATGAATTTGACATCTAACACGGGGATTGGAGGTATTGAATATTTAAAAAGTGTAGCTTTTATCAAAACCAAATGTGCTTAATGTGGAGACTGTCCATAAATAACAGGAAGGACAACCACACCAACATTGTAATGTCTTCTCCTTTTATCTCAAATCACCCTATTTCTCCCAAGTAAGTGACAAGGAGAGTAAAGGGACCATTGCAGAATGGATACTATGTGCTGGCACTGTGGTAGGTAATTTATACACTCTCTTGACGCCCAGGCCCAATAGTGTGGCTTTTATATACCTGTGCAGGATGGAGAATACTTTCCTGGAAAACCACAAGATTTCTGATATTCTTTAAAGAAATAGGCCCAATACTAATTTTACTGTATGTTTAAACATCAAATTAAGGACATGTGCTTTGAAGGTAGGTTTATGTGCCAGGGACTCAAAATTAATGACATACTGTAGGCTCTATAGTCCCTGCACAAACAGATTTCCCTAGCCTGGTGGTAATAATAGGTGTATAAGGAAACAGATTAACTATTTCTATTTTAGGTTCTTCCTTCCTCTTTTGACCCCCTAGCAGAGAAAAAAAATCAAGGATCCTCCTCTCTCTTCATGACCAGAACTAAGACCTATAAAGACTGCAGAGCAATAAATGGGGTCCTTGGCACCCCAAACCTTTGGTTCCAACCATTTAGAGATGTTCTTTGGCAGCATCACTGTTTTGAAAACATACTGACGTATAAATGGCTAAATTGCGGGGGGAAAAATACATGGTAGTTCCATACCTAGGAGATATGGAAGGAAACTTCTGGAAGGACAATTGTCAGTCACTGACTGAATTTCTACATCTGGGCATTTCTTGAGGGACAGGGTTTGGCTGTTTGGAGATGGAAAGTGTGGTGACTGGAATCAGCAGGCCCAGATTCTAGACCCACCTCTTCCTCTCACCAACAGAAGACTCTTAGTTCCAGACTTCTCTGAAACCTCGGATTTGACTTCTATTTAAGGGAATTAGGACTAATCCCTCTCTCAAGTCCTTTTCAGGTTGTGTGTGACCAGCCCTGACATTTACACACCCTCCTGCACTTGCAACACCAATCTCCTGTTAATGGTCTCTCAGTCTCCATACTTTGTTACTTATCTAGTTGAGTTATCTGCTCACAGGTTTTGGTATAAGATGAAGGAACAGTGCTGGCCTGTTAACAGAGCAGTTGAAGAATCATTTAAAAAGGAGGACAGGTCTTCTTACTTGAATACTGTGAGTGTTAAATCATAACCATTTGCCTACTAGAAATTACTCTGGACTAGCAAATAAGTAAGGTCTACTATAAGTGCATTTTAGTAAAATCATTTGTAAAGTACATCTCTAATCAATGTTTTCAGGCTTCTGACATGCCAAATTAGAGGTAAATATTCCAATTAAGTCTTCACCCTTTTGGCAAACAAGGATATAGATCAATGTGCTTGGCGATGGTGAATAAAGTCCTTAGTTTTTCACTTCTTCACACCTTAATAATATCTTCTGCACGGAAAGCCCAAACCAGCAGGGCCACATCAGCAATGAGAGTGGGTCCTAACATCAGCAGTCATGCCGTAAAATGCAACATGCAGACATCATTAACAGGCTGAAAACTTCCAGTCTCAAAGTCCTGAAGTGGGCAGGTTTTCGGAGATGGAATCAACGACCTCTGCGTGGAACCGGTGGAGGAGGATGGAAGATCTCCCTGGTCGGAGGCCTGAAGTGAAAGAGAAAGCAACTATTTTAAAATGAATTTGATGAACTAGTCCATAGACATCCATGATTTGTTGCAAACCTGGTCTACTATGCAAAGGACATGTTTCTCAATGAATGAAACTGGCCACACATATAGCCGTCTGAGTGGCATCCATGCTAGCTGTGGCTCACAATCCTCACTACACATTAGAATTACCAGTGGGGCTTTAAAAGATACCAACGCCCAGGGTCTATCCCAGACACTTTCCATCATAATCTCTAGAGGATGGGACTCAAGCATCACAACTTTTTAAACGTGTCCCTCCCCCAACCAGTTGTATTAACGATGTCTTTTATTTTTTGATGTTTTGACATCTGGGGTCTTGTGGAGCTGGGAGGGACTGCCCCTCTCAGGGCAAGATAATTCCTAGAGCTAACAAACAACTTGCAGATGAGCACACCTTTCATATGCAAACCAACCAATCCAGAGACCAAACCCCAACCACCTCCTTTATGGGTCTCTCTCACACACCTGGGGAGCTGAAGTAGGGGGTGGGAGAAGGCGACAGTGGTGATGGTGCACTATCTACCTGCTCTAATCACCCCAGGGCCAGGTGACAGACACCTAGAGACAGCCCCTTTGCTCCAGGCCTGCTGAAATTATTCAAACTATCCAAACATAAATCTGCTAACCCTTCCTCACTTGTTCCTTCCTGTGGAAACCACAATACAGATTCCTGCCCACATTTTCTCCTCCCTTTTCTCCTGACTAAACCTGCTACTTTTCCATGTACCCCCACCCTATGGCATAATGTGCCCCCTTCTCATGGGATCTATGAGTATAACTATCTTTTCAATGGCAGTCATATATCTGTTGACCCTGTCATACCTGAATAATGATACAACCTGTATTTTAAAACACCAGCGATTCAAATATGCAGCCAGGCAGGAGACACGCTGCAGTAGAGAGGTCCCTTGAGAGAGGAATTGAGAATTTCTGGTCTGCTTCACCGAACTACTTACTTATGGGACACTAAGTGTGTTATCCCAACTCCACGTTGCTTTTCTAAAAAGCCCCCTCCATGTTATTCTGGATGGATTTTGAATAATCCTAAATGACACTCCAGGTAGACTTGGGTGAGTCTGTTTACAGATAGGTTCAACAATTGCAGGTGATATTTCCACATGTGTGCTGTAAAACCAATATTAGTTCTCTTGGAAGCAAGTCAATAGGTCAGGAAAGAGAACTTTGTCGGGCGCTCTCATTGAACTGTGCTACCCTGGAGTTGCGTACTTGAGGATTAAATGAATCAGTAAGTAAATATTTACTGTCTCTTGAATGCAAGTATTGTGTAGATCAAGGAAATGACAAAGGAATTGGGAAAAGTGTTCCAGGAATAAGAGAAGGAGGCAGAAGTAGGGAAACATAACCACAGACACCCTCAGGAAGGCCTGCTGTGGCCCCCAGGTGTCGATGGTTTAATGTGGTTGTTTCTGTATCCGGAGAAAACAAATGGACAGTCTCCTTCCATTTCCCCAGTCTACTCTATGAACTGTGGGCTTACAGGAGAAAGCTAGCGGCAGTCAGGTGATACCACTTATTTTTTCTTGCCTTCCTTCCTTCTTGCCTTCCTTCCTTCCTTCCTTCCTTCCTTCCTTCCTTCCTCCCTCCCTCCCTCCACCCCCTCCCTACCTTCCTACAATAGATAAAACATTTACCTATTATGTGTCTACTCCTGGGTGTGGGATGATATAACAAGTAAAATGAGCATGGATCGCACCCTGAAGGTGCCAAGAATGTAGAGGATGAGACAGACAATGGGGGAAATGAGTAAACTGTACTGTGTGTTTTGACCGGGGAAGTCATAACCTATGGGAACATATAGCAGAGACATATATGCACATGTCTGAAGGACAAGTTCAACGTCTCTGAACCTACCAGAGGTAATGATACCTACATTGGAGTATTGTGTGAGGCTTGGAGATTGGAAAGTAGGTAGCAGTCTCGGGCTTAGAGTAGGCACTCAAGAAGTAAAGCTAATAATTTTATTAATATAATTAAAGATCTATTCTTAGATCTTTTTCCTATGTATGCCCCATGAGCCTTACAGTTTATTTTCCACCACAAAGATCATCATGATTCCCTCCTGGCCCCTTTTCCTCTCTCTGCTGCCCCACTCGGCAGTGGGGATGAGTCTACAAACAAACCATCTCTAGATTTCATTCTGATCAATAACCCCAGCTAAGGATTGGAAGTCCCATCTCGGGGAAGTAGACTTGTAATTACAGACATCTCAGGACCATGGAAGTAAAGGGTATTAAATCAGAATCAAGGGGTGGCCCTTGGGGAAACAGCCTCTCCACGACGCTGGGAAGCTGGGGTTGAAGACACAACTGTCTAGTGTTACCTGGGTACTGGCTGCTTTCTTACCCTGTTGAGGGGGAGATTTTGCTGGTGAAGAGTTTGGTTCAAGGACCCAGCAAACCTGATGTTGATTAATGTTCTTTTAAAGTAGGACTGTTGTTTAGCTGGTATGCTTTTGCATGGTCATAACATTGTTTAAAATGTTAGTTAGTAAATAGACTTTGTCCCAACTGCCCTCACTCCCTGACCACTCCAGCTCCTCCTAGAAACTCCACAGACCTCTTTACAAATCAGCAGCTGAAGGATTAACCCTGGCACTGCAGAAGGCCTCCAGAAGTGTGTTCTGATTAGGCAGTACCTAGGCTATGCCTTCAAGGGAAGTGCATAAATTGTTAGTGATTGGCAAATCACTAGTAAATGGCAAAATAAATTCAAAAACAAAGGGGCAATGGTTCAGCAAGAATTTGGCTTTTTTTTCTTGTCAACTGGCAGGACCTTGCCTATGAAGAGGATAACACAAATCCCTAGTCAGCTTCATTAACAAAAGAGTAAAAATCCTACAGACACTAAGGAACAAGGGAAATGTCACGCAAAGATATAATGCATCTGCTTCTGTTCTTGTTACCATCTGCCTTCCCTGACGTGAAATATACTGGGAACTTACAACAGATGGGACTGTGAAGCCTCATTCCACTAACCGATAACCCACCTGCACTGCGGTAGGTGACCTGATGGCTAACTGTTTAGGAGACAGGTAGGCCGACTCAAGCAGCACGCATCCACCCATCCATTCACTCATTTATGTGGTAAATATAAATATTTAGTAAATTTCTAGCACATTTCAGTTACTGCGCTAAGCACCAGGGAGAGGAGAAAACAAAATTTTTAATTGAAAACAGTTTCTAGTCTCTTGAGGTTCACTATCCACTTAAGGAGACAGATATGTAAAACACGGTACAATGTGGAATGAATTATAAATAGAGGTGTTTGGGGAATCACAAGAAGACTCACCCTGCATAGGGAACATGAGGAAAGGCTTCAACAGAGGAGGTGATGTTTGGACTGAGTCCTAAAAGATATGCAAGAATTTTCTAAGCAGAGATTGGAAGGGAGGCAAAAGGAACACAGTGGGCAAAGACACAGTACGAAATGGTACAGCTCACTGGGAATTCTTAAGGGGCAGAACACTGATGAATCCAGGAAAGGGGTGGGACTTGAGGAAAGACGGGGCCAGAGCTTGCTGGAAAATACAGAAATAATCTGAAGCCTTGTATGCCAGGAAGTGACATCATCGGCTATTTCTGTTCTAGAAAGTACACTATGGTTGCGGTGTGCAGGAGGGACCGACTGGAGGTAGAGAGGTAAATATGGTGGATGAGGTAAATATGGACCTAAGTGGATGAACTCAGGTACTGGCAGACGGAGAGGAGAGGAACGACCTGAGAGCTGAAAGGACAGTAGAATGGACAGAACCTAGAGACACGCTGGATATGAGAGCTGCAAGGGAGGCAGGAATGGAGTTAAACTCAATTGAGGGACATGCACGTTAAATAATTCTTCCAAGTTCACAAGTGACTGCCGAAGGCTTGTCCCCAAGTACTGTGGCACTAGAGACATACTGCCCACCTCCATATCATGCTGCCTCTCACCTTTATTTTCATTCCCAATTCCTTCTGGTGCCTTTTGGGCACCAGGAGACAATACAAAGGCACCTGGTCCCCACAATACAGTCCAGGGCATTAGTTATTAGGGAGCCAAATTCTAACCTGATAAAAATTATCCAAAAAGTTGACATTTACCAATGTATTCCATTGATGAAAGACTGCGTTTGCTATTGAAAATGCAACTGAGTAATGCAACTGAATTAAATTGAGGAAGAGTCCACACTGCAATATGTCAAAAGCAGGCATTTCAGTTAGCTCTGCACTCATTCTCAGGTCACCTTAGATGTCCTCAAATCCTACTCTGCCCCTGGAATTCAGAGAGTGAGGAAAACTTTTCCTATCAGTTTCAATGTTACCTCTGTGAGGCAGCTCGTGGAGGCACCCTGGGGGGCCTCTCAAGGGGCAGGGTGGGTGTTCCATCCACTTGTGGGGGGCCTGGACTCCGACTTCTGGTAACCTCAGGGACTTCATTATCCTACAGCAAAAAAGAAGAGAAGGAAAGGTGAAAATTACATCAAGCAACCAGCACAGCTGGACACCGCTATCCCAAAAGCCCCTCAACCCTCCTCAGGCTCTGGCTGAAGGTTATTCACAAACTGAGAAGCAACCCAGCAACACCTGGGCAGCTTTCCATTGACTCCAGGAGCCATCAGGAGACAATCAGGCCCAATTATCATGAATGGTCCTTGCTACTGAAAGCAAGGTCTGTGGGCCATCAAGGTTAGCATCACCTAGGGGCTTGTGAGAAATACAGGATCTCAGGCTCCTCCTAAGACCTGCTCCATCGGAACCTGCATTTTAATAAGACCCTAGGTAATTCATATGCACATTCAAGTTTGAAAAACATTGCTCTATACAATAAGATGGAACTGGAGAATTTTTAAACAAAAGTCCCCTTTGGGGACAACAGAACCATGAGTGGGCCTCAGTCATAGGGTAATTACAAGCTGTGCACTGGAGGGGCAGCCCATGCCTAGGACCCTTTCACAGGGAGTCTCCTGGGTGGTCCCTGTGACCCCTCCCATTCATCACAGCCACTGGTCCCTGGATCAGGAGAACCATAAACCCCAATTTAGCCTCTGCCTAAGGCAGGCAGATACTCTCAGGTCAGAGGCCTGTGGCACTCAGGGGACTATCTGCCACTGTCCATGTGGAGAGACAGAAAAGGCCATGGAGCTTTGAGAGAAGAAAGCAGATATGTACAGAGACGAAATGTGGCCCCAAGAAACACAGCAGTAGTGTCAGCTCTGGCATGCCTCGCCACTCCAAATCCAGGTCCCACCAGGTCCCAAGACTTGATCACCGACCCTGGATTCCCTGGGACTCATCCAGCTCCTGCTCATAGATGCCTCTTTTGGCTTAATCAGCCTAAGTGGATTTTCCTTCCTTCCTTCCTTCCTTCCTTCCTTCCTTCCTTCCTTCCTTCCTTCCTTCCTTCCTCCCTCCCTCCCTCCCTCCCTTCCTGCCTTCCTTCTTTCCTTCCTTCTTTCCTTCATTCCTTCCTTCCTTCTTTTTATTGAGGGGAAATTCACATAACATAAATTTAATCATTGTAAAGCCAACAGTTCAATGGGATTTAGTACATTCACCATGCTCTGCAACTACTACTTCTATCTCATTCCAAATCGCTGTTGTCACCCCAAAGGGAAACACTGTACCCGTTGAGCAGTTTCACCTGATTTCCCCCTTTTCCCAGCCCCTGGCAATCACCAATTTGCATTCCGTCTCTATGAAACTACCTATTCTGGACATTTCATGTAAACGGAATCCTATACTATGTGACCTTTTGTGTCTGGCTTCTTTCACCTGGATTGCTATTTCCTGCAGTGAAACGACCCCTAGGACAAGACAGATGGGGGCGGGGGTCCCGGCTCTCACCTCATTGTCCCCCTCCATCCCGCTGCTCACGCTGAGGAGGCTCCGGGTGCTGGATCTGTTGCTTGCGCTGCCTGTGGGACACAAACAGGGTCAGCGGGACTGTGGATTCTCTTGGGCTAAAACAAGTGCCGAACTCGCGCACTACTTATTTTTACCAATAGAAACAATACCCACATTGTGAATACAGAATCCTTCAAAATGCTGCCATCTTACACCATTTTGTTAGAGGTCAGTATTTCTTTCAGCATAAAATAAAACGGTTCACCTTTTTATTACCGTATTTTGCTTTATAGCTACCATATACTGAGGGCTTCTCACAGGTGATGTGCTTTAAAAACATGATGGCATTTAATCCCCAAGAAGATCCTATGTAATATTAGTCCTCTGACTTGACAAGGAAGCAAAGATGCTGTATTTCTCACTTGGTCAGGGCCAG
This sequence comes from Rhinolophus ferrumequinum, assembly GCF_004115265.2. Classification (NCBI taxonomy): domain Eukaryota; kingdom Metazoa; phylum Chordata; class Mammalia; order Chiroptera; family Rhinolophidae; genus Rhinolophus; species Rhinolophus ferrumequinum. Next base: position 26,964,424 of record NC_046299.1, on the reverse strand, counting down.
TTCTAAAAGCTGCCAACAAATTTTGCTGTTGAAGGTATTACTTATTTAGGAATTACAGCAGGCATGTGCACGTATCACACACATATGTGCACCTTCTAAGTAGAGACGGGACAGTTTGACACAAAACCAAATACAAAGCACAAATTCAAAAGTAGAATTTATACTCAGGAACTATGACTGTGTGTTTAGGTGCTCAAGGCTTTTGAATTGGGAATTTATAACCTGTGTCGTCAGACTAGCACTACACAACAGAACTTTCTGGAAATGTCCTGCTGTATGCTGTCTAATATGGGAGCTAGACTGAAACATGGCCAGTGCAACTGAGGAACTGACTTGCATATTTTACTTAGTTTTAATTAATTTAAATTTAAATAGCCACATGTCGCTAGTGGCTACCATATTGGACAGCTCAGCATTAGAACAAGCTCAAGCACGTGATGCTAGAGCAATGAAGAAGAAAGAATAACAGTTAATCAACTATAACAAGAAAATTTTGACTTTAACTTACTAATATTGCCACTAACAGTATTGCCAGGTCTTAGATTTGCTGAATTTCCACTTAAAATAGCTGTTCATCATATTAGTTTATAGGTAAATAGTCTTAGTTTTGACTTCATTCTGATATCAACTTTGACCTAATTAATTTAGATGTTCGCTTAAACAAACCAGGTTAAGATTATAATTTTGGATTATTTCTCAGAGGCAGATTTTTTAATTTAAAATAATGTGTCAAAATATTTCTAGAAACCAAGGGATTCAGAGTTTGTTTATGAAGGAGCATGCGACCCTGTCCCTTTCTATTCAGTTAGCCACACATAACACTGTTCTCTCTGCTAGAATGTCCTGTTCTCCCCCCTCCCCCCAGCCCACACCTATCCACAAGTTTAAAACCTTCTCAGTCTCCATTGCTCAAGACAAATACTATCGAAACCTTTCCCAATTCCCCCAGATGGAAATAACTCCTCCTGCCCGTGGGCTCCCATCCCGGCAGGGCCAAGCCTCCCACATCATTCATCATTGTTCATCCCAGTCCCTCACTATTAACCAGCCCTGTACTGAAGGTTATCTACTAGGAGGGAGCAAAAAGCTGTCCAGGCACCGGCTCCTGGACCCTGGAAATTCATATCCATCAGCTCCCATTGTCCCTTCCCTTGGTGTTTTTAAATCTTTAAGCTCCAGCAATTGGCTTTGATGGTTCCCTGGTTCAGCTGCCCTGGCCCTCTCTCCTTTCCAGGCTGACGACTGGCTTGCTCACATCCCCCCTGGACAGCACAGTTAGTAGAGGCCCCAGCCCCCATCATCTGCACTCTTGCCAATGGAGGGAAGGGCTATGGCCACCCCTCACCAGGGAAGAAGGATCAGACAAGCATCTTACTTGTGCTACTTTTGTACTTTCCCTCCTCCATTACAATCACCTGAACGCAGGCTCCATTTGTTTTTCATCTTCATGTCTCCACTAGGCAGTCTAGCTCAGTATGCACAGAGCAGGCCTTGATATTTGGTGGAAGAAAGCATGAGAGCAAAAATTGACCAAATATATGATCCTTAAGAAACTCAGATCAGACAATCTAGGAAAAAGCCAATAGTCCTTCTGTAATGAAACTTTTGTTCTTTTAAACATAACATTAATGTTCTGTCCATGGATGGCCAAAAGCATGTGTATGTGTGTATGCGTACACACACGTGCACGTGCATTTTTCTGGGAAGTGCATCCAGAGTATATACCAGATTCTCAAAGGAGTTTGTGACACAGAAAAGATTAAGAACCCTTGGGTTTGACGGCCTTCCTGTTCCAACATCCATTTTGGGGTTCTCTGCCTAACAAATTTAAGGAGACATGAGTCCTGAAATTCAGCTTGTCTCTTGCTCTTTTATGGCACTCCTAGCTGTTTTGATAACACTAAAATGTCTGAAAGAAAGGAAACTCAATCTACGCACATGATGAAGTCAGCTAATACAACCCTGGATACAGAAACAAAGCCCCACCTCCTGTCTGCACATCAGCGCATACTGTCTGTTGCAATCAGACTCCTATTCAAGTTCTCAAGCCAAAAGGAAGACATTTCCTAATTAAATCCTCAACTTATAAAGTTGGAATTCTCAAATTTGAGTCCATTGTTTCCTAATGTTGCTGACTTTGTGCCCTTTCCCCCTCCTTACCACAATCAAGGAAGCAAAAAGAATAGTGGTTAAGAGTCGTGGCCCTGGATGCAGTCTGCCTGAGTTCAAATCCCAGCCCTACCAGTTATTAGCTCGTTAACCAAGGGCAAGGTACTTAGCCTCCAGTCTCGTCCTCAGTAAACAAAGTCGACAGTAACTCTCCCACAAAGTCATTGTGAGAATTAAATCAGACAATCTATGGAAGCGGCCTAGCAAGTAGTAAATGCTCAATAAATGCTAACTAGTATTATTACTAAGCTTTTCTACTTATAAAAGGGAGAGAGTAATCATTATCACGCAATCTGGCCTCAGGGGATATTTGTGTTATGGGTCTTTGGTCTCGGAAAAAAGGCAAAACTCACAGGTTAAATGTCCCCCATTTCTTATACCTCCCAAACCCAAGTCAGGCTCCAATTGAGATCTGCTGGGTCCATAACAGAGCGTGTGCCCAAGGCCCAAAGGTGCCAGCTGCAGGCCAGCTGTAAAGGCACCCACGGGGTCAGCCTCCTCACTTGCTGTGCTGGAGGTACTGTCCGTCTTCCAATCTCCTCTTCTCAGCTCCGTCCTTGGGGGGAAGACACTTTTCCTGGGGCCACTCTCATAGACTCCAAATTCCACTTTCCCGGGCAGGAGCTGTGAGTGCCGAATTGGGACCGTGATCTCCAAGGCTGGAGTTAGAGGAAAAAGGGATAAGCTTCAAGCCACCAGACTGCCATTTACCAAACTGTTTGCTCCCTCTCCACCTGCCTCCCTCACCTGAACCTGGAGAGTGTCTGCAGAGGAGGGGTGTGCAGGGGAGGGGAGAGGAAAGAGAAAAGAGGAGGTGAAGGGGAAGGGAAAGAGAATGGGGGCCCTGCCCGATTCAGTACTGAAACTCCACAGAATCCTGTGTGACAATTGCTGGGTGACAAAGGAGAGGGGGGTGGAGGAATGTGAGAGCAGGGAAATGCTTCCTTATCAGGTAGTGGAAAGAACATTCGATTAGGGAAAGGTTTGGAGCCCCAGCTCTGCCACTCCGCAGCTGTAGAACTTGAGTCATTCAGTCAACCTCTCTGAATTACTTCCCTTTCTGAGGAAGGGGTTACGAACATTAATGATTGTAACAACAGAGTATCCCTGTGCATCAGGTAGAATTGTAAGGAAGCTATATTTTTAGCGCCTTGAAACCTCCCAACACCCATGAAATAAATGCTATTATCCTCATTCTCAACAGAAACTAAACAACAGAGAAGTGAAGTCACAAACCCCTGTCACACAGCTAAGTGGGGCAGTTGAGATTTGACTCCAGGCTCCAAAGTCCAGGCTCTTCACCACTACTCACACTGCCTCTCAATCCCTTAATAAATGACGGATGATGGGTGAGTGGTCCACAACTGACAGCAATACCCCGAGTTCATGAAAGGCGGTCCATCAGGCCTGTGACAGATTTTGTGTTGGTTTTTTTTTAAGGAGGGCCCAGCTCACAGTGTCCCATGGTGGGATCGAACCAGCCACCTTGGTGTTATTAGCATCACGCCAACTGAGCTAACCGGCTGCCCAAGGTTTTGTGACTTGCAAGGCTGACGGGGGGTTTGAGACCCCACAGGTTCAGAAAGGTAAATTATTCCTTTGCCCTGCAAATCTTTAACTTGGTCTTTTTACTGGCTTGACCTTGCCCAGTGGTTATTCCTCCCTAGATTTCCACCCCTGCGTTCTATACACAGAAGACAACTCCCACTGATGAGTAGAATAAAATATGTGTGGGTGCCCACACCAGCTTCTTCCCCAGGGAAGTGTAAAAGCCAGGTGAGTTCCTGTCATGGGGTTCCCCTAGCTGTCCTGGGGCAGGGCCTCTGGAAAGAGGTATAAGCTCGGGGTATTCCTGGGGACTTGCCCTTATCTTCATGGTACCACTTCCTCCTCCCCTGTCCTCTTCTATGGGACGGGCATGGCAGAAAGTTCAGGGAGTCGAGGGGCAGAGGTGGCTCTGCTTCCCAAAGCCAGAAGTCTGCTGATAAGTGTACATGGGTAAACTGGAACAGTCTGAAAGAGCCAGCACGTGCAAGGACAGCTTATGGCAAGTGTACGGCAAACTTTCTGCACAGAGAATATTAAAAAGGTGGATTGTTGGCTTGTGCAGGCACAAACTCTCCTCATTCTAGAGACTCCACTTCCAAGTGTAGTGTAGGGTCCTGGTACTAAACCAGCTTTCCTGGTCTCTGTGTGACACAGATATTTCTCACATCCTTGGGTTCTCTTGGAAGAGAGAGCAGTGGAAGCATCCACCCCAGCTTCGAATTGCTTGAGCAGAGACTAGCCGTGCAAACCTGCACATGGGTGTGAGCCCACAGGCTCTTCGAGCCCAGGCAGCTGTCATACTTTGTATCCCCTCCACTCTGACCTAGCTTTTTAAAAATAATCTTTCGAAGGGAGGTTCCTGTCTGCTTATTTCACTTCAATGAGGCAATTTTCTACTCTCAACCAGTTCTAGGAGGGAGAAAAGTAAAATACCCAGGGGGAAAAAAATGGGAGTCAAAAGTTCAAAAAATCAAGTAGACACAGTCTAAATGTCTACAAAATCCTGATAGTCTTTGAATAAAGGAACAATGCCAGGAATCATAATTACATCATTAGATTGTGTGGGACTTTTCCCAAAGTGTTCACAAATGTCGTTATACCTCCTTTGAACTTCACTCCTTCTCCACTAAGTAAATAAGTCAGGTGTAACCATGGATGAGGAAACTGAGGTACAGAGTGGTTCAAGGAATTGTCCTGGATGATAAGGTGATTCAGTGACAAAGTGGGGATCAGAAGCCAGTTTTTCTGGGACAGACCCTGCTGCTCTTGGTCCTGCCCCACACTGGCCACAGACACACCCAGAACATAAATATTGATTGTCTTCTCTGTGGGGCTGGGCATTCAAGTCACGTCAGCCCTGCTCTGATTTCCTACACCACCAACGCTCTGTGCCATCCAGGAAGAGCCAAACAGCTCCCTAGGACTGAAAAAAGACTGGCACGTTATTATGAACAGATTCTTACTTTTTAATTATCCTTGGTGTGCTAACCCAAATTAAAGAAAAATGAACATTGTTTTTCTTTTCTAAGGCAAATGAGGTTTCTACATGAATAGAGGCTGTCCTTGTGTTTAGAGTGGGTTCCATTCCTGGAAAAGGTCCTTTAAACAGAAATGCCATCCATCAACTCTAATTTTCCTATAGATCGATGTTATCCTGTGCCAGTGGTTTTCAAATGTTTTGCGAAGCAGGATTCTTTCTTCTACTGAAAACAGAAGCTCAATGTAGCACACAGATTTTTTTTTTAAAGGCGCTGCCACGGTTGAAGCAGAGTAAGTGGCCCCAAACCCTGTCCCAATCCTAATCTGCTCCCCCAACCCCATTCCAACTCTTTACCCCCACAAGCATGCATACAGCAACACTGAGGCACCTGAGTGTGAAAAATACCCCCAACAGGCAATTACCAGTTGGTATTTCACTAAATACACAATCGAGTTTTATGGCATTAACTAATAGATCATATTTACTCAGCCATAAACGATGCTTTCTCTTTGGCTGATGCTCTGAAGCCTTTGGGCCTCACCAGCCGGTACAGGGTCCAACTTCCAATTCCCTGAGGCTTTCTCTGGTAGCCAGATTACAAGCGCCCCTCCCCTAGCAGGCCTCAAGCAAAGACATGGGAGCTGGTGTCTAAATGCGCCAGCTCTCTTACCCCTGAAGGGGAATCTCTCTTCCATTGGCTCTCAGAGTCTCCAGGGAGCTCCGGTCTCTACAGTGGTAACTGCACTTCGCAGCCCCCCTACTCTTCCCTCTCTCACTTCCCCATCCCAACTACCGGGGTCACCTCCCCCATCTGCTACGTGCTCTGAAATCCTTGTCAGGGAAGAAAAAATTCTAGAAATGAATAGTGGTAACGCCTGCACGATACTGTGAGTACTTAATGCCACTGAATTGTACATTTAGGTCCAATGGTGAATTTTATGTTATGTATATTCTACCACAATAAAAAAAAAAAATGAGGGACTCTCGAGATTGACAGGTAAGAATATTCTCCTTGTGTGGACTGCTCACAGTTGCCAGCTGTTCTTACTCAGTGTCCAATTATGTCAAGTTTAATATTTTAATAGTTATGACATTAATTAAAGCCCCTGATATAAAAAAGTAAAACTACCTAGCTCCTCCACCCCCCAAAAAATTCCTAGTCAGAGGGTCTGGTTCTTGAGGAGTAGGGGAAGTCGGGGGGTGGGAAGGAAGGGCATTAAACCATGTTCCTTTGGGAAAATTTAGACATTGACCATTCTAATTTAGACTACAGCCACTCGTGGGTATCACTTATTTGGAGACTAATTTGCCTTGGGTGAATTTTGTACTATGTTTCAAAACCGTGATTCCATGTCAGTGGAACTGTGAGTCCCAGCCCAGAGCACTCTCCCTGAGAGGCCCTGCCTGAGAGAATGCCAGCTGGTGTGCGGGCATTTTGTCGAGTGTTGCCATGTGCCAGGCACTGTGCTAAACCCCGGTTATACCCTAACTTGTTCCATCCTCACAGTAACCCTAATGGGGTGGGTACTTTTATTTGTGCCGTTTTGCAGACGAGGACTGAGGCTCCGTCTGGTGAAGTATCTTGCCCATTGTTCCCAGCTGGTAAGGGGTGAGCCATGGGCAGGGACTTGACCCCAACCCTGCTGGCCCCAGGGACCATGCCTATACCTCTCTACTCCTCAGCATGCGTGTCTGTCTTGCTCCAATATCTCCAGTGGCACCAGGCAGAGGCTGGGTGGGTGGTACAGGTGTGATGACACAGGTAGGCCTGGTTCTGAAGCCCAGGCTGCTGAGCACACATGACTCTACACTACGATTCCCCAGTCTTCAAATACCGCATGCATCACCAAATCATAGCTTTCTTACGCTGCCTGTATTTAAAAGCCTGAAATGTTTCATTTAATCAAGGCTTCTAGCTTTGGGTTTACGTGCTTTAGTTCTAAAAAGCTCCTCAGGCCTTTTACCACCTAAAGCCCTACTGTCTGATCCAAGGATGACTGAGCAGATCTTGAACCAGGTTCTCTGCCTCCTCTCCTGGTTCCTCCTCTCAACCTGGAGGGCAGACAAGTGCGAGCTTGGCTAGTGGCAGCATATATTTAAGATCCAGTCACTCAAGCAGACACCTTAGGATGACCTCTCTGACCTTCTGCCATGGGTATAACCTCTTTACAACTCTTCTCCCAAACAGTCAAACTCATTAATATTCAGGCTAGTATTATATGCAAAACACTGTGCTAGGCATTGTGGGACAGGCTGTAGCTGAGAAAACCAGACCCACACAAATAAAAGACGAATTTATAAGCAAGCAAACGGTGAAGATCCTGTCTTATGGGTCTCTGTATTTGGTAAGGTGGCTGGTGCTCACTAAGTGAAATGAATGAAGTGAAATTCATTTGTGCAATGAATGAAATCAACCATTCCAACAAAGATTTCTTGAGCCCTGTCAATGTACTGTGCTATACAGAGGATTCAGTAGAGCCCAAAGCAGACAAGTTCTTGTCCTCACAGAGCTTGCAATAGGTAGGAGGCTGGGGATAGAAAATAACCATGAGAACAGAAACATAAGCTAATTCCAGTCAGTGATGTGTGAAAAGAGAGGGTAAGGAGTGGCACAGGGAGTGAGTGGTGGAGAGAATGGCAGAGAAGGCCTCTCTGAGGAGGAGAACTTACAGCTAACCTCCGAAGGATAACAAACAGCCGGCCAGTAAAGATGTGGGAAAAGAAGTAGAGGGGGCACAGCAAGTGCAAAGGCCCTGGGGAGAACGTTCTTGACTAGACAGAGCAACAAAAAGGAGTCCATCGCGGCTAGAGTACAGAGTGGAGGACAAAGTGAGGGATGAGCTCAGGGGTCAGATCATGTAGCGCTTTGTAGGCCACAGTGAGAAGGATGATTTTCCTCTGGATCGGATAAGAGACCCTGGAGGGTTTTGAGCAAAGAACTGGCGTGATCTGATTGTTTATTTTTAAAAGATCTTAGGCGGCAGTTTGTAGAATTAATTGTAGAGGAGTAAGAATGGACATGAGGAGACAATTGAAGAGGCTCCTGCATTAATCCAGGAAAAGCTGATGGTGGCTTGGCTGTAGCTGCAGCACGAGAGATGGTCAGATGTCATCAGATTTAAGACGCATTTTAGAGGCAGACCCTCTGGGAGTTGCTGATGGTTTGAATGAAAGAATGAAGTAATCAGAGGCAGCAAAAGTGCCATGGAATGAAAGGGATAGTGATTCTACAGATACTTAAACAAGGAAGGAACAAAATGGCCTGGAGTGGTCCAGGAAGGCTTCACTGAGAAGGGGCTGCCAGGCTGGGCTTTACAGCCTACTAATTTTCATATAGGCGAGAAGGAAGAGGCCTGCGGCAGGAAGATGTCCTATGTGAAGACTGGGGTGTTACCAGCCTGACCAGGTTCCAGGGAAGTCGGGCTATTCGTGGCAGCTGGAGACACACTATATAAGTTATACACAAACTTAGTTCTTTACGTAATGGAGCTCCATTCAAGATCTAAGAGCCTCTAAGAGCCTTTTCTTGCCAGCTCCTCTTGGTATAAGGCTGGCAAGTGTAAACCATGGAGACCTACCATGCCAGAGGCTCTCAGGGAGAATATGCAATGTGGGAAAATGCCCAGTCCTTGCTCAGGGGTGATGGTGCCACGTGGGTGGCACCTGGGGGAAGATGGTCAGGGGAGCAGAGAGGCCTGGCCCTCAGTGTGCACAACGAATTCATGGCCCTGCTATTGCATCCACACTACACATGGCAGGAGCCCTGCTATACCTGGGTCCTGGACTTCGGAAACAGTGCGTGGGATGGACACCAATTGGGATGGATAGTTCCCTGCTTGATTCAGAAACAGGCACTATGTAAGTGGGGTTTTCTAAAACATGTCTTCCAGAAGGCCAAGGGGAGAGTCAGGTGCCTGGAGAGAAAGCATTAGCATCCTCTTTGAGTGGCAGGGTAGAGGGATGCAGAGTTCAAGCCATTCATTTGCTGACATGTCTTATGTGCTAGATGCTAGACATGCAGAAGGAACAAGACAAAGCCATTGCCCAAAAGGGCCTCACAGTCTAGTCAGGGACCCAGCTATGTAAACAGGGTAACACATGCCCACAGCAGAAGGCGAGTCAAGGACAACAGATCACAGCAAAGTCCCCAACAGGCAGCATCCCCAGGAAGCCACATACCTGTCTGTTTTCCTGATTTTTGCTTCTCTCTCTGTCTCCGGGTGATGCTATCTCTTAGGCGTTTAAGATTTTCCTGGAAAAAAATGTAGTTTGTTTTGAAAGTATGCATCAAAATTAAACCCCCCAGGCATTAAGAGTTTCTTTCTGATTTTATGCTGCTTGCAAGATACATCACGTTGCCATAACATCTCCAACATGCAAATGAGGTTGAGTGCATTTGCAATTGGCCCCCAGAGAAATCCAAGTACTCTCAGAAGTTGTGCCTGGAGGAAAGACACTCTGTCCACAACACTGTGTCTTCCCTCTCCTCTGGTTCCCCGCTCCTTCCCAGCCTCATAACCCACTGCCCTCCTCCTTGCACGCCCCTTAGCCAAGCCAGTCTGTTAGCTGCACAAACACGCCCTGCATATTCCTGCCTCTGAGACTGTGTTTTTACACCATTGTGACCTTGACCTTGAGGGACATCCATTGCTCTCCGTGAGTCTGTTCCAGGCCTTCTCCCTAAAGCCTGCTCCATTCCTCAGTGACTGTCCATGCCATCTGGCACTGGGCTATGTATGCTGCCTTGCCGTGTGTGTGTGTGTGTGTGTGTGTGTGTGTGTGTGTGGCATCTCTTCAGAGGTACTGTGAACTCTTGAGGGGCAAGAGACCAGGTCTTGTACCTTTCTGTAATCCTGCAGTCTGATCTATTACAGTCATTTGATAAATATTGAATAGACATGTGAGGGTCAAAATGTGTTGCTATTTTGGTCAATAAACAACTACCTCAAAGTGAAATGTCTGAGCATTCTAGGGAATATATCCCAGGGACTAACATCCCAACATCCAGAAGGTTCACATGAGGGAGCCACAGGAGGCCAGGCCAGACTGGAAAGGTTGTTTGGGTTGTGACTGTAGCTGAGAGCCTGAGCTTGGTCCAGGAAGCAGCAGGGAAACACAGGAAGTTGTGTGTGTGTGTGTTTATGTTTTAACTTGGGTGTTTTTATATCTATGACTTGTTTTGTTCATTTAATCATATTTCTTGGGAGGTGTCCAAGTTCTCTTTGAGTTCTAAAGCATGATAGTTCTGTGGGAGTCTTGCCACTACGAGTACAGAGAACGACACTGAAAAGAAAAAAGCTGAAAAGCAAAAGCATAGAGCGACACGCAGAGGGAAGTAGCAGCCACAGAATTAGGGTTTACAGTTGAGTCTTTGTTCCTGAAATCTAGCCGCACAACAACCAGGAAAGCCATCCAGCTCTCAGCCAGGGAGCCGTGTGGTTACAGACTAGAGGTAACAGGTTCACCTCTGTGACACTCATAGAAACGTTCACAGGCCCAGCCACAGGCACTCAGTGACAGTCATACACAAGGCAGCCCTCCACTGCTGTCTAGTAGAGAAACAACATGAAACAAATTCCATCCGGAGCCAGTTACCTGCTGGAAGCGAAAAGATTCAGACCGCCTTTTCTGGTTGAGCTGCCATTCTTTGAAGTGGAGCACGGCCTCATCTACGTTGACTATGCCCAGCTTCACCTGCTCCTGGAGAGTAATAAGCTGCCGCTGGCCTGGCGTTTTCATCCCAGCAAAAGGGTCATAAATACTCGACTGGGGTCTGTCCCTCCATGGTCTGACGGGAGGCTCTGGAAAGGATGACAAAACTCAGCTTGACAGCTCGCACCTCCAAGGGGAGAGCCCACTGGATGAGTGGGGTTAACAAGGCTGGCCATGCACTCAAGAGGACGTGTCTCAAAAGAGCAATTACACGTGGAACCAAGAAGGGGAGAGATGACACGGAATCAGAGAGCAGACAAGGTCACAACATTTTAGGGCGATATAAAATCTGCGATGAGTCAACAAAATCCCCCAAGTCTGAATGTCTGAGAAGCCTGTAGACCAGCTTCTCAACCTAGGCACTACTGACATTTGGGACTGGGTACATCTTTGTTGTTTGGGGACTGCTGTGTGGGGCACTATAGGATGGTTAGCCTCATCCCTGGCATCTACCCACTAAATGCCAATCGCACCCCCTTCCTCAGTTGTGACAAGCAAAAATGTCCTCTCTCTCTCCCTAGACTGTGCCACTAAGTTCTGTGGAGAACAAGCTACTTGCAGAAGTGATGGGGCCACTGGGACATGTGGGGACAACTTAACATTTTACTGTTCAATTCATGCAGGGTTATCCTCGATTTTACATTTCTCCAGCAGGACCCAATTTGGGCATTGCGATTCAGGGAGACGGCAAAAAGGGGAAAAGAGAGATGGCTTTGCCAGTGGGTACTGAAAAAGCCTCAAACAAGTTGATCTATTATTCTTCCCAACTCATCTGTCTACACACACTCACTCACCTTTCTCCCAAGTTTACCCTCTTCAAGTCTGCTTTTAATTGTATTGAGAGACGGAGTATGGGGACAAAACAAGATGTACGAGCCAACTAATTCCAATCACCTACTACCAAAGTCCTTAGGGATGCCTTCGAATGCTTCAATGTTGGCCTAGCTCCTTTGCAAAAGAGTCTTCAGTGGGCTAATACTGAATGCCTCTGTTTAGCACAAGGAAACTAATCAAGAAGAAAAGAGCACTTGTCTCCTCAAACTTCCTTAAGAAGTCTTTTGGAAAAAAAAAGAAGTTACCCAGTGGCAAACAAAACATCTCTTGAATAAGATTTGAGTTAGTATATACTTTAGGACAGATAAGGTAAGTAAATAGCATGGGGGACTGTATCATTAGGTAAAGACTGGATGCTGGTTGGCCACTTTCATCCTGTTGAGATTGACTTGAATGGTTAGATTGTGCTTTTGTCTGCTGTTGCAGACACTTTATAGTGTATTAATGCCCTTGGCATGATCAATTTGTACAATATTCAATCTCCTCTCCTCTCCCTTTCTCATCAGTACAGGATTCTCACACAGCTCCAGCCAAGGTTATCTCTTGGACCTCTCTGCTTTTTTCAGTGCTAAGGAGTTGCTGTTACATCTGTAATCACTGAAACATGAACACTTCTACCACCTGAAAGTTGAGGTCATACAAATACAAGCTGAGGACATCCGGCTTACCTTTCCTGATGTTTTCTGAGGAAACATAGAAATTCCCAGGCCGCTCTTGACTCTTTTCTGCAAAAACTGTGAAATAAAGAATATGCTAGGTAAAAGCCAAATCAGATTTCTTTCTAAAGGGCTTTATAATACTTATGCATTTACCAAAAAAATACCAAAACCTTGCACAAAAATAACAATCACAATGATCTCACACCTTGGACCACTGTATGCAGTTCTGTAAATCAAAACTCTAGTAGGAGCAACTAATGGGCAGAAGCTGCAGGGATTATGCGATGAAGACCCCAAACAGACAAGGTCTCAATCCCAGAAAGACAAAACCAGCCAGAGGACATGGTGGCCATTTACAAGATCATTAAAGAGAAGGGTGGTGTGAACGAGGACGTGGGCTGGACTCCTGAATATCTAAAGGTAGCTGTGGAACATCTTGCAGTTTGAGAATCAAAGGAAGTGCCACTTAACATGTCAACAAGCGCCGTAAGACAGAACTCGGAGTGGTGGAACAGGTACAACGTGTGCATAGTTCCAAAGGGACTTAGATGAAGTCACTCATGAGTGACAGACCCATAAAGGCTAGTAAGGAAAAGTGGGAAGTGACAAATGTCCACTTAGTGGTAGGACTGCATCGTGGTTAAGGCTCCCTGGGTTCTGCACAAGACGCCCTGGATTCAAATCCTGACTCTGCCACTTGTGAACCACAGGACCTTGAACATGAGGCTTGACCTCTCCTTGACTCACTTTTCCTGTCTGTAGAATGAGGATGATAACAGTATCTTCCTCTTTGGGTTATTGTGGGGATTACATGAGTTAATACATAGAAAGCGCTTAGAATACTGCCTAGCACGTGTTAGCTTTTATTATCATTAGTCACATCTAAACCCTGAGATTGATGCCACTAGGACAGCAATACCTTGGCATGCTAGTTAACACAAGTGATGCTGGTACAGGGCTTTACAGTTTATAAAGTGGCTCCCCATCTGACTCTCACAGTAAGGCTCTGGCAGAGTGGTACTATTATGATACAAGCATCAATGTGTGCATATACATGTGTACATATATATATATTACCCTGTTTCCCCGAAAATAAGACCTAGCTGGACCATCAGCTCTAATGCGTCTTTTGGAGCAAAAATTTTTAATATAAGACCCGGTCTTATATTATATTTCATAAGACCAGGTCTTATAGCAAAATAAGAATGAGACTTATATTAATTTTTGCTCCAAAAGATACATTAGAGCTGATGGTCCGGCTAGGTCTTATTTTCAGGGGAACACAGTATATGTACATACATATGCATACATATGTATGTGTGTGTGTATGTGTGTGTGTGTGTTGTGTGTGTGTGTGTGTGTGTTATTATGATACTCATTGTATAGATGAGGAAACTAAAGCTAAAGAGGGTGAAGTGACTTACCCAATGTCCCATGCTGTACAGCTGAAAAATGTAAGAGCTAGGACATGAACCTAGGTGTTCAGGCCTCCAATCACTGCCCTTTTTGTCATCTTCTGCCTCTCTCCTTCCCTTTGCCTCCCCACAGTTTCTTAGCAAGTCCATCAGGACTTCTTAGGAATCACCTGTGTCCTTTCCCAACTGCCTCCCCACAATGAGCCGTGCCATCAACACCCTCTCCTTCACCCCTCTGCCATTTAGGCATTACCAATATATATTTGCATGCTTCTTCATTGGGGTTCCCTTAGAAGCAGACATGGGGACCAGGACCCAAATACATATAGACTATGTGGGAAGTGATGGAGGTGATACAGGAAAGTGGATAAAGCAATAAATAGTGGGTTATCCAGTAGGTTACCACAGTGGGCAGGCTGGGGAGTTCTAGAAAGCAATATAGAAGATGTACCCCAGAATTTTCCCAGGGGAGGGTCAAGTAAGCTGGGACACTCATCCACCAATCCTCATCAGTCATCGGTTGAGGGCTGTGTCCAGGGGTGTTAACCCCCCAACTCTTCCAGCCTGTCATGAAGGAGGGGAGAGGTGGCTTTAGCTGCCAAAGAAAGCCATCGGCTAAGAGACACAGGTCCTGACAGGCAGGGTCCAGCCAGTGGGCACAGAACCGTAAAGAGGTAGGAGGATGTGGGCAGGGCACCGACAGTGTCCGCTACACATGCCAAAGGAGTGCTACCCAAGGAGATGGTGAGCCAGGAGCCTGACAGCACGTAGCAATGCAAAATATCCCTCAATTGTATTTCTGCCCAATTTAGGGTTGCCAAGTTTAACCAAAACCAAGACCAGAAAGAGAGTGCAATACTTGGGACATACTTACAATAAAAAATTATTTGCTGTTTGTCTAAAACTTGAGTATCCTGTACTTCATCTGAAGACCCCAGCCCGATTACCTGGGGCTGTCCCTCCCCCAATTTATGATCTCTTTTTGCCACACCTTTCGCAACCTGCTTATACTATTAAAAATGGAATGAAGGTCAGGCACACAGATCTGGCCATTCTTGTACTCTTATAGTACTTGTAATCATATTAATACAATCAAGTCCTGAAAGATGGTGAAACTGACAATGCTATCAGTATCTAATTGATGTCCCGGGGACCATTATGAAGAAGTCAAAACCCAATTCTCACCAATTTTTATTAATGTAGGTATATAGACAGCCTAGCATAGTGGCTAAAAGCCAGGGTTGTGAAGTCAGACTCCGAGTTCTAATCCTAGCTCTGCTATTTGGTAACCAAGTGATCTCTTTAAGCCTCCATTTTCCTCATCTGTAAAATGGGGATGTAATGGTCCTTACCTAATAGAATATTGTAAAAATTAAATGATATGTTCCAGATAGGGCACTACTGGTTTATTTCAATAAATGTTCACTATTAAAAATTAATAATAATAATAACAAGAAGAGTTTCAGGAGATAAAAATTTAGCAGGATTTTTGGCATTCTGGAGGAGAGGGAAATCTTGTTTACCTCTGTCTTCATGCTGCACAGGAATGCCTCCAGGCAGGCCAGAACTTAATCTGATCACTGCTCCTCATCTAGCTTCAAAATCTGCCCCAAGCTCTGACTCTGTTTCCTAGGGTTGGCTGGAGACCATTCAGAAAGCGACGGTCTCTGAGTGATGGTTCAGAAGCTGGAGGACCCAGGGAATTCCTTCTGAGAAGCTTTGAGGACCCCGCTGGGCATCATTCCCTGCCATACTTGCCTTTAGAAATGTATGGTTCATTGTCAGGCAACTGGTGAGCGCCAGGAGCACTGGCCTCAGGCCTGGGCACTGGGACAGGGGGCCTGTTGGCCAAGTCTATGGAAAAGGCCTCATCGTCATCCACTGTGTGATAAACATCGTCCGAATCAAGGGAGTGAAGCTCCTTCTCCAAACTGGCCATTCCCACGTTGTTGCCTAGAAACACAGCCAAAGGTGACTGAAAGAGGTGGCTGGGAACCCTTTGCAAAGCAACTGAGAACACACTGATGTCACCTTCCTGTGCCCCCATCAGGGCAGCAAAAGGAAGTGAGCACGAGGCTCCGTCATCTCAGTTTTACTGCTGGGATTCAGGTATTCACCCCATTAGACGTAGAACCACCCCCCGGGACCTGGGCAGCAGTGTGAGGGGGGCCCAGAGTCCCCCCCACCAACAGACCCTCGTCCTCAGCAGCAAAATGACTACAGCAAACCCAAACCCTTACTGAGGACTTCCTTTGTGCCGGCGCTGTGTCAAGTGCATTACCCACATTATCTCCTTTGCTTGTATAACAACGCTGTGGAGTCACTACAACCCTTACTCTCATTTTGCAAATAAAGAAACTGGGGACTTGGAAATATAAATAACTTGCCCAGAGTCACTTAGAACCAGACTGGCACCCAAGAAAGCTGGCTCCAGAGGTTGCGCTCTTAACCAGCACGTTATACGTCTTCTTTTGCAACCTTTGTTCTCACTCTGTTTCCCACCGACCAGAAAGATTTAGACCTGAAGCTTACCTCCCACCCTCTGTCCCTGGAGTCCCACAGCCTTCAGGTTTTCTCTGCCTCCTTCCTGGTGACAGGCTGAAATGCTCTGTGCTGCGACCCAAGCAGTGTCCTTTTGGCTTGGGGAATCTCAGTAGACTTGGTTTTGTATGACATCCGCCCCTTACAGATGCCAGCTATATGACCTCAGGCATGTTATATGACCTCTCTGAGCCTGATTTCCCTCTGAGAGTTACTCACAGGAGTACTGTGAGGACAAAATGAGATAATAAAGGGAAGGCACCCAGCTCAATGTCTCCACATAGTAGGTGCTTTCCTTTCCCTTCCTTCTCCTTAGCACCATTCATTCAACACATCTTTATTATATACCTGTTTGAGATACAGGAATAACTAAAGCTTGGGCCTTCCTCCTACGGGATTTCCAATCCAGTATTTATCAAGAATTTTTTTCGTTGCATCTTCTGAGCTGTGGGGAAACTGCTCTTGGCTTCCCTGTGTCCTGTGTCCAGAGGACTCACCAGGCTGGTCCCAACACATCAGAACATTCTCAGTCCCAAGGCTCCGCCCTCAGGAAGTTTCCAATGAATGGAAAAGCCCTCATCTATTTACCTTTGAACATCTTGTACAAAGGCATGACAAAGTTCTGGCGAGGCTTGTCTGGTGCTAACAGAATGAAGTTTCCTGGGAGAGCTGCCTGCCACCTACAGGGTGACTGATTTCCACACTGCCTGTCCCTCGTGCACCTAAGTACTTAATTCTGCCCTTATAGTGTGAAAGCGGTCATAGACAATACTAAATGAATGGGTGTGGCGTGTTCCAATAAAACTTTATTTACAAAAACAGGCAGCTGGCCAGGCTGTAGTTTGTCTACCATTGCCTACAACTTTTCTTTCCTCTTCATTGTCAAAACTACTTTTCCCATCCTGAGTCCTATCCTCTTAGCACCCTCCTTTCTATACCTATTTGATCAACAGACGCCACCATAAATTACAAATGACTGGACAGAGTTACGGAATTACCCAGACATTTTAACAACTTCCACCTTTGAAACCTTCAATAACAATAAGAAAAACAACAATAATAAATCTTTATTGCTGTTTAATGCCTGGCCCTGCTCTGAGGTATAATGTACAGTAACTCATTTAATTCTCACAACATACCCGTACATCTACTTTTACAACTGAGGACACTGAGACCCAGAGTTGAGAAACTTGCCCAAGGTTTTCCAGCTAACTGGGGCAGTAGGGTGTGGGGGGTGGAATTGAGTACAGATAAGAGCCCGTGTTCTCAGCCACTATGAAATATAGCCTCGATTAATAACAGTTGTGTAATATTCCCCTGTATTCTCCTCCTTTACCAGAAAGTAAAGTCTCGAGGACATTGACTGTATCTTATTTTCCTTTGTGTCCCTGCAACCCAATATCCAGAATAGTGCTTTGCTCATAGTCAGTACTCAATAATAAATTTTAGATAAATAAAAATAAACTCGTGCATTTACAAAGAGGTCTTGCCGAAGGTAACTTGTTTATGCAAATGAGTAGCTGCAGTGGTGGAAACTTCTGGATTCCCTGTAACAAGCTGATGGGGGAGCTTATGGGGCTATACAGTACCTTCAATCAAACCATATCCCATGTACATGGCAGCCCACTCCTTGAGTGGAGAAACCCTCATATGGAACAAGGCAATGTCTTACATTTGTTTTTCTTTCCCTCTTCTTGCTTCCCTGCTCACAGCTGCAACTTACCTTCTAAAAACTTGCGGATCATAGAGTCCTTAGTGGTCCTAGAGAAACCGTCTCCAGGGATTGGGTTAGATGTACTGGCCTGAAGCATTTCAACATCTAGAAAGAAAAGGAGACTAAGAGGTTATAAGTTGTTCTTCTAAACAGGCTAGATTTTAGAGATAGACAAGTTTTGACAACCAAAAGTTTCAAGAATTCATTAATCCATTCATCTACCCATCAATGCATCCATGCATCCATCCACTCGGTAAGGATACCCAGTAAGTGTGGAGTACAAAGGACAGCAAGACTCACAACCCTCAGGTCCTTTCCTGGGCCACACGACTCAAAAAGTATGAATGTAGTTTGAAGTTGAAGAGCATACAATCTGGCAAATTTGTACTCTTGAGAAATGTGATATTTAACTGGACCCTAAAGATCAAAGTAGTAAGGAAACAGTATATTTGTGTATAATGATTAGATCGAAATCTTTTTTTCCCTCAAAGTACACTACTCAACTTCAAACTATATATTCTGCCTAAGCAAATGAGTCCCCAGTGATTGTGTGATATGACTTAGTGAATACAACCTCTTGATAATATCAAAGCTCTACTCTTAACACAAGGCTGATATTTTGTTCCCAAAACACGTATTTCAGAGTCATCAAGTAATGGGGCACTGCTGGTTACTCGGGATTGAGTAGAATCTGCTGTGGTAATTGAATGGTTTTCACACACAGTTTTGGTCTCCATGGATTTGTGCTTAACAGTGAAAGAAAGGTCAATGTGCTTCCTCCTTATATACAACCAATTAAATGGGTGACCTAAAAATAGACTTCTTATGTTTTTGAGATGGTACTAATTATGATTCTGAGATGGTACTATGTTGATAGAAATGGCCAATACATTCTTTTAAAGTGTTGCATCATGTTCCATTGTTTAAATTAACCACAATTTATCTATTGTTTTTTGATCCTGCTTCCAATTATTATTTTTTTGCTGTTATAAATAAACAATGTCACGGTTATATATTTTAAAAATTAAGCCCATTCTTTCCAATTTAAATGAACATATCTAGACCTTTTGATGTGGTGGTCCAGGAATGAGCCTGAGGGTTGTGAATGAGACATGAACTTCGGTATCTCAGTGACCTGGGTTCAAGTCCTGGCTCTGGCTCTTTCTAGCTTGTCTAATATTACTGAGCATCTAGATCTCCATCTGTAAAGTGGGGATAGATAACAGTACCTACCTCACAGGAAGACTGTCTGAGCCAACTGTGACAATGCTTATTATAAAATGCTTATCAACAGTGCCAGGCACTAAATATTAATGATTATCATTATCATTATATTGGGGTAACCTACATAGTGTATTGGTTTTCTATTGCTGATGTAACAAACTACCACAAACTTGGTGGCTTAAAACAACATAAATTTATTATCTTATAGTTCTATAGTTCAGAAGTCTGAAATGGGTCTTACTGGGCTAAAATCAAGGTTCTGGCAGGACTACATTCCTTTCTGAGGGTGCTGGGGGAGGATCTGTCTTCTTGCCCTTTCCAGCTTCTAGAGGCCACCTTCATTCCTTGGTACTGGGGCCCTCTTCCTCCATCTTCACAGCCAGCAATGTTGGGCTGAAAACTTGGCTGAACTGAGTTCTATTCATGGTGCCATCTCTGGTCTGTCCTCTGATTTCTTCTTCCATTTTTAAGGACTCTGTGATTATACCGGGCCCACCCCAATAATCCAGGATATTCCCCGTAAGGCCAGCTCATTAGCAACCTTAATTCCATCTGCAACTTTAATTCCCCTTTGCCATGGAATCGAGCATATTCACAGATCAGGGGCACTATTCTGCCTACCACGAGTGGGACCAAATATCAGTGTAGTCAGCCTGCCATGAATTTCTTTCCTATCCTGGGCTGGTGAGGGGAGTAGGGCACAGGGAGTAGGGCACACTCAACAAGCCCGTCGTGTCCACACGTGGACTCAGCAGTCCTGGCCTGCTGTGGGGCTCTGGCTTCCACTGAGTCTCTGGATGTACTACCTGAAAGAAAGTTTCCTAAGAATGATTTTCTTTCCACTTACATTTTAAATAAAATCACTGTTTTTGTACTGAATTGCACATAATCATCTCTGAATTAGACCAGGAACAGCAAGTACATTGGCCTCCGTGTCCCTACTCCAAATCAAAGCAAACATCATCAATCCATCATAGCATTCTTTCTGGCTTCGGACTCCTTCTCAACGCAGCACCCCAAACACTTGACACCAGCTAAGTGACACTGGCACATGAAATGATTTTTAAAATATTATTGCCATACTTATATTAGCAGTAAGTTCTAGGAGTGGCAGATACTACTTTTGTAATAATAAGGAAAAGAAAAACTCCTAATTGCTTGGAGTTAGTGAGTGATAAGACCCTCTCAGACTCTAAATTTGACAACCTCATGTGTATGTACAACCCAGGCATGGAGTGAGTAACACACGAGTGACTGAAATACACAGAAAATTCTGGAGGTGAAGGGACAAAGGACACTCTGTGAAGGAAAGCAGAACAATAACCCTGGATGCTCAGGGTTTGTACTTCAGATTCCTTCACCACTTGTCAGTTAAAAATAAACTGAAATGCACTGAAACCTGCTGGTCTAAGGAGAAAGTGCAAAGTTCTTTCAAAGGAGAGGAAAAGAAAAAAAAACAAGGAGACTCTGAGGCCAGTCTTCTCTGGGAAGAGACAGCTGCAGAGTTACACTACACCTTATTTAAGGAGTCAGTCAGAAAGAACCCATTTCTGGGAAGAAAGAAGCTTGAACAGATGAGAGAAAGCCCAAGCAGGCACTTAATTCGGGAGTGAGTCAAGAGCAGTAATGAATTTGTGAAGAAGCCCATATGATACGCCCCATGGGACATAAATCTAGATCACTTACTGCAGTGGAAACTCCATCCAGATTATGTGTTGTTAATTTAATATAAAACCTAATCTGAGTACATAATACAGTAAAATGTCAGATACTGAGAGACTATTCTTCTGCAAAGGCTTTCAAACCCTGAAAGCAAGCCAAAAGAATTTTTTTCAGCAAGTATATTTGTGGCCAAAAGAGAGCCTCAGAGCCAGAAGCAGCATGATCAGACCTTTGAAGGTAACCTGAAACCTAATTGGTTCTACTTGCACTCCGGTGGGATGGATGCTTTGATTGACCATGTCAATGAGAACTTCCAACCTTCCATACCCTAATGGAGAAGTAATGGGAAGGAGAGAGAGAGAGAGAGAGATGGAGAGAAAAGGAGTGAGAGTCACACACATGCAGAAAGAGAGAGACAGAAAGAGGGAGGAGGCGTGGGGAGCAGGGATAAGGGAGAGACAGAGAGATAGAGAGAGAGGAAAAAAAACAGACAAAAAGAAGCAGAGACAGAGACAGAAAGAATGGCAGTCTGAAATGAGAGGGCTAAGGACTCATTGGCAATGAAAAAGAAGGGGCTACAAATGAAAGGGTTAGGAGAAGCAAAAAGTTTTGTGGATTTCTTATGCAGACAACAAATACCTCAATACGGTACCCCTGGCAAGCACACAGACCCTCTGCCCTGTAGAAATCAGTCTACCGGATGAGTGCATGGTGGGGTGCAGGGTACCATGACTTGCAAAGTCACACACACACCTCCCATTCTCCCCATCTGTAGCTGCCACAATATCCTTTCCTCCATGGCACTGTCATGGTTTGTAGTTTTATATTCAGCTAGTATTTTTGTGTAATATCCAGCTCTACTTCTAGAAGAGAAGCTCTGAAAGGCAGGGATCATGCTGGCTTGTTTACTGACTCTTGGTCACCGGGCACATGACTTAAACACACGAGGAATTCGATAAATATTGTTGAATGAATGAATATGTGAATAAACAAATTAATGCGGAATAAACAAGTAAATACATGGTATGGCGGTGTTTGGGTTTTGTGAAAGAATCTGGGCATTTCTCAAGCTGAGAGAAAAGAAGGGCAACTCAGGCAGCAGAAGCAACACAAGCAAATGTATGGAGACATGAAAGAAAAGGCAGCTTGGAGCAGCGAGGAGCTAGTACCACCCTGAGATGTCCCACACTCCGTCGGGGACATCTAATAGATGTCTCACTACCACCTCCCGGGAAAGTGAAGTCTGCACTGGAACATCAACAAACTGCTCCACATCAAAAAATCTAGGACCGCTCCTTATTTTCTGGCACTCTGAAATTCAAAAAACAGTTGAACACCTATTGTGGACAGCACTGTGGATGGTCTATGCATCCTGAGGCAGGAGGAGGTTACCTGAGAAACATGTACATGAGCAGAGTGCACAGTGATTTGCGTGCAGCGCCCCAAGAAAAGTGTGACCCACAGCTGCGCGGGTCCAGAGGGGAGCAAGACTGCTGGTCGTGGTGGGGATTTTATCTTGTTAACTTTAAAACGTTCCATCCAACATGCTTTCACTAAGTGCCTATGTCCCCAGCACAGTTCTGGTACATCTGGTGGGGCAAAAAGCAATAGAGGTCAGGAAGTACCCTGAGCCTTCCTTCACCCGCTAGGTCAGTTTCAGCCCTGGACACGACAGGAACAGCCCTGCCTAAGAACGAGTTCCTTGCTGGTAAGACCTCATGCCTTGTACCCTGCCCCACTGCCCCTAAAGCATTTCTTGGCTCTATTAGCTAGAGTCTTCCCAAGATGGGAAGCAGAAGGATGGCTGCGACTCAGTGGCCACAGGGAGGGACACTCTTGACAGAAAAGGGTGCAGACAGGGAAGGCAGCATGTTCCAGAAGCAAATCAATAACTTGACAATTTTGCTTACAAATGCTCCTTCAGCTACGCTCAGACCTGACATGGCTGGGCTGCAAGGCCCTTTACTGTGCCCAGTTGTGCCCCCAGCTCTGGAGGAATCCAGCTCGCAGAAAGGGGCTGAATCAGAGAGCTCAGGTGAAGCAAACACTGCTGGAGATGATGTGTTACAAAGACACCAGTTACCAAGGAGGTTGCTAAGAGCTGAGTCAGTTCTCCGCCATATACAAACTAGAGCCACGGAGCCAGGTGGAGGGAGCAGGAATGCAATAGAGAAATTCAAGGCAGGAGTCATCTGAAGCAGAGCAGCCTTTGGTCTGGCAGGGATTAGTGACTCACGTGAGTTTCCAGTTTCTAGTAGGAGATATTACACCTTTCTCCTTTTGCTTCTTTCTCCTACGGAAGACAAACCTCTGAGATATTTAAGCAAAGCTAAATCCACAAGCAGATTACACTGGAAACAGCCAGACAAGGGCCTCCCAGAAATGGCTCCTGAGGCCTCAGCACCCAGAGCCTCAGGCAAGTGACCAGTCCCTGGGTGAGGCTTTCCACACGAAATATATTACCTAAGTCAGAGAACCACCAGGTCCACCGTATCATTCTCTGAACGCAAGATCAGGGGAACAAGAACTAAATGAGAAAAAGATCAGAAGATTGTGAAAACACCCAAAGAGAGGTGTGCCTTGAGTTTTATTTAATGTTTGCGTAAGCCTTAATAAAGACATTTATTTCTTATATAATAAGGTGAGGACGGTGATGGTTTAAATGTGTGGGATCTTGAACAAAAAATTCTCAAGAAAATTGGAAGCAAAGTGGAAAGTCTGACAACAAAGGCATGTAGTTACCACCTGATGGCAGCATTATCTAAACTGAAGACCAAGCGTGTGAGGGCTGTGTGTGTGTGTGCGTGTGTATGTGTGTGTCTGTGCTTTTGGACGGGCATTCACACCAGTTCAGAAGAAGAAAAACTTGGAATGGAATCATAAAATCTCAAGGTCAGAACCCAAAGTTGCTTGCAAGCCTCCCATCATTCAACACGGAATTTCCGTGACAACCTTCCTACTTAGTGGTTGTCTCAGATTCCCTTTGGAGCAGGGAGCCTCGTTACTCTCCCTTATTCAAACTCAAATCAGAAAGAGGCAGATTTGTCCCAACACGATCAGGTGACCTCCAAAGCAGTGGTAAGAAGCTGACCTAAAGCGTGCACTCCATGTTTGTCCTGAGAGCAAGTGAATGAAATGAGTGGGTGGGTGAGTAAACACGATATACCTTAGTATGTTTACTTTCAGCCCCTAGGGTTGAATGCTGACAAAGGTGGCACTGATAAATTCAGCTACTTAGACATTTAGAAATACTTCCTGTCTAAGTGTTTATCCTAGGACTGGCAAACGCAGACCCCAGAAGAAGGGCAGGCTAGGAGAGTCTTTTGTCACAGTGGGGGAGCAGACAGACTTGTCCCCTGAGAATCTGCAGGCCCAGATTCCTGACCCAGTTCTCCCTCGATGGGACTTAAATAAGTTACTGAATCTTGGAGCCTTGGTTCTCTCCCCTGTAAAATAGAGACGATTCTATCTACCAAGCCCAAGGACGATCAGAGGAGATAATAGATGTCAAAAGTATCTGTTGACGTGAAACAACTGGCAGATGTCCCGAGTTACTAATGTGTCGAGTCATGTTGAAAATATGGATCCTAGATTTGTCAGTTTGTCCTCCTTATTTATGAACTACGCTGCCTTCTCTGTTAGAGAGTCGTTGGCAGTAAAACGAATGGTTCTTCCCCAGGTACAAGCTGCTGCTTCTTCTGGCCCAATGGGTGAGTGGTCATTCTCAAGATTAAACCACAGAGACAGAAACACACACCAAGTCATGCCTAGAATCGGAAAATTCAAAGTTTATATGATCTGGCAAATGAAAAATGCCCTGGGTTTTCGGTTCCCAACCCTAATAAAGCAGCCAAATTCTACAGCCTCTTCTTCAGTGGCCTTTTTCTAGTTCCACAGGAACCAGAATCCCCCTGACCCCAAGTAACTTTACAAGTTGCCAACTGGCCACAAACCAGGCCAGCTCCATGGCATTCCACCTCCTTGGGAAGTGCTGGAGAGGCCCACTGTTCCTGCTGTGAGGAGTAATGGGATGGCTGCCTTTCACATTCCCCGAAGCTTTCTACGGATGTGGTGGGGGATTTCATATGGTGGAGCACTCAAGGGGACAGCAGGTGTTCAGGTTCACCAGCAAAGTGGGGGATTCTCCAATTGTTCAATTGTCTCACAGTAAGGTCACAAGGGCAGAATAATGACTGGTCTCTGGCTTCTCAAGTGGGTACCAGTTATTCTCCAAATGTTCTTTTGTGAAGGGATCTCTGTTCCAGATTGGAAAGGACTGTCTTGGCCCCCGTTTTTCTCCCCCAGTACCCAGGAGAGGCCAGTAGCTGAAACATGGTCGATGCTCCAGAAAATGCTTGTTGGGTATGAGGATGTGCAAGGGTAGGGGGCGCCAGCGGCTGTTATGTGAGCTAATACCTGGGCTGCAGAGAAAGGAAGTAGGGCTGCCGCTGCCAAAACAGTTTTTCTGAAAGAAACCAGGACTAAAATTTGTGGTACTCGATGGCAAGTTCTGGCACAGAATAAAGAATATAGTCCTAGAGACAGAGAGACCTGGGTTCAAATCTGAGCTCTATTACTTACTAGCTGTGAGACTTCGGGAAATTTGTGTAACCTCTTCGTGCCTTAGTTTTCTCATTTGTAAAGTCCAGGTTAATAAAAGCATCCTTGTACAGTTGCTTTAAGGATTTAGTGAGATAGAGGATTTGGACAGTGGGGATGACACTCTCTCGCCTCACCTCCCTGCGGGGTCACAGCTCTTTCAGGAAGAGCTTCCGCCAGCACTTCTAATCCTCCCAGTTAGGTGCTGGAAGAGAGCTTCTACCGCATTCCCTCTTTTTCCGTGCTCCCTCAAAGGAGCAGCCGATCTGACTGGTAAGCACCTAACAACCACTAGACCACACCTTTCACATGCTGGGGTTGCAGTGTCAAAGGTGCTGCTGGTGTCAGAACACCTCTGGCACCCTGAAGTGCCCACACTTCCTGTTCCAAGGCACCCCCTCGGTATCTGCTTTTCCATTCATGGATAGGAAAATCAGGCCCACCTCCCTGGGGGCCCAGGGCCCTGCTGTCTTCTTCTCGGGCTGCAAGTTGGCAATACTCAATCTAGTCCATTCCAGAAAGCTCTCCATCAATAAAGCTGATAATATTGATAGGTACTCTGCCTCGTCTTTCTTGAATCTATTGATTAGATCAGAGGGAAGGAGAGCTAAGTCCTAGGCAGTTTCAGAGCGCTTAGCATTTGATAGTAAATGCTGGTAACATATCGAGAAGGCTCTTAGAGGGCCGACTGTGTGGTCCTCCTGCTTCAACCTTGATACGTGCACTTGAAATATAACAGAACTTAGGCCAGTGGTTCTCAAGGGGAGCAGCACTGCCCTCTAGGGGGAGATTGGAAAATCTATGAGAGTGTTTTGGGTTGTCACC
Source organism: Rhinolophus ferrumequinum (assembly GCF_004115265.2). Classification (NCBI taxonomy): domain Eukaryota; kingdom Metazoa; phylum Chordata; class Mammalia; order Chiroptera; family Rhinolophidae; genus Rhinolophus; species Rhinolophus ferrumequinum. The sequence goes on along the minus strand of NC_046299.1, from coordinate 26,938,042 downwards.
GTGATGGACGGACACTACTGGCATGTAGCAGGACAAGGGAGAAAGATGCTAGACACCCTCCAATGTGTCCGACAGCCCTGCACAATGAAGAGGGTAACCATGTCTCTCATGGCTTTTAAATATTTCTTTAGACATACATATAGATAAAAAACCGCTTATGATACAAATTTACACATTTGTGTGTTTGTACATCTCTGGGTATATGTATAGGTATGGATGTGTATATTTTTTCATTTAATATCAAAAGGTACAAAGAAAAATATGGACAAATCACCAAACTATTACAACTGCTATATTGGTTGGGTGGGTAGAGTCATGTGGACTTTTAATTACTCAATTATGTATTACCATTTTGTTTCAAGTTTTTGTAAGAATGTATAGCTTTTGCAGTTGGAAAAAAAATATATAACCAAAAATGAGTAAAATTTGTAATGCAATTTACAAGAAAAATCACGTCCTGGAAATATGATATTTTAGAAATAAGTTTATTCTACATTAATCCAATAAAATCAGGTTACCATTTAAAAAAAAACCTGCTTATAATTTTCTGAGCCTAGAAACTAAACGAATTCATATATAAACACAATTTGTATTTTTGCATGGTTTTAACATACACGGAATTTTCCAGGAGTTCAATTACTATGAAAATAGAGAGGAGAGTGTAAAGAATTGTTCACCATTTAGGAAAATCCAGGCACTGATGCCAACATTATTGGTGGGACCCAAGTCCCCAGTACAACAGATACGTCTCAGTCAGCATTTGAGGCCATGACATTGGCAGTGATTCTCAGTGCAGGTGTCTGCATCTAACTATTTCATTGTGTCCTCATGAGCAGGCATGGCTGAAGAGTTCCTCTCCTCTTTTTTATGTTAGTTCTCTTTTACATTTATAGTTCTCTTTTATACTTTAGTTAGGGTGTATATTTGATTTCTAAAAATTTCAGATGTAGGTAGGTTAGATTACATATAAATCTCATAATCAGCATAGTAAGGGGAGCATGGCAAACGGTTTGCTACAAACAAAAAGGCCTATTGGGACTGACAAGGTTGAAAACCACTGATTTAGTTTCTCGGATAACAAGGCAATGTCTTCATCAGCTCTGACTTCCAGGCCGTTGCTTAAACTATCCAGTCACATAGTAGTCATAGCAGAGGAAGTTTAGAGAAGGATTCTGCTTGTCACAGCACATGGTGACAGATCTAACTTTGTGTAAAACAGGATCTTTACTTCTCGGGGGTAATGTGGGGTTAAGTAGGGACTTCCCCTCCTCCATTCCCCACCCCCTGCCATATGCCAGAATAAGGAAAGCTGTCAGCAAAAAGATGAAGCAGAACGGGGCTGTGCTACTTACATAGGTCTTCAGTGGCAGCTGGGGCGAAGGCAGCCATGGACTCGTACAGCTCCTCGTCACAACCAGGGTTGAGGGAGCATTTCATGAGCAGGTCTGTGGAAAGGTGGGCCATGGACTCATACACAGCATCGGCCTCCTCCCCTTGCATCAGTTCCTCTTTAATGTGACTCTTCAGCATGTCCACAGTTTCCTGAAAGAGACATAGGCACACTGAGACACCCTGGCTTTCTGAGCAGAGTTAGGCCCCTGAATGGGCCCGTGACAGGCAAAGTAAAGGTTCTCTCTGTGTGTACATCTATATTTATTTCCCACCAGACTGAAAGCTCCTTGAGGCCAGGCTCCAAGTCTCTTTGTGTTTGTTTTATGTTTTGTGTTTCTTACCCGAACACTAAGCAGTCATACACTCGATAAACGTCCAATGACCAGAAGATACAAATTTTCACCTTTCTTTTTTATCCTCCCGTTCTTCCGCCTCTCCACCCCGTCACCCTCCATCCCTCACTCCAGTTCAAGCCATTGTTTCTCAGTCTAGTTGTGCAGGACACAGCTCCCTGGTCCATGCCGGTATTACGAGCCTTGCGTTCCCCCCGCTGACAACCTCAGCATTAGGAGGACGGCGCTCCACCCACCTGAACCGCGGGGCCGGCCAAATTTTCACCTTTCTCACGAGCACTTATTATGTGTCAGGTACGATGCTAGGTATTTGCCTATACATTATATGTCATTGTTTCCACCAGGGCTTAAGAAAGGTATAATATTCTCTAGTTCACAGATGAGAAAACCAAAGCTCAGGAAAACCTAGCACCTTACTCAAAGGACTGCAATCCTGGCTTCTGACCTTTCCATTATACCCTAATGGTTCCTCAAAAGGGAGGAAATGTACAAGGGTATAACCCTTACTGACTAGCTACATGGAAATTCAAATGGGATAAACAGGGCTGTAGCTAAGGTGTTTTTGCATTATGTGTAGTCAGAGGTCCCTCAGGAGCCTGATTCACGAGGCCTCGTCCTTCCAGCAGGCGGCTCCAAAGTGCCTAACAGTGCACTTCGCCAAAGTATGTCCCTCGTTTCTATGTCCTGTGTAATCAAGGAGAGATGATCTTGGATGAAATGCCCCGAAGTCAGGCCAGCTGCCCTCTGTCATTCTGCCTCCAGGTGGTTGGGAAACCAGAGGGCTGGCTTCTCTAAAACCTCTGCACAACTTTTCCCTGGTGAGAAATTTTGGTGTTTCACAATCCCGATTTCAGCATCAACCCACAAAAATACTCATTTTCATCACTACCCTGAGAAAGTTAATCTGCCATTGACAGTCTATGTTGGTTTCCTGATAAGACCCAAGGAGTGAACCAGGTGGCAGCTGTGAAATGCTGGAGATTCAACGACTGGCATTTGGTTTTGATGTCGCGGAAAGAGGAAATGGGACATTTCTTAGAGGTCATGAACAACACGTAGGGACAACTGTTTGGTAGCAATGCTAACGATGCATTGGTTGAAGGTGACTACAGTTGGAGAACAAAGATGATATGAGAAATGTGAATCAGATTAACTTCAGTACAAGCTGAAAGTGTATCTTTAAACCTCCCTGCTGCGTAGAGTAAGTAGGATAACAAGCCACAGCTTTCGCATCAAACAAGGTTCAAATCCTATCTCTGCCCTTAGTAGTGTGTGACCCTAGGCACAGTTACTCTGCCTTTCAAGGCCCCTTTCCTCATTTGTTAAAGGGAGATAATAATACTGTCCACTTCAAAGGATTGCGGTGAGGATGAAATAAGATCATGCATTTGCCAATTAAATAAATTCAATAGATAGCACTTATTAACATGAACACTGTGTTATCCTTTATAAAAACTATTGGCATGGAAATGAAACAGTGCCTTTTACACATTTGTGACTTCAGAGTAAAGCTGAGTAAATACTCCCAGACTGTGAGCGCTTTATAACTTCATTTATGTCAACGATGCCCAAATCATTGGCACTTGGGCTATTCTATTCATTCAACACACTTAATCACCCCAAAACTTCGGGAAGCCCCCTCTACATGCCTCGTGAGGCACTGCCGTGTAGATTGTCAAATACAGAGCAGAGAATTAGATTTCTGGGGTGGTGTCAGGATCACTCCTGTCTGGAGGTAGAGAGCAAGACTCAGTTGTGTTTACTGTTTCTTTTGAGGTCACAGCCCCATACGAGAGGCCAAGCTATTCCCACGTCCTTGCTATAAATCATGAAAATGGAGGAAAACCCGAAAAGGGTAGAGTCAGGAAGGGCAGCTGCCGCCAAGAAAATGGAAGCAATCCTGGGGTGACTCCAAAGCCTAGGCGTAAGATGACATTACACTCAAAGAAGGACCCAGAAGTCAATATCAAGGAGAATCTGGTCCAAAACCAAGTGAGCAGATAAACTGGGAATATCTACCCTAAGACAGGCAGACTCAGAAAGAAGCTGTCAGCAGTAGGTGAGGCCTCACAGTTGGGCTCCCTGAAACCTCAGGTGCAAAGTTTTATAGTGTCTCTGCTAAGGAAAGAAAACAACCCTAACCCAGTTCACCTGGGCTTGATGGTGGGTGAGGCAACTGGGAGCATCCCGCCAAGAAGACTTGGAGGTGGGTGGGGAGGTGACTGAGCAAGAGGAATCAGCATCAAATCTTCAGCAGATTCATTCCTAAATGTTTCTGTAAATTCTTTGAAGGTGGACCTCAGTTTTTTATCTACATTATTTCCTTTTATCCTCGAAAGAACTCTATGGGTATACTGTTATCTTCCTTCTACATATGAGGAAACAGAGAGAGGACACATGATTTGTCCAAAGCCCCGTGACTAACAAATGTTGCTACAGGAACTTGGACCCAGGTCCATGTGACTCCAGAGCTGGTTTCTTAAGCCCTCATGTATTGCCCCTGCCAGAGGAGGCACAGGAGGACATGCTAGAGATGAAATCCGACCACGTCTTTGGTGAAAAGGAAGCCCTAGGACCACGTAGTGCATTTCCAGTCCTGGGGCCTCTCCCGTCTTGACCTTACCACATACTCATCGATGAACTGCCGCAGGTCCCTGAAGCCATGTTTCTCGGCGATGGTGTTGGGGTAGTGTCCGTGCTTGTTGGCTACACTGTATGCTTGTAGGGCTCCCGGGCAGGTGAGCAACAAGGCCGTGAGATTCTTCAGTCCATACTTCGCAGCAAAATGTAACAAAGTGGGCAGCTCTTCATCCCTCTGATCTGAAAAATTGTCAAGGAAAACTTCATGGACAGATAAAAGGGGAGGCAGAGTGGGCACCCCCGTTCTGGGAGACAAAGCTGACAAGTCTAACATTGCATCTAGCAGGCACTTGATCATCACTTCTTGGTTGATGGACCTAACATCTGACGGCTTCCTTCAAGGATCCACTGAAGATTATACCCTCAGATGACAGAAGAAATAATACTCCTATGTTAATTATTAGCAAATCTAATAATTAATATCCTACCTTCTTTCTCTAAAAGAACCAGAGAATCCTGAGAAAGAATAGATTCATAATGTGCAGATTTATTTAAAGCCTTAAATAGCAGCCACAAACTGCAACAGGAATCATGTTTTGACCTTCTCTGCAAATTTCAGGGTACTTTAAAGCAATTGTTTTGTGCTGACTGAAAGAAAGAAGTCCATTTTCTTAGTTCTTATTCCCAATTTCATAAAGCATGTCAAGTAATTCTATGTTACTTAGTCTTTCCCCACGCCTTAGTTTTGAAATAGAAAATATTTCCAGAGTATCTCAACGGGACCCGGGATGATTAATATAATGGTGTTCAGTAAGTTCCTTGTTTAGAACAGGTTTTAAATGTTTGTATTAATGCAAGTGAACCCCAGGATGTCCATTAACCTCTGATTTCATGGGAAGCAAAGTACTCCTGAGAGTCACTGGATCCCCAGACCCCCTCTACCTACTAATATCTGAATACCATGTTTCCCCGAAAATAAGACCTAGCCAGACAATCAGCTCTAATGTGTCTTTTACAGCAAAAATTAATATAAGACCCGGTATTATATTATACTGTAGTAATTATATTATATTATAAAAACCAGGTCTTATATTATAGTAAAATAAGACCAGGTTTTATTTTAATTTTTGCTCCAAAAGACGCATTAGAGCCGACTGTCTGGCTAGGTCTTATTTTCGGAGAAACACGGTACAACAAGTTAAACTCAACCAAGAAAACAGATGTGTTTGATGTGGAGGTGGCGGGGAAGGGCAAATCTTTTTTTGTTTTCATAAAAGTTGATTTCTAAACACAACTGTAACACCATATGTATGGTTTTTGTTTTGTTTTGTTTTGTTTTTTTAATAAGACAAACCCAGCTTCCTATTCACCAGGATATGATCCTTGGCATGAGAGATCTGAAAATGTCCCCAGAATCCCACACACTCCCTCCTAAGCCCCAAGTTTAAGAATAGAGAATATTAACACCTGCTGGAAGTAATGCAAGAACATTCCACAGTAGGGAAATGGGGAGAGGCAACAAGAGAATGCCCCCAGGAGAAGGATGTGAAGGTAGCATAACCTCATCCTATGGTTCTGTTAGGCTATGGAAGAACGGAACGCAGGCAGAGGATAAGACGTGGGTCCCCTTGTGAAGTGCACCCACAGCATAAAGGAAGAGTGGTGTCCACAGAATAACAGGCATCCTGTCCAGTGCTCCAGGCACCATCCCCATGCAAGTGGTTCTCCCAGGTCCTGGCATGTCACACATGCACACAAGACTACTCCTCCCTCATCAAACAAGTATTTGTTTCAAGAGCCTACAATGAGCCACCCAGGCACAGTCCCAGCCCTCACTGAGCTGACAGCCCAGCAAAAGGAGACAGATACAGCTTGCAGCACTAGGACAGTGTTCAGCCAACATGCTAGGGGAGCCCACAGGACGTAGATGGAACCTTCGGAAGGTTCAAGAAGGTGTTCCTGAGGAAGTACAATCTAAGCTGTTGCAGAGAGGTAAAGAGAAATTAGCCAGGTGAATGGCAACCAAGAAGAGCAGGAAGAAGTGTATTCTCACGAGTCGAGATGACAAGAGGCAGGGCGGCATTTTCATTAGATGAAAGAAGTCCATACCTTCTGTGGAGCAGAGCACAAAAGCCAAGGGAGAGAGTAGAGAGAGAGATCAGAAATGTAGCAGGAGCCCTTGGGAAGAACCTGCAAACAGGTTAAAGAGTTTGGACTTTATCTGGAAAGCAAGTGGGAACCACAAAGGGTTTTCAGTAAGGGGGTGATGAATTCAGATTTACAATTCAGAAGAATCTCTGGTTAGCCAGTGAAGAAGGACTCCTTCTCAAAGGGAGGGCTGTAGAGCAGGAACCAGCAAACTGGAATCAACCCAGTGTTGGTTTCCTCAGGTTTGACTGTTGACTTACTTGTCATCATATCTTCTTCTTCCAGCTGGTTGATTCCAAAGAGGTGCAGCCCACTTGCAGGGATGTTGTTCTTCAGGGACTCTGTTAGCAGTTTATCAAGGGTCTCTGTGTTGTAGGGCACAATTTTAAAGGCCTAAATACAAAAGTGAAGACAGTCAGATTTTAAATCCAGCTATCTCCCAAACAGCAGATTCAAGGCTGATGAACCATGAGCAGAAAATCCATCTCCAGAAAACTCAGGTTTCCTTTCTAACATCCTTACCTGACACATGAACTCCACAGGATTGGCAGCACTGGACAATAAACTCCCAATTTCTTCCATGTCAGTGTAATAGCTGATAATGGTTTCGCACACCACTAAATCCCCGGAATATATCTTCAGAGAAACATTCCCAGATGAAAGATCTGAAAGGAAGAAAAGATACTACAAAAGTGCCCAAAAAGAATAAGGGTCCAGGGAAAGTGTTGATGGATTCATCTTAATGGCGAAGAAATTGATTGGGGGCTGGAAGAAAGATCTTGGAGGTGAGCCGGGGATAAGGAAGTGAGGGAAAGGGCAGAAGTTATAAAAAGACGAGCAGACTCACATGACAGGACTCTGAGTCAGAGGAATTATCCTCACTGGATCGAAAATTTAATTTTCGAATGATTTTCATCTATTTGGTTCACTACTATAGACCCAGTACCACAATAAGCAGGAAGAAGAGTTGAAATTAAAGCACTTTACATAAAGGCCAGTGGTTGCCAGAAGGTGGGAGGGATCTGGGCCGGTGGAACTCCGTACTTCCACCCACTGGGCCAGTAGAATTGATTCTCTGCTCTGCTACCATTACTATGAACCCTCCCTGCATGCTCTCTCTCTTCTGCACCACAGGAAGGGGTTTTGAGGGGGGAAGTAAAAAATTAAAAATACTCCAACCACAAAGATTTGATTCACAAAAGAGATAATGCGACAAGTAAAGAACATGAAAAAAATATTCACCCTCCCTAGTAATTAAAAAACCCACAAATTAAAACACACTATTTTTTAAAAACATCTAATTAGCAAAAAGTATTTAAAACGACAACACCTCATGCTGATAATGGCATAGCAAATAAACTTGATAGCAGTGATATTTCAGAAAGCAATTAAGCACTATTTCCCAGGATCCTTCACAATGCCCATTGTTTCAAGGTTGCCATCTTAAGGAATAATCCTAAATACAAAAGGGAAAAAAAAAACCTGCTGGGCATAATGATGCTCAATATATTATAATTTAAAATAAGAAGAAGACAATAAGCAATCAGAAATTACATAAATATGCAACAATGAGGAAATGAAAAATTGAAAGATGACATTTCTTTTCAGTTGAGTATTATGCAGCTTTAAAAATTATGGTTGTAAGATACAAGTCCAACACAAGGAACTGGTTTTATAAATTATGGTATATCTGTCTATACAATGGATTATGTTACAACCATTTACTAATATGGAAAAATACTCACAGGTATTTTCTAGGTAACAAAAGTGGACTAGGAGACAGTATGAAGCCATGTGTACAGATATGGAAAAATACAGAAACAAGCGATTTCCTGTGGGGTGGGCATATGGGTAATTCACTATTTACTTTCCGTTATCGTTATTGTATTCTCAAGTTTTCTGTATTGAGCACACATTATTTTTTTGCCATTAGATATGATTTTATATTAATTTCAGGTGTACAGCATCACATTACCTTTATAATAAAAAAAAGGTGTTATAAAATGGCAAGTTTGTAAAGTCCAAGAAATACCATGTTTCCCCGAAAATAAAACCTAGCCAGACAATCAGCTCTAATGAGTCTTTTGGAGCAAAAATTAATATAAGACCCAGTCTTATTTAACTATAAGACTGGGTCTTATATAATATAAAACCAGGTATAATATAATATGATATAATATAATATAATACCAGGTCTTATATTAATTTTTGCTCCAAAAGACGCATTAAAGTTGATTGACTAGGTCTTATTCTCGGGGAAACACGGTAGCATGGGAGAAAGGGATGGGGAAAGAATACAAATAAGATTACATAAAGAAAACCAGAATATCAGGTAACAGATACTATCGAAACAACGTATTTCTAAAAATTGTGAACAAACCAAAAAGACTGAATGGTAGCCTGATGGCTTTTTTCTTACTTTTCTCTAATTTCAAAAGAATTTTAATATATTAACTTTATAATGATAAAAATGTTAATATATCCATTCCTCCCCGCCCCCACCCCATGCCACATGTATGTTTCTGACACTTCCTTTTCTTTAAATGGAACATGACAACCAAACCCAAATTTTGGCTGTCACTTTGCTCAGTTGTTAAATAACAATAGGACAAGTAAAAGAAAGCAAGAGGGGGCCTCTTCCATAACATGATGCCTAATTTCTGGAGGTAAATGGGGCTACTTACTAGGAGCCTTCATGGAAACGGTGTACTCATTCTCCAGCTTGGCTTCCACTCTTATTGAGGGAGAGTCCTTAGGAGAAAATTCTGCTTCCGTCGTCACTCTCTCATCCAGTTTACATCTCAGAATGACGTACACAGTGGTTTCTGCCTGGAACAGGAGACTAGTCATCATCCCCTCTCCCTCCTGGGTCCCCTGTTAGAGTGCTGAGCCAGATGGTCTCCCAGCTCCCTTAGCTCCAATCCTACCCTGTTTCCCCAAAAATAACACCTAGCTGGACCATCAGCTCTAACGTGTCTTTTGGAGCAAAAATTAATATAAGACCCGGTATTATATTATATTATACCGGGTATTATATTCTATTATACTAGGTATTATATTATATTATACCTGGTCTTATATATTATATAAGACTGGGTCTTATATTATATTAAAATAAGACTGGGTCTTATATTAATTTTTGCTCCAAAAGACGCATTAGAACTGATGGTCCGGCTAGGTCTTATTTTCGGGGAAACACGGTATCTAAGGAGACTGTTCCAGAACAGGGTGGGGTCTGCAGTCCAGGGCTGGGCAGCCACTGTTGGCCGTAGGTCTCAATGAAACAAGTTACAAAAACCAAGAGTGAACATTTATAAACCTTTATAGTAATTTGATGGAGTAATCTTATGTATATTGAACCTAATGGTAACAATTTTAAAATCTGGGGCTTGTATTTTATGCCTTATTATTTCATTTTTATAGCATTTCTTTTCTTTTCCTTCTCCTTCTTTTTTTTTTTTTTTTTTTTTTTTTTTTTTGTATTTTATAAAAGCATTGGTCCATGGCAGAATTGGAAATTTAAAAAACAAAATACAGAGTAGTTTTTCACCATAGATAGTTGGAGAAGCACTGTTCTAGACTAGCCTTGCTACCCAAAATGAGGCCAAGGGACCAGCAGCATTGGCTTCCCTGGAAGCTTGTTAGAAATGCAGATGCTCAGGCCCTTCCTGGGCCCACTGAACCAGCATCTGCACTTTTACCAAGATTCCCAGGTGACTCATATGCAGCTTACAATGTAAGAGGCAGCAGCCTAGAGAAGCCCTCTTGTTCTACAACTTAGTGCTGTTCATGGATGGACAAAAATAACTTACTGGAGGATTAATTTTCCCAAGGTACTGAGCAACCTGAATGTCTACTTTGCCTTGGTTTAAGATCTCTTGCCAAGCCTGCCAAATGGAATTATCTTGTCCTCTGAAGACATTGAACTGGTAGGGATAGCCCCTCCCGCCAAAAAAACCAAAAAATCAAAAAATAACAAAATGGGGAAAAGAAAGATTTCTGGCCATAATGTTCATTCTAAGTTCATCCTAACTCCCCAAATGTTCATTCTAAGATTCTGCTATAAAGTCCTCAGAGTGCCCTACATTACAAGGGCTGTGATTTCACAACAGGTGAGGGAGCCGCGTGGTCCCGGCTCCTGGGGGCTGCTGAGCCTGACTGTGGATGTGTTTGTGGTTGACCTGACTCCTGCTGCAGGCCCAGCCCTTCTCCCAAGAAGCGTGGAGAGCCAGACAGAACGAGTGTGTCTCCCCTATTGTCAGTTAGGACTAACCCCAGCCCAGCTACCTCAGGACCCAGAGACCTAGAGTAGGCAACAAGGAGAATCCTGAATTAGTGGGAGCCAGGATGGGAGAAGGAACGAAAGCTGGAGAATCAGGGAGGGATGTTCAAGGCATTGTTCTTTAGTTCCCGCCCACAGGCATCCACCAGCCTGACCTCAGGGTGAGAGGGGCATGGGGAAGGCAGGAAGGATTATGAAGAGAACTGGGAGATACATGCCCCATATAAAGGGCTACTCAGACCAGCCAGTCATCTAAGGCCTGGTGTCACCACGTTCTGACTTAAAGAAAGCTGGAAACACAGATTTTCATGCCTAACTTTTAAAATACTGTGCAGTCCAAAATAAACATGTCTATGAGTTCAATCCAGCCCAAAGCAGCAGTTTGCAACCCTCACGTAAGAAGTCCTTGCCCGATGCCTCATGGACCCAGATTGCACGGGAAATCACTCACAAAGGCAAGGAAGCTAGTACTTCCCATTGCCACAGCTCTGTTGTCCTCTTGTCTCAGAGGCCACGGCAGCAAACTTAACAAAGGGCTTGTAGCTATGGGGAAGCATTTTGCTGCTCTTAACTAATATCACCCACTGTTTGTCAGGAAAGGAGAGATCATGCAAAACTATCAACACTATGGTAGGATTCAAATGACAGTGGCCCATCAGTTGGCCACCACATTCAAATCAGCCTGAAAATGTTAGTCACAGTATGCTTAGATATTAATCTTATCCCTTTAGCAAGCAATACTGGCCAGCAAGTTTCAGCCATCAAGCTCCGAAGCACTCATTTGGGCCATGCCAGTGGCCAGTTGATGGAGAAGGAAGCAAGCTCTCAAAATGCCCTACATCTCCTTGCTCCCAGCATCAGGCTGGCAGGAGCAAAGCCAGGCCTCGAACTCCAGAGGTGGCGTAAGTGTCTAGTAATGCTCCTATCTGCTGGTCTCCCACATGTCCTAAGTTTTGGATCCAGGAACTAAAAAGTCTTAGATTGATGACACATGCATTCTTAGGCTCGTCTCTCTTTGTCTAAGACCCAGGTATTGGGGCTCCCAGGGCAGCTTATGTTCAGGGGAAACCCCACAGGAAGTTTGGCATTACACTGAGGTGCAACAAGAGGACCCGTTCCCTTTACTCCAACAAATCCATCCACCGAAAAGCCTGAAAACCTGTGTGCTGACATGGATCCACCAGCCCCAGAAGTGCCTACCCCACAGCGAATGCGTTCCGGCTGCACCACCATGAGGTTCTCAGGCGAAGTCTCGGGTGGCAATAGTGGCTGGCTCTGCTTCTTCAAGTAGGGAAGGACCTTTTCGTCCTCAGTCTCGGTGTCAGTGACTGAGTCGCAGCCAGAATCTATGGAACAGAGAACACCACTGAATGGGAACAGAAGGAAGGGGAATTGATGTGCATGTCCGACACCATGAAAGCCCCAAACATTACCAAATAGGAAACGGCTCTGAACGTTAAACAAATACAGGCTGAAGGGAGTAACTCAGGAAATCATGAAAGAGGATCTAATGGGGAAAAGTAAACCGCCATGTGGGCCACAGGGTAGAGCCCAGAGTGGCGAGAAAAGCCCACAAGCCTGAGGTAGGCTGCTTTCTGAGGCTGACAAATCTACTCTCAATCAATAGGCTTCCAGAAGCTTTATATCCAGACTGCTTGCAGGGCTGGCTTTGGTGGTTGAGGGGAAAGGAAGGGTCTCCTCCAGTGAGGTCAAGAATGGGGGCTGTCCATTTGTAGGTCATCTTTTGAACATCAAACAAAACCTGTGGTGTCCAGAAAGCCATGATTCCTCAGGGTCATGGCTAACCAATGTGCCCCTGCCAGAGCAATAGTGAAAATCAATCATTTTCATTGAATCTTAGATCAGTGGAACTGGGTTCCAGATCAATACCACAGCTACCGTTTCCCCAAAAGTAAGACATAGCTGGACAATCAGCTCTAATGCTTCTTTTGGAGCAAAAATTAATATAAGACCCAGTATTATATTGTATTTTATTATACTATATTATATTATATTATATTATATTATATTATATTATATTATATTATATTATATTATATTATATTATACACGACCTGGTCTTATAGTAAAATAAGAAATAAGACCAGGTCTTCTATTAATTTTTGCTCCAAAAGACACATTAGAGCTGATTGTCTGGCTAGGTCTCATTTTCAGGGAAACACGGTAACACCTCTATGGTGGGAAGATTAAAACATAAAAGATTCAGAGCAGGTGAGGAGGGGAACGCAAATGTGTGGGCATGGCACAGAATGAGATGACGCCGAGATGATGTAAGTGGAACATACCAGAACTCTCAGGTAAGGGCTCTCAGCCAGCGTCTGTCCATCGATAGGCTATTTGTATGCAAGATTCTGTGTGTGTTTGTGTGTGCATGTGTGTGTGTGTGTGCGTGTGTGTGTTTGCCTATATTTTTTCCTGGAGATAGTACAAAGCTTTCATCAGATCCTCAAAGAGAGAAAAATGGTCAAGAATGGTGAAGAGGAGAGGGAAGGGTCATCGTCCCTTTCTTGGGCTTTTCTCATTCGTAAACCACTTATGGAACCAGCCGAATACTTGTATGTTAAGCACTGAGACGACGTGAGAATGAATCAGACATCGATCCCACCTTCGGAGAGCCCACAATCTAAAACAGTGGCTGGGTGAGAGTAAGGGTTACCTTGGCTGATTCTTGCAGGCTAGCCTCCTGGGGAAGGAGTTGGCCTCCTACACAGCTCGTGGCAATCAGTCCCAATACAATGCTAGGGTGGCTGGTGGGTCAGGCCACTGATATGTCCCCCAAAGAAAGCTGTAACCACAGGCTTGCACCCTCGACCCTACTTCGTGCCAGGGGAGAGGCTGTGCTCCCACAACCACGAAGGCTGATGTCGGGGAGCACAGCCAGGGGACAAGGGCCTAGGCAAGGACCTCCAGGACCTGCTCAGGCCAAGTGAAGGACTGAGGCTTCCAGACACACAGCTCAAAAGCCCCCCAGCCTTGGACAGGGGTCATGTCCTAGAGCCTGACACCTGTGCTAGTAGAGCCTATGCATGACCCCAGAGTGGGATGGACAGTGAGGCACACGCTCTTGTGGCTCCTCCCGTCCCCATGATTTCTCTCAAGACGTGGTATTCCAGAAAGCCTGGCTCAGTGCGTCCAAGTCTCTGATCTTGTCTGTGCAACAGGAATCCAGGCAGAATTCAGTGCTAAGAGGTGGGGCAAAGGACCCTGGGAGTTCCAAGGAGAGTGATATTGTTTTCCACTAGACCTCAGAGCCATCAATCTCTTATATCTTCCCTTCCCCTTCCACTTCCCTTTCCCCTTCCCCTCCCCTCCCCACCCTGCCGCACCCCACCCCACCCCATCACATCCCATCCTACCGACTCCCCTCTCACTCAGTGCTAACATCCACCTTCAAAGGCTAACTGCAGTCGTCTCCCCACCTCCCTGCTACTCAAGCCAAATTCATTAAAAGCTGCCATTTTTTTTTGCTGGATCTGCCCTTCCCCACACGCTCCTCTCCTTTATCGTTCACTTCTAAAATGACTAGCAACTCCCACCCACCACAGATCCTGTGAAGGAAATAGCCAAAAAAAGATCAGGGATAATTAATATTCTTCTTCTTAATAATTACATACTATCACATCAAGCTTCAATTTTTTATTATTATTAGATGCCTGGACGTCCTTTTATTTTTTTCTTTCCATTTCAGATGTTCTTCCTGGAGGAGAAAGGTAGCAACTGGATTTTGATTAATTGTTCACCAGCTTGGCATAAATGAGACTGAGCCTAACAGTGCGGCACTTGGCGTTCAGATGGGCCGTATGGACAACCCCATCCAGTAGATCTATTTCTTAAGTCACTTTACGTAACCACCAGCAGCTAATTCATTTCTGGAAGCCAGGCAGGATGCCACTCATTCTGCAGGGTGATTCTGGTGGTACTGACTGACAACCAACAGTACCGCCTAAGTTTCTTCCAGCAACATCGGCCTTTTCCACAGTACGCTATAGACTGGGCCAAGGTCTATCTACTTCGGCAGATCCCAAGGTTCCATGAAGGAAATGCCAACCCAGACATAAGCACCACTAAACCCACCTGACAGAGTAAGATGACCCCAAACTTTCCCACTTAAACATGTAGATCATTCTCGACCCCTCTGCACCTTGAAGATACTTCTATCTTGGTTGTCCTGAGACTCAAATAATAAATGTTTGAGCAAAGGCACTCTGAAAAGCCTGAGGATCCTCCCTAGGGTCAAGTATTGTTAAGACACCAATAGTATCCTCACTGCTTTAAATGTAACAATTAAAAGTCCTCTTGGCTTTTATGAAGTCTAGAGAAACTCTGGAGAAATGATAGAGAAAGACTTTCTTTGTACCTCTGGCTCCCCAAAGTCTCATGGCAAATACTCCTTGAAATCAGTGGCAGACAAAGTTTGTCTCTTCAGAGAACTTGCCTATTTTCTCTTATTCGACAATAAAAACAAGCTAACACGGTGTGTTTCACCTTTTGCCCTTGCTGCTAGGTACCTCAATGACAATTCTGGTTCTTAATTGCTGTTATACTCTCATCCAGGTCCTTGGTCTTGCCTGTTTCTCTTTTTGATATTATGCTTAATTTTGGAGGCTGCTTCAAATATTCTGGGGGTTTAGGCAGAATGTGAATTAATGTTTCTCAAATTGGTGCCTGCCAAGAGTCCTCAGCTATAGTCCTTACGAGATCTGTGCTAGGGCTTTTCATTTAGATAATAATGTCTTTAAAATGGGATCCAAATGCAAAGACATCCCAGATTATCTGGATGACCGTGCAATAATTGGATCCCACCGTAAGATTGTGGTGTGTGTGTGTGTGTGTGTGCGTGCGTGTGTGTGCATGTTTACAATCATTTTGCAGCTAGGTCATGCTACCCTGAATGTCAGGGACCCAAGAGGAAAGAACAGGGGGCAGGATGATATGCAGATGAGGCATTTGTGCCAAGTAAACACAAGAAGGTTTCCTCGTACACTACTTCAGACAGAGAAATGTGGTGGGGGAATCCAAGAACAAAAACAACACAGGGAACTGCAGCAAGAATTGGGGAGCACCAGCCTCGTGCCATGTTCATGATGCTGCTTCCACAAGCCAAAATGAATGCAGTCAGTTTCCCTTTTCTTTATTTTATACCTATATTTATACATTCGTTTGTTTTGCTTTCAGAATTAGGAAAGAACAATAAGCAAAAGAAGGTGAATATGATCACACAAATTTAAACACATCAGAATAACCTGTCAACACTAGTGTTTCATTTTTTTTTCCTTTACAAGGGAGTTTACACGTTATTTGGATCTAAACATGACTGTCGTTTTAAACGAAATGAGTATATGTGTGCCCTTAGATTCACACCAAGTCCCAGGAAGCAGCTCATACGAGGTAAAAGGACAGGTGACAGGCTCCTTAATATTACTAATAATAACAATAAAAGTTATCATTTATTCAATATCGTGTGACTGGTCGATAGTCTGAATCTCATTTAATCCTCACAACAACCCTGGGACATAGAAATCGATTTTCTTATTCCTAGTTTATACATGGAACAGTGTGACTGAAGAATTGAAGTAAGTTGGCCAAGGTCACGCAGCACTAAGTAAGGGGCAGAGCGGCCTTCACCCCAGTTGTCTGTGCCCTGCCTCCCTCGTGGAGGTGTCCAGGGCAGGAAGCAGCATCACCTGCTATCCCCTGGCCTGGGGTTGTGACTGCAGCTCATGAAACACGATGTGGGCTTTCACTCACCAATGCCTGGTGGTGCTGCCTTGCTCTGAGCAATGCCACTTCAGTTAGGGAGCCTGGGACCTGCCACCAGAGCCAACAGGCACATTGCAATGATGGGATCTAAGTCAAGAGACATTGAATGCCAACTGGTCTAGCCAAGGTTCCACGGGTTGAGGGGACTCTGACCCAAGGCTGCACCTCTTACTTTCCAATTAACTTTTCAGATTACATTGTTTACTGTCTCTTTCCTGCACACCGTCTGGCACTCAGTCAGGATTACAGTTTTTTGACAGCCTATGGGAGGGATAGAGTAAGGTGGGAAAGAGAATGGTGTATACTGATCTTGGAGAGTTTTTCTGAAGTACACAAGCTAACTTCTCAGGTAATGCTAAGCTTTGGGGAAAGTATAAACAAGGATCGTTCTTAAATATGACAATTGCCATTTTTTGAGCATTTATTATATCCCAGGAACCATGCAAAAACCTTAACAGATATGATTCCATTTTATCACAACTAAGAGACTGGCATAATTCTGCCCATTTCACAGATGAGAAAACTATGGCACAGAAATTTAAGTAAGCTATCCAAGTCATACAGTACATGCCATGTGGAAATTTAACCCCCAAATTCATGCCCTCATGCACTCTGACAGCATTTCCCGCACTGTGAGCCATGCACCCTGGTGGTACAGGAAATGATGCTAAAGTGAACAGCCAAGATTCCGTGACACAGAGCCACATCGTGAAAAAGCAGTCCCTTTTCAATTTTTTTTCAATCCCACTTATACCAAAAAGAAAGGCTCAGCGGGGTAAGAGGATGCTTTTAATACCTCTTTAACATGCGTATCTCCCTTTGCACCACAGAGACCACAAGGCCATTAGCCCACAGGCTTCTGGAGGCATAAGTGTTTAGAAGAATTTAATACACTGGCTTTTATTGTTTTATTTTTATAATTACCTACTTTTTATATCAGGAAATACTGGCTTTTCATCTACAGAGGCATAGTTTCCTTTAAAAATAATTTTACTTAATTTAAAAAAAAACATGAATTGATTTAAAGAAAATATTGTTAATAGTACATTGAAAAAGTTCTGGAAATAGATAGTGGTGATGATTGTACAACACTGTGAATGTAATTAATGCCACTGAGTTGTATGCTTAAAATTGGTTAAAATGGCAAATATATATATTTTGCCACAATTTTTAAAATTGGAAAATGTAACATACTCCCAAAATCTCTTGAATTGTACACTTTAAATGAATTGTATTTCAATAAAGCTGTTTAAAAAAATAAACCATAAAGCATGTTGATGATTCTCATATGACTGAAGTTTGGGAAAAACTGGATTATGATATACTGCTTCCATTTTGGTACGCTAAATTTATTAGTGATTTTGAAAATAAGGTACAGTGAAAGTTGGAAGGGAAGAAAAACGTCTGTAGCATAAACATACTGAATTATTTTCTCTGAGTTTTGGATGACAAGGAAAAAGAAAGTGAACAGAGAAGGAAATTAAGGAGATAAATTTCAACAGAGAATTAAGAGCTTTCCACCAATCTAGCCCCAAATGGAATGAAACCGAAATGGTCATTGGGGCTAGTGAGGGGGAACATGTGTGACTCTGGGCTAGAATGAAGTAGGAAGAGAACATCAATTCTTATCCACAATTTTCACCGTGGCTGATAAAAGAAAGAGTGAAGAAGATTCAAAGTTTTCTTGAAGAATGCAGAAATGAATTGACAAGCAATCTAGGTAGTGGGGTTCACAAAAGAAACAGGCCATGTTCCCTCTGCATTTGCATCCCAGGTCCAAGACCCAAATGTAACCATTACACAGATGGGGCAGAAATACAGAGAATTGCCTGAGGTCTGGAGAAACTTCAGGAGGCTTTTCCACTCAGGATGCAATTTTGCAGCTATTATGATTTTCATCTATCCTACCTAAGCCACAAGGATGAAATCAT
Organism: Rhinolophus ferrumequinum; assembly: GCF_004115265.2. NCBI lineage: Eukaryota > Metazoa > Chordata > Mammalia > Chiroptera > Rhinolophidae > Rhinolophus > Rhinolophus ferrumequinum. The sequence continues at coordinate 26,919,575 of NC_046299.1, read as the reverse complement.
AAAACAACTACTTCTCAAAGCCCAACATAAAATGTGCTGAAACCTGAGCTTCTCATCACCTAGAAGTATCTACTGATCGCGTATGACACAGATCCCATGGGAGATCCCATGAGTGTGTCCTCTATAGTCTTGGCCTTAAGGAGGTTACAACTGAACTGGGAAGAGGAGGTTCCACATGAAAAAACTGAGAACTATGTGACAGCTTCCCAGCAAGCACTAACCTGCGTGATGAGCCCATAAATACCACTATTTATGAAGTGAGTTATGTTTCTGAGTGTTTGGAAAAGTGCTGTCACATGAAAAATATAACAGAAGTTTCAGACATTGAGAAGGGCTTCCTGAAGGATAAAGAAGTTAACTTACTTTAACTAAGTCAAGTAGCACTTGGATGCTCACGTTACCCTTCTGTGAAAAAGGTATATTTTCTATTTAAATTAATAATTCATAATTCATTCCTTTATCCCTTTAATAAATACTTATTGCCTATCAATGAATAATAAATATTCAAGCCTATCCTAGGCCTCCCCAAGAAACGTAAGGGTAAGAAAAATTTCTGTGCTCGCTGATACCAGGACACAGAAGAGAGAAACAGCTTCTCTCCAACTTCCAGAGACTAACGAGAACAGGAATAACTTCAAAACAAAACATTACGACAGATAAGCAGGGATTTATAAAACACAATGTATGGCCACCAGAAAATCAAAAAAGTTAAGACATCCCCAAAGAAGTGACAAGCATGGCCTTGAAAGGCACAGAGAATGCTGACATGCAGGTCGAAAGGTCCTTGCTGGCGGAGGCAAAGGCATGATTAAGGGCGCAAAGGCATGAGAGCAAATGATGTATTTGGGCTGTAGGAAGTAATGCAGGGACACTTTTTGTATGGGGGCGGGGGCAGGGAGGGATTCTCGGTGTCAGAGACTGTGAATACCATTCAAAGAGTTTGGACGCTTTATTGAAGATCTGTCAGCCAACAGTATTCATGAGAAAAGGAAATGCTATAAAATATAGATCGGAATGTAGTTTTATTTTTCTAAAGGTTGAAGAATTTTCTTTGCTTGTGTTGAAAGTAATTCCAGACACACAAGCAGAATGTGTCAGCTCTTTTGTAAAATCTGGGTCGGAATTGAGAAGGGGAGGAGCTGACCACTCATCACACCCTGAGCAAGCAGCGCCTTCAAATATATAAAATAACAAGCCACTGGCTAACAAAGTGTTACCAAGCCAACATCCTGCTCTATTCTCTTTCATGAGCAAGTAAGATGCTATTATTAACCTGACATCTGAAAGTGTACCACACATGTGGTTCACAAAATGCTTAGAAAAATGATTCTTAAGTAGATTAAGCATTTCTCCTATTGTGTATCTTGTTTACACCAGCTATTTGCTTAGAAAATCAGTGTCATAGCTATTGTTGTGTCCTTAGAAAGCACAAAGGGAGACTTCTGACTTGGCCTTGGCACCAAATTCTAAATGCACGGATCTAACTAAAGGAGCTTTTGCTCCACTACAAAAGCATATGGGTTTCGAGGTGGGAGGTGAGAGGCTTGCAACGGTGGGACACAGAACTTGAGTTTCAATCACCCCTACCTCCCCAGCTTCCTGGCAAACATCAAGACTGCTTTTTCATTTTAGTCATCACCCATGGGTCTTTCTTCCCCGTTGTGTACCCACCTTGGTTAGTGGGTATTGAATTTCCCGTCCAACTGATACCTTTCATTTAAAAAGCTCCCGACACAGTTACAAGTATACCCAACCCGCAGGTCACAGCTACCCCCAAAGTCACATACAGTCATCAATCAGAATGATGACAAGAGGTTCAGTAGGATGCCAGACTCTGATCCACCATATGTCTTCCTAGAATTTAAGTCAGGGGAAGGAGGAGGTGACGAGTATTTAGTGGCATTAATACGAGTCCATTAAAGTGACATCAACCATGTCTTTGTCACCTTCATCATCCTCATCATCCTCATGACACCAAAAAGGTAAGGCAGAGTCCTGTAGACACATCCCCAGCTCAGACTTTAGATAAACTCGTGGTGGCCACTCTGCTTTCCTGGAAACAAGAAAGGAATAGAAAGGAGGAGGGAAAAAAATGAATCCACTCTTCTCACAAGGCCGTGCCGACTTCCTGGGGCAGTCGGTGCTGCGGGTTTTCCCAGCACCGGCTGGCTCACCTGTCACATCCAACCTGCTTTGCCATCCAGACGTTCTGTGCCAGCTGCAGATTCCTGGGGCTGTCTGGTTGTACTACATATCCGGTGAGTTTGCAGGCCTGGGTAGACGGTGCTAGATCAGGAATCTATTCCTGTACATCAACCCCGCTCTTTTCCAGCTCACATGCAGAAGGAATTGTTTTTCCTTCATTCACCAGGTAATTCTCATCGCCTTCCTCAAGGCACTGAAAGTTCTGGATAAGGGAGCAGAGAGGGGGCCAGCAGATCTCAGGCCTCTAAGATCTTTATGCAGCCCCCACCTAGTTGCTGTAAATGACTATTCAAAGTGTTAGTTTTGTTTTAAAGCAAATGATGATGTTCTTCTCTTCCCCTCCCCAACTCACACGACCTGCCCTTCAGCTTGAATAAAAATAGCCTCACAGCTGAGGCTGCCATGACAACCAAAGTGTGGGCTCACCCTAGTCCACCACGGATGATAAAATCTGCCTACAGCCCTCCCACCCTCCCAGCTAGGGCTGGGGCCTTCCAGCCCTCTCCCAAGTTCATCCTTCAGTAAACTTCCCTAAGTAGTAGAGCTAAGTTGCTCCATCCTCATCCAAGAAGCCAAGGATTCCCGGGAGTTCTCGCACAACCCAGTGTCTCAGAACTTGTAAATTTGTTCTCATTTGTTCCTTCCAGAGTCCCCAGGCACATGTGACAGATGGAACTACGCATCTCCATTTTGCAGAGGGAGAGCTGGAGGCACGGGGATGTGAACTGACTCGCCTGAGGGCATTAGCTGCCAGTTTAATGGTAGAACCACAGTTAGAACTCAAGGTTCCCATCTTCTATCCAGTTCCCAGACTGCAGGAAGAGCTGATCTCAGGAAACATGACTCCAGAGGAGAAATAACTCCCCTGGGTGAGTTGCTTCTTGGCCACAAACAGAAGTTCCCTCAACAAGTCTCTGGGATAAATCTGGTAAGGGATGCGGAAAAATCTGCTGCCCCACTATGGGAAATGGGTTCCACAGAAACCCACCTCTCTCCTGGACCCAGCAGCCAAGCATAACTTCTTTGGCCAAGTTTATCAAGATCCTTAAGAAGTACTGTCCATACCTGGATTCCAAAGGCCACACCACTGAGGAGGAAGCTCCCCCCTAGGACTCTCAGGGCTGGAGGCCCGCAGGCCCCTGTTTCATTGTTCAGGAAATCCCAGTGTTGCTAATAAAGCTGTAGAGACCGCAGCCCCCGTGAAGGCTTCCTCTTTCTTCATCTCTTTCTGACACTTATAAATGTGCTTCCTCTCTCTATGTAAATGTCGTTCAAATGGCACGACACAGGCTTGTAATGAGGCCATTAATAACTAGTCTTTAGACAGCTTCTTCTTGGTTTCCTGGTTTAGGAATCAATTCTAATCTAAACAGACTCTGACGTCTAGATTTACTGCCATAAGGACAGACAAATGGGCTTTGTTTGGGACAGGCCACAAAAATGTGGTTTATTCTCACCCAACCAAGAACTGAGAGGCCAACGGCAACTCTTGATAATAGAACCCCAAGCTTAGGAAAGTGTGAAGAAAACTCCCTTCCATTTGTCTCTACCACGCAACTGTCAAACTTCCAGGAAAGGCTGAGAGGGTGTTTTCTTGTCCCCACTTTTGCTGACCATTAGCATTCTAACCAGCTGAAACTACGAAATTGGACAGGCGGGTTTCACTTTCCATTTCTAGGAAGGGTAACTTTCTCACTCCCCTTCCTGAAACACTGTATCTGGCTTCACCGCATGGTCAAGTTGGAGTGGGGGTATAATTTTCCTGGGTGATTGGTTTAGCACTCCAAATTTTCCTTAAATAACTACGGGCCAAAATAAAAACTTCTTTAACCCAGGGGCCCCAGTAATTAAAATCTGTGCTACTAAAGGCAAGGCCCTAAAGATACTGTCTAATATTTCCTAGCAGCATAAACGCAGCTACTGAAGGGTTCTGGAATAGTACAGTCAACTACGCCACGGAAAGCCTGGACCCCAGTCCCACCTATACCATTTCCTGGGTAACTGTGACTTTGCTAAGCTTCGATTTTCTCTCCTTTAAAATGAGAACATTTATACCTGCCTGGCTCACTGCAAAGGCTTGTTGGGATTAAGTGATAAGCACACATATGCTCTCTGAAAACTGGAAAGTACTAGAAGAAGTTAAGTATTTGTTAGTTCTGTTAGCATTCATATACCAAATGGAGAGTTCTTACGTAAGAAATGATTCTCCTTGTAGGAATGGGCAAGCGTGTACCTCTGCTTCCGGGAGTCCAGAGCTGGACAATCCAATGTGACCCAGGAAGTGAGTGTCAGGTGGCCCAGGAGACAGGAAACAGCAGAGATCCAGCAACCTCCAGGCCGGAGCAGTGAGGAACGATGCTCCACAACACAACTGGCATTCTGTACCCACCACATTGCCCAGTGAGCCTGTTCTCACTGTGGCAGCCGATGGGGATTTTTAAAGTGGTAGCTCAGCTGCTTTGTGTTCAGAGTTTCTGCTGCAGGGAAAGGAAGCCTGCACTCCCGGGCAGGGTCATACTCTCTTCGAACAGGCAGCATGGCAAGGGGCAGTGTAGCAGAGCAGTAAGCTTGAGGGCTCTACCTTCGTTCAAACCCCAACTCTTCCACTGACTGCTCTGTGCCTCAGTTTCCCCAGGTGCAAATAACGATAACACCACCTGCCACACACAATAGTTGTAAGTATAAAATGAGCTGATGCATATAAAACACTTTAAAGAGTACCAGATAGAGAATAAGCATTGGAGAGTCATCAGCAATTAGTATTGTTTATCTGTTGACCAAATTATTCTTCCACTAGACTGTGATTTCCCTGAGGGCAGATTCCCTGACATTCATCTTTGGATCCCCAGAGCGTAGAACATAGTGAGAAGTCAATAAATGCTTCTTGCATGAATCGATGGATGAGATAAGACCAACTACTTAAGTGAGTGGGGGCGGGGGAATTACAACAGAGGGAGGACCACCATAAAGCTTCATGCCTTGAGGCTTAGAATGTGGAATCTGGAGAGAAACAGAAAACTGTCTAACTCCCAATTTACGCCAGTCAGCTGAACCCAGCTGCCCTGAAAATTTGGCACGGTATAGGTATATACACTGTGTTAGTGCAGGTCTTCTGAGAAGCAAAGGCTAAAATGGGGTTAAACATGCAAGGATTTTATTAGGGAAAATGCCCGAGACAGCAAATGGGGAGGAAGGCTGGGAGACCAATCAGATGGTCTGAGCCCAAATCAAGAAGATGGGGAAGGAAGGATGGGTAGAAGGGTCCTAGACCACTGAGCTCAGGAAACTTCTGCAAGTCTGTCAGGGAATCCTCAAGCTAAAGCTGGCCCTGGGGAGCCCTGTATCTTCCAGGAGCTGTCCTGCTATACTATCCCTGCCATGCTCTGTCATCAGCTGAAAGCAGCCCATGGGAAGCAGGGCCTTGGTCCAATGCCATGAAGGATTCAGCGCACAGCCCTGGGGTATTTGATCACTTCCACTCCAGGCAGCCAGAGGTCTGCCAGCTGCACTGTCATCACCACCACTGGTAGTCCTTAAGAGTACGGGATATAAGGTGTAGACAACCTAGGCTGGATCTTGGCTCTTACCAGCTGGTCACCTTAGGCAAGTCACTCAACCTCTCAAAGCCTCACTTTCCTTATTTGTCAAATGGAAATTACAATTGCAGCCTCTCAGAATTCTCATTATCAAACACTCTAGCACATAGTAAGTGCTCCATAAAAGGCAGCTGCCATATCCCTGACCACTATTGTTATTAATAATGAAGTATTTCTATTAGCAATTAGGACATGAGAGCAGCCCCTGCTGTTGCTCACCTGTATTTGAGTTTTATGAGTCTATCCCAGGGACAGGGGACATAAGCCTAGAACCATGGTTTGGCAATACCACAATTCAAACAACCAAACCAGTTTGTCTACCTATAAAAGGTCACAGGGGCTTTTCTAGGTTGGCTATTTCCTGGAGGGGAGGCCAAGGTGGGTTGCATTGTTCCGGAATCCGCCTACAGTCACAAACCCCTCTCCTTTCTTCCATTTGCTGTGGTTTGTCTGCAGTGTCCTCAGCCTGTCCCCTGCCAGCTGTCTGTCTTTAAGGGAAAAGGTGGTCAGAAAATGTTCCCCCCAAGAACAGGGTCATTTCTGAGCCCTCTGCTAGGCTGAACATGCCCTAAGCACCTGTTTTGGAATTCTGCTTGTTTTTGTCTCTGTGACCTTAATTTTTTTTTTTTAAACCTTGGCTAACTTTCTGGCAGTGGTCAGTGGTCATTGCCTGGCTTCTGGCCCACATATCTGATGGAGTCACACACTGTCCCCTCGTTGGGCTGGCTATGACCTGAGGCAATTACAGCTTTCATGGCCTCTCCCAGCCTCCCTGACCCTCGTGCCTTGGTGGCAGTAACAACTAAAAACCCACAAGGAAAGAACAGGAGCCCCCAAACTGGAAGCCACACTATTACCTCTTCCTCCACCATCTGAGAGGCCTTTTCTCCATCCCCCACTTCCCAGAGGGTCACCAAAAACATACACTGGGAATTTTTTTCTATTTTTATTTTTTGTCTTTGAAGAAATGACCTTTAGTTTTTCTAACTGAAGAGTGAAAATTAAACTAAAAAATATTGATTTTGTTTAATAATTAACAGCTTACGAAAGCTGATCAAACTGTGCTTTCTAAAATGATATTCTCTATTTTATAGGGACTTTTCCAGGGAATTTTAAGTTTCCGTGTTGGAGCTGGAATCCAACCTTCGAGTTACCTTGTTTCAGCCTGAGGCTGGAAAGCAGAGGGCAGAAAATACAGAAACTGGTGGAACCCTTCGAACCCAGCTGAACTGGGCATTGCCTTCCGAGGGAAGAAGAGTGCATTCACTGAAGTGGAAGTAAAGCCCAAAGCAGAAACAGGCCGGCCACTTGCTTGGCGGCCTCCAACATGTATACTGAGCCCATCTCTGAATATGGCCTGTCCTCCCAGCCAGAGCGAGGGAAGTGCCAGGCCAACTTGACACCAGACGCACCCAGTGTCCAGGACAGAGAATTCCCATCACCGGGACAAACACTGGTTGGGCTACCTTTTGCCCCATTACACAAAAAAATAGTTACAAGCTTAGTAGTCAGCCTCTTCACACCACCTTTGCCTCTTATTTACATTTATCCTTCTCACTAATTAAAAAAATCAATCAGATTTGGTTTCCTTGCAAATCCTAATTCTTAAAAAATGATACCCCAGGGGCAGCCGATGGCTCAATTGGTTAGAGCGCGAGCTCTGATCAACAGGGTTGCCGGTTCGAGTCCCACATGGGCCAGTGAGCTGTGCCCTCCATAACTAGATTGAAGGACAATGACTTGGAGCTGATGGGCCCTGGAGAAACACACTGTCCCGCAATATTCCCCAATAAAAAAATTTAAAAAGAAATGGGGATGTCTTTGCTAACCACAGATCCTAACACCCCACCCTGGAGCATGGCACATAGTAGGCACACAATAATTTTTTTAAAAAAATGATACCCCAAAATAAGACCTGAGTTTTCTCACATTCCTACCCTCAGGTCAATAATCCACTAACCCAGGCAGATTGGACCCAGGTGAGTCACTTCTGTGTTCCCAGGTGTTCCCCTCTGTGTAAACACAGAGTGGA